>NW_012117221.1:1936197-1994077 GCF_000951035.1 Colobus angolensis palliatus
TCGCCACATTGTCTCACCTGTTCTTCCCATCAGCATTTCTGATTGGAGAAAACTAACACTAGAAAGTAGCAAACGCTCATTCTTTCAGTGGCCTGAGAAACCCAGTAGCCATAATGAAAAACGTTGACAGATTTTAACTATGTAATCACTTAAATATTCTTTCGGGATAATGATGGTTCATAAACAAAACTAAAAAGGCAAATAATAGAAGAAAATGTTGCAACACATGAGTCATGAATTAATGTCTTAAATCTTTCAAATCAATAAGGAAAAGCAAAACTTGACTGAAAAATGAACAAAGGATGGAGCAGGCAATTCATAGGAGTAATGCAAATGGTGTAGGAACACAAAAAATAAATCATCTTCTCCAGGAACCCTAGAAATGCACATTAAAACAAAAATGAAATTCCCTTTTACTCCATCAGTTTAGCAGTGATGTAGGCACAGAGACATTCTCTTCTGTTGTTACTGAGAGGCAAATTAAAGAGCCTTTGGGAAGACAGTGCTACACCCTCTAAAAATATTTAAAATGTGAAAAGCTAAGACAGCAACTTCACTTCAAGGAATTTAATGTCTAAAACTATAATGCACACATATATACACATAAGCAAACAGGGTAAAAATATTTATGTACAAAATTGTTCACTGTAGAAATATTTGTGTAGCAGTCAAATTGTAATCAATATAAAGGATTAAAGGAATTACAATATGTGCTTATTACTAGGATGCTGTCATGCAATGTTTCCACTTAAAATGAGTTAGAAGTATGTGTACAAACATTGAATGATGTCTTTAATATAGTTTGAGTTCAAACATGTTGCAGTTGTGTATATATTACATGTATGTATATATATGCACATTAAATCATATTTTAAAAATAAATTTAGATGAGTTATATTATTAAGTTTTCTGTCTGGGTATCACCATTTATTTTTCTGTTATTTATTAAATTGACCTTGGACAAGTGACCTGACTCCATGTCCTCCATGTCTAAAATAGAAATAATAATTTAGTGAGTCTTGAATCAGTTAATAAATGTAAAACAATTAGAATCTAAGTGTAAAGCCTGGCACAGGGTTAAACTATATGTGATGTCTATTATTATAGTATTTTTATTATCTAAATTAAATGATTTTAACCCTTCTTACAAAGAATGTTTTGTCACATAGACGTTATTTTTTCTTTTTTTCTTATTAATAGAACCCTGACCTTGTTTTCTATCCCTACACTTTTGTGTATCTGTGTGCTTAAGAGAAAGATAGACTCAATTTCATTCTCATCAATTAAATATTGATTAGTTGAAGCCAGTGAAAAGCCAAAAGGTGAACATTTTAGGTCAATGAGATATGACAGAAAATTACCTAGATTTCTGGAAAGAATTCAGGGATCTTGAAAAGAGGCATAAAGAAGAGACTGTTTTTCAAGTTTTGTTTGTTTGTTTGTTTGTTTGTTTTATATCTAGATGTTGGTTTGTAATGATATGATGCCTGAAGCTGCTGCCGTTATTTTATCTCTGTTAGGGAAGTTAGCACCCACAGATGATGATAAGGGGAAGAGATAAAAAGAATCTGTGTCTTTGTTGACATTGCTGAGCTACTGAATTGATCACTCATAGAAGGCCGTATTATATAATATAATAAATCTTGTTTTTCAAAAAATATTTTGATTGGGATTTAAATGTAAACAACACCTCCCAATAAATATAGCCATAATCCTGATACTTTGAAAATCTATCATCCCCCACTCTCACACCCATGCCTTCCTCTATCTTCTTGAATATATGAAACATATTTATAATAACTTATGGATCTGTTTCCATGGCTTGATTTTTCTCATATGAGTTATGCTCATATTTTCCTCTTGAGTTATATTCATATTTTCCTGCTTCTTTGAATTCCTGATATTTAATTGGATGCTGGATATTGTTAGGTACTGGATTTTGTTGTATTCTTTCAAACATTTTTGGGGTTTTGTTCTGGGATGTAGTCAAGTTACTTGGAACTAATTTGTTCTTTTGATTCTTGCCTTTAAGCTTTGTTAGTGTGTGTCTAAAGCACACTTTAGTCCTAAAATAATTTGGCCTCAGTATTTTTTAAATGATTCTACCCCAAACCCATGTATTAAGAGGTCTTTCTACCCTGGCTGATGGGAAGATGAACTATTCCCAACTCTGAATTTTAGAAATGGTTCCCCTTCATTCTATCAGTTCTTTCCCTGGCATTGAGTAGCTTACTCACACTCATATTAGGTCATTACTTGGTTATGAAGACTCAAGGAGACTCCTTTGTAGTGGTCAGGTCTCTTTCTGTGTAGGTCTTTCTCCTTTGGCATATTTTCCCCAGCAAATTCTAGCCACTTAGCGTACCTGGACTCAGAACTCAGAGTAGCTGCTGGATGCTTTTGGATGTTCTCTTTATGCTCTGCAGCCTGGAGACTCTCCATCGATGGTAAGCTTGGCAACCATAGGGCTCACCTCATTTGTTTTCCTACTCTCAGGGACCACTCTTCTAGCTGTCCCTTGTCCAATGTCTAAAAGCAGTTTTTTTCATGCACTTTATTTGGTTTCTAGTTATTCAGGGTGAGACATTTTCTAGTTTGATGAGATGAATTCTACAGCTGTGAAGTATTCGTTTGTGTAGTGTAACATAGTTTATTCAACTACCTCCATATATACAAACATACAGCATTTCCAAGACTTTGTCAGTACAAACAATACTTTAATTAATGACTTCTACATATGTAGTTTGTATGCTAGAGGAAACTTTAGTGTATATTTCTAGTCAGTGGGAACACTGGGTTAAAGGTAGTTTTGTTAAATACTCCATAAGTGTTGTAACAACTTGTATTCCTGCTACTGATATGGACATATACCTCTTTTTACCACAGCCACACCAGTTG
The DNA here is from genome assembly GCF_000951035.1 of Colobus angolensis palliatus. Classification (NCBI taxonomy): domain Eukaryota; kingdom Metazoa; phylum Chordata; class Mammalia; order Primates; family Cercopithecidae; genus Colobus; species Colobus angolensis. The sequence continues at coordinate 1,939,096 of NW_012117221.1, forward strand.
AGTGTGTGTTGTTATATTTTTAAAAGTTTGTCACTCTGATGGATAGAAATGGTTCCTCAATGCAGTTTTATTTTGCATTTCTCTCATGATAAGCTAAGTTGAACATCTTTCCATATCTTTAAGTTCCATTTACGTGTGTGTGTGAATTATTGCAATATTTTCTCTTGATTTTTTAAACTCTGTTGTCTTTTTTTTTCTATGCAGAAGTATTTATTTTTATTCCTTTATAGTCCAGTGAATTATACCATCTCAATTTCTAGTCCTACTTAGAAAACCTTTTTTCCTCATTGGAGTTAAAGAGGAATTCACTGTATTTTCTTCTACCATTTGTATGGTTTTATAGCCTATATTCAGATTTCTGAATCATTGGAATTTATCTTTATCCCTGGTATAAGGTATGGATCTAATTTTAACTTTTTTGAATTGGCTACTTAGCACCATTTATTAAAATGTCTGACTGTCCCAGTGATTTTTGCAACATTTATCGTATATTAAATTTCCATATGTACTTGGGTATCTTTTTATTTAATTTCACTGGCCTGTCTGCTTCTTTGTGTGCCAGTACCAAACTGTTTTTATTAGAGAGTTCTATAATGTGTTTCAGTGTCAATTTCCTGGATATTCTTACATGTTTATTTTTCCAAATGAATTTCAGTATCAACTTATCTAACTCCATTTAAAAGCTTGCTGCTGTTTTTATTGAGATTGCACTAAATTTATCCATTAACTTAGAGAAAGCTGCTGTATTTATGATGTTGAATCATTCAAAGAACAAGGAATATTTTTCCAATTGTTCAAATCCCCTTTTGTGTTTTAAACACAAGTGTTTTAAAGTGTTCCTCATATAAATTTTACACATTTTCTATTAAATATATTTCTAAGTATTTTATTTTTGGCAGGGTTTTAAAATACATGTATACATACACAAACACATATCTATATTCTTTAGAATATTTAGATTTACATAGAGATGGAGAATACAAATATACTTTAAAAAAGTATTCATCAGTTATTATTTTCTTGAGTGTTTTCATCAGACAAATGTTCATTTTTATCTAAGGCTTTTTTCATTATCTATGAATATAATCAAGGCTTACTATTACAAATATTATTTGAATAAATTTCTTAATATTGAATCAATCTTGCATTCTTGGTAAAAATCCACTTGATTATAGCATACTGTTTTCTTAATGTGGTGTTTGATTCTGTTTACTAATATTTTATTTAGAAACCTTGCATGAATATTGATAAATAATATTAGTATCTTTAATTTTATACCCTAGTAGATTTAGGTATCAGGTTTAGGCAATGGAAAACATATAGAGACTGCTTGGGCTATGAAAATCTGGTAGAACTTTCTGGCAATTGTTTATTGGTTCTTGCCTTTATCACTTTTTCTATTTCTTCATGGAAATTAATCTGTTTAAGCTTTGTATGTCTCATAGGCAGTTTTTGTAACTTGTATTTCTGCATAGGTAGAATTATGTTCCTCCAACCCTGTCCCCAACTTCCTAAAAAAAGATATGTTAAAGTCCTAAACTTTAGTGCCTGTGAATGTGACTTTATTTGTAAAGGCTTTTTGCAAATGTATTAGGTGGTACAAAAGTAATTGCGATTTTTGCATTGTTGAAATTTGCTGTTTGATATTGGAATACATTCTGAAATGTGGTTATGTTATACATCATTTTAATGCACATTTCTTGCTGTATGTTTTTTGCTAATGACTTATTACTTGCTTTTTTATGTATTTTGGAGTACGGAAATGATGTCAGACAAAAAGCAAATTTGAGCAATTTTCTCAATCAAGTTCAAAATGTTTCAGCAGCCGAAACAACTAGCAACATCAACAATGCATTTGGCCCAGGAACTGCTAACAAACCTACAGTGCAGTTCAAGAAGTTTTGCAAAAAAGACGAGAGGCTTGAAGATGAGGAGCACAGTGGCTAGCCATCAGAAGTTGACAACAACTAGTTGAGAGCAATTATTGAAGCTTATCCTCTTACACTACACAAGAGGTTGCCGAAGAACTCAAGGTCAACCATTCTGTGGTTGTTCAGCATTTGCAGCAAATTGGAAAGGTGAAAAAGCTCAATAAGTGGGTAACTCATGAGCTGAGTGCAAATTAAAAAAAAAAAATCGTCATTTTTGAAGTGTACTCTTCTCATTCTACACCACAACAACGAACCATTTTTCAATCGAATTGTGACATGCAATGAAAAATGGATTTTATATCACAACTGGTGACGACCAGTTCAGTGGTTGGACTGAAAAGAAGTTCCAAAGCACTTCCCAAAGCCAAACTTTCACCAAAAAAAGGTCATGATACCTGTTTGGTGGTCTGCTGCCTGCCTGATCTGCTACAGTTTTCTGAATGCTGGCAAAACCATTACATCTGAGAAGTATGCTCAGCAAATCGATGAGATGCACCAAACATGGGCAGCCAGCATTGTTCAACAGAAAGGGCTCAATTCTCCACAACAATGCCCAGCCATATATCGTACAACCAACGCTGCGACGTTTTGTCTCATCCACCATTCACTTTACCTCTCACCAACTGACTACCACTTACTCAAACACCTTGACAACTTTTTGCAGGGAAAACACTTCCATAACCAGCAGGATGCAGAAATTGCTTTCCAAGAGTTCATTGAATCTCAAAGCATGAATTTTTACGTTACAGGTATAAACAAACTTATTTCTCATTGGCAAAAATGTGTTGAATGTAATGGTTCCTGTTTTGATTAATAAATATGTGTTTGTGCCTAGTTACAATGATTTAAAATTCATGATCCAAAACTGTGATTACTTTTGTACCAACCTTTTGTATTTCCCTTTTGCCCATTCTGCGAAAATCATTTAATGTAAGTCTTTTAAATTCCCAGCTGAACCTTTATTTGCTGCTAATAATTTTTAGTTTCTTGGCTTAGTGATAAGAGAATATGTAATATTTCTAGTTCACGTTACTTTGTGTGTGTGTAATGTGATCTCAAAGTCAATTTTTGTGACTTCCACGTACACTTGAGTGGGTGCACTCTCCATTAATAGAGTTTAAAGTTTTGTACACCCTTAAAATCTACCCTATTGATTATGTTGTTTAGGTCTTTTATCTTCTTACTCATTTTTTGTGAACTTAATCTGTCTTACGTGGAGAATACTGTGCTAAAGTTATAATGAGTGTGTTTCCATGTGTATCTTCTTGCATTGTTGTAGTTTTTGCTTCAGTGAGGGAATTCTGTTATTTAGTGCATATATATTCACAAATATAACTTTGTTGTGAATTATGGTTCCTAGCATTAAGAAGTGTCATTTTTATACCTTTAATACTTACAAAATTGAATTTTTCTTTGTCTAACATCAAGATTGCTACACCTGCTTCCCTGACAGATTCCCTTTGCCTGGTATGCCTTTGTCTTATCTCTATTTTTATCCTTTGAGTCACTTATTTTAGAGATGTCTCTTGTGTGTCCATATAGTTAGTTCTTGTTTTGTGAGCCAAATTGGAAATCTTTTTCTATTAATATATGGATCAAGTCCATTTACATTTATTAGTGTGATTGTCTAGTCTCACATCTACATATTATTTGTCATAATTATGCATTTTATGTTATAATTGCTGAGCTTTTTCCTTTACATATATTTTCTTTGCTGTTTTACCTTTACAATTTATTTTGCTATTTAGAAAGTTCTAGTGATCATCTTTATCTTAATGCCTTTTTAATGAAATTGATAGATAAAATTGTATGTATTTATTATGAACAACATTTTGTTTTGAAATATATAAACACTGTGGAATGGTTAAATCTAGATAACTAATACATGCACTACCTCACAAAGTTGTCATTTTTGTGGTGAGAACATTTAACTCTGTTAGCATTTTTCAAGAATACAATATATTGTTATTAACTATAGTCACAATACATCATGATCTCACTCATATGGGGAATCTATAGCTTTTAAACATCATTATTTCTCTGTTTCCATATTTAACCTTTTACTTATTACTTTGTTAGTTTTTACTGGTATCCATTAGCTTTCACTTGTTCCCTATATTTAAAAAGTTAATGTGCTTATTTTATTTTTCTCTTTTGATTTTTCTTCTCTCATTCTTAGCTACATCATATTATATTTGTTAAATATAATATAAAATATATGCTATGTAACATGTTATTCTATTGCTCTTATCCTCACTTTTGTCTTATCCCACTTGGATCTACAAATTGAACATACTAAATGCTCACCATTAGTCTTTTTTCCAGAAGTTTCACTAGTCATATCTTGGTTCAAAGAAGCCCATTCTCTAGTGTATTTCTCAAAATGGGCTGCTGAGGATAGAATTTCCTGATTTCTTCCATATTTGAAGCATTAACATTTTAAAGACAACTTGGCTTTGTAAAATGTTTGGTTCACATATTCTTTCCTTGAGTCTTTTGAAAATGCCGCCCCATTGACGCTTTGCTTTGTATGTATGGTTTTTCTTTATTATCTGGGAAATTTGATCCTAGTCTGATCTTGTCCTTGTAATTTATTTGATTTAAAAAAAACCAGTGGCCCTGATAAATCTTTTTCTTCATTTTAAAGTTTAATAGTTTTATTAGAGTTTGTCACAGAGTTGATCATTGCGGGTCAGTTTCCTCCAGTACCTGGTGGGTCCTTTCCATATGTAAATACAGATCTTTATTTCTAGAAAGCTTACTATACTTTTTAAAAAAATATTAGTTCTGTTCTATTATTTAATTTTTCTTCTTTTGAAACTCCAATTATACATAAATTGGTCCTTTGCCTGAATACCATTTCAACCAATTTTATTTGACTTTTTAAAAAAGACTTTTTCTTATTTTTTCATTTTATTAGTTGTTTTTCCACTTTTACTCATTGCCCTTTATTAAGTGATCATCCACACCTCATCTTCCTTGGGTGCCCTAGGTGCCTTAGTCTTCATTTCTTGTGTAATTTTTGCCCCTGAATTCAGTCAGCTCTCATTTCATTTCTGCCTATTCTTGACTTTTCGATTTCAGATGCAAGGTCTTTTGCTGCTGTTGTTGTTTCATATATCAGAATGCTTGTTTGAGGATACTTAATTCAGTTTTAAAAACTGTAATAGTTTTGTTTTGCTTTGCTGTTCTTCTGCTTGGATAAAAACTTCCTCAGATAAACTGTTTTTATTTTAATTTGCTTTTCTTTAACAGTAATTTGTACAAAGACTGTGTCCCTACTTGGTGTAGTGTGTAAGAATCCTAATTCAAAATTACCTCTTTCCAGCAATATAGCAAAGTAGACCTCGTTTCTAGATAGCTTTGTTTTCTGTAGGGGTTTGGGAGAATAATTGTGTGTCCTTTGATATTTTTACTTCCTTTTGTATTCCAAGATCTTAAATTTCTCTCTCTTGCTTCTTTTTCTCATCCACTGTGAATTTTCCAAAAGGTGCCTCTTCTATCCTTTTAACCATTATTGCCTCCAAATATTTATTTTTTAAAAAAACATAATTGCCTCCTCAAATCTTAGGTACACTTTTAAGTCTCTTCCATGAGATCAGTACTCTTTTTCAGTAGTTTTCTTTTTTTCCTTGAGACGGAGTCTCACTCTGTTGCCCAGGCTGGAGTGCAGTGGTGAGATATTGGCTCACTGCAATGTCTGCCTCTTGAGTTCAAGCAATTCTCCTGCCTCAGCCTTCTGAGTAGCTGGGATTACAGGAACACACCATCACTCCCGGCTAATTTTGTATTTTTAGTAGAGATGGGATTTCACCATGGTGGCCAGGCTGGTCTTGAACTCCTGAACTCAACTGATCCGCCCCCCTCAGCCTCCCCAGAATGTTGGTATTACAAGTGTGAGCCACCACACTCGGCCTTTTTTCAGTATTTTTATACCTATGGTTGATTTTCTTCCTCTGGAAGTGTTTCTTTTTAGGCTAATCGTAGGCTCACTGCTAGTTCCCCTCTTTTCTCTTTTATTCAGTTTTTACTTGACTGTTTTGCTTTCCATGAATGCATCTGTCATGAGTATAAGAGGTAACTCAGTGGTATTTTGTTTTTATTTTTCTTACTTTACAGGTTATATGAAGTTTGGGCATTCTCTACTAATAAAACTCACAAAAGCAGGTGTTTTGCATGGTCATATTGGTTCCTTTTGCTCTTCTGACTTCTTTTTTTAAAAGTTATGCTGGGAGGTTTGAATATTCACTACTGTCATTGCTTTGGCTTCCCCTAAATTCCCCTGATTTATTGTTAGGTGGTAAATTTTAATATATTATCAAGTTGATTAAAAGTACTTTTGAAAACAACGTGTATTTTTAAAACAATCCCACACAGCAGCACAAGATGCTTCTCAGTAAATCTGGATTATAGCACACAGACATGGATTAGATTTTATTTGTTACCATCATGAAATATGAATGAATGAGGAAAAAATATAGAGTCACTCTGATACAAGTTTACTTTTGTCTTCTCTTTAAAGGATATAAATATGGGACTGAAAAGTCTAGAAAAACATCTCTCTTGGAAGATGACTGGAGCCCTAGATGGGCAATAAGCACTGAAATAAAGAGAATACCAAGATAAACATGTTTAAGTCTTCAGGCTGTGCTTGAAGAGAACTTGCTATTGAGCTACCAGAACCACTGCTATTGATCCTCAGAGATATGAAGGGGCATGAAACAGTTGCAAGGAGATTGCATGTGGGCAAATAGTGTTCACATTTCCACAAAGTGAAAGATGAGTTATGTAAGACAATTGTATCAATGAGCCTCAGTTGGGTCACAGAATGGTTATCAACAAGGCAGTTTGGAATTACTAAGGTGAAGCACTAGTTGAAGAGGAGTCCATTGTGAAGAAGCACTATCATGTTCGCTGGACTACTTTCTTTGATAGGATGGATAGGTTTGGGGGATTACTGTAAATATGATGTATCTGAAATTGAGAAGACATTTGACAAATCTTTTGTTACATCCCTGTGGACAAATGGAAAATATAGGCTGTATTATAGTGTCATCTGATTCTTATTATTTCCTGTAAGTATTAGATGTATCTGTGTCAGATACTCACGCCACCATATAAAAGAAGTCCATTAATATATTCTTTTCCGCTCCCATATCCTAAAGAGTTGTTCGGCATTCATTACTGTGATTTATTTTCCCATTTATTATTTATTTATTAAGGTATTTCACTTTACCTTGAGCCTTGGAACTATTGCTTATTATAATTTTCTGGCTAGCATCTATACTTCACTAGCATTCTAAACTTGGCTAGTCTCTCTTTGATCACTTCTATGACGAGGAATTACTATAAATTGAAGATGATAAAACTGTAATGTGAAATGTAAGAATAAAAGAATGGTAGACTCAGTGTTCAGATTCTGAACACCATACGTAATGGTTAAACTAAGTAAATTTCACAATATTTATTCTTATACATTCCACTTTTCTTCATCAATATTTTATAATGTTTAATTATGATAATTACTGATTTCCCTAACTTCCGAAAAATTTTATTGTTGTTCTGAAGGACACTCCAAGATGATCAGCAGATGGCACTGCTAACTTGAAAAACCAATTCTTAGATGTATTAAAAATTGATGACATATTTTTAAAGCTGTTAACAGTTACGACAATGCATTACAGAATAGTGAGAAAACAACATTAAACAGGTGGAAGAAATTTAAAATGATCCATAATTGTATATAAAACAGCGATTAACATTTTAGTACATGGCCAAGTTTTATATTCACATAAATGAAATCTATTTTACAAGAGCCTACTAACTGAATTTTGAAAATAGAAAATGTATTATGTCAAATTTCCATGTCATTAACTCTTTCTCGGTAACATGACTTTTCTATGGTATGTAAATACACTGTACTTTAGTTAACCAATGACTCGTAGTAGGAAATGTATTTTATTTCCAATTTCTTATTCCCATAAATAACACTGTTATGAACATCCTTGTGCCTAATTCCCGAGTTATAGGTCACATATTTAACTGTCTCCACAGGATAAATTCCCAAAAGTGGAACTGATGTATTAGAATATATTCTTAAAATATTATTTTCAAATTGGACCCAAGAAAGGGTATAATAATTAGCACTCTTTTTTAAAATTTATACACATTGAATATTACATTAAAAATCATTTGTCTCAAAATAGGTACAAAATATAACTATTTAAAATAATGTCTTTGATTAAATATTTTCAAACATTTTGTAGATTTATGATCCACTTGATATTTGTGAATTTCACATTCATGTCTTTTAACCCTTTTAAAAATATAATAATTCATAATTTCTCTACTTCTTTTGTGAATACTCTTTATATATTAAAGTCATTATTGCAATTAAGGCTATTCTAAATGAGCTAATGTCACTAACCCGAGTGTTATTTAAGAGAGTATTATTTTACTTTAGGAAAAAAAGTCTTTTTTTTAAGTTTATTAAATTTTTCTTTGAGTGTTTTTTATGATAAATTTTAATAACTGTTTCTCAGCGACCATGAAAAGGATTAGTCTATATTTGTATGCTATAGAATTCAAATTTTATAACCTTGTATTTCTCAGATTCTCTATATAATGTTATGTGTTTTTTGTTGTTGTTGTTGTTTTGAGATGGAGTCTCACTCTGTCAGTCAGGCTGGAGTTCAGTGGTGTGATCTCAGCTGACTGCAACCCCTGCCTCCTGGGTTCAAGCGATTCTCGTGCCACAGCTTCCCAAGTAGCTGGGATTACTGGGATTACAGGCATGCGCCACCATGCCTGGCTATTTTTCTTTTGCATTTTTAGTAGAGATGGGGTTTCACCATGTTGGTCAGGCTGGTCTCGAGCTCCTGACCTCAGGTGAGCCACCCACCTTGGCCTCCCAAAGTGCTGGGATTACAGGCATGAGCCACCGCACCCAGCCAATGTTATGTATTTTTTTAACCATTTGATTTCCCATAGGGAAGAGATACCAACATCTCTGACAATTGTATTTCTTTTCATAAACATTTGCTTTTTCTCTATATATTTTATCATTATATTCTTCAATGAATTATAGCTTATAACTCATATTTTAGTGTATTTTTTAATTTTTATTTTAAAAAGCCCTTTGCCTCATTTCAAGTTTTGCTTTTAACTCAAATTATACTTAGTATACTTTCTAATTAGTTTGTCAATGAGTATATTTATAAGTATATCGATTAATATATGCTTCTAACTTATTGAAACATTTGATCTTTTCAGTAGCATTAAAAGTTTTTGTAAAAATATTTCTTACCATTTTTCAATGGCTTCCTTCAAACTGTAGCCTAACCACGGTCTGTGATAGCATTACATATGATGAATTAATGAGATCTGAATTCCATAGTATAAATGTTGTAAAGAAGAATGTGGAATATCTTTATATGCTCAGTATTTAGGAAGCTGTCTAACTGGACTAGAATAGTTCCCATTTAAATTAGTGGATTTTCAAAAATTACGGCCATTTGATTAATGACAAAGTTTTTGGAATAATTTAAACTCTTTAAGCAAGAGATAGGTGTACTTACTCATCAAAACATCTCCATGAGGTAGGTATTATTGTTATTATAACATTTTAGAAAGGAGGAAAGAGATTAAATTACTTGCCCAAGGTAATATAGCCAGGCTTCAAACCCACACAGCAAAAACATCTTACAGTTTGTGGTTTTAGTTCCACAACTATGTTAGAGAGAGAAAGAGGCCTGGAAATAAAAACTTCAAGTGCTGATTTTACTTAGTACTCTGTAAGATGACTTAACATAGCACTAATTGTCACCTGTGGCTGGGTGCCCAGTGGGAGCACCTAGACATCTGCAGTGGAAGTTGTTTTGAGAGCTTCAGGAGTATTAGAAGACAGTCCTTTTGGCAGGCGTGGTGACATTATTACAGAGAACAATAGAAGGAGTCACAGTGATGAGAGGCTCTTACCACTGAGATTTGACAGGATGTCTCATTGAAGAGGCTGGTGCAAGAAAGTAAGATAACAGCAGCTATAGGGGTAGGATAAGAGATTCAGTTGTAAATTCAAGTGCAACCAACCACCCACTCACTTTCCCTGGAGACTTGCAATGTATGTGATAGACTGTACAGAACGCCTGATGCCACATGGAGTGATGGAGTTGAAAGCAGAAAATTTTGCATATTCCTTGACAAATAGTCCTACTTTCGTCTCTGGTATGGTCGAGAGAAAAGATAGTATTCCTCTACCAAGACAGAGGAGCTGTGTCGAGATGGCAAAGTTGATGTAATTTGGCAAGAATTACCTTCATGACATCAAGGGATTGATTTGAACAACCATAATTCATTCCTGGGCTGTAATGCTCCATGACAGCTGAAATCCAGTTATCCTTATTTTGAGTCAGTTGGTCCTTTGACTGAAGCAAACTTCAAATGATGAAAACTCAACAGGGCTCAGAGGAAAGCTAATATAGGATTTAGAAAGATTCACTCATGGGTTACACATCATCATTTTTCATGGATGATTACTAAATCAGTCAGAGTGAATATCATAATTTTACCTGCAGAGTCACAGCCCTAGCTCTGCCAAGTGCCCTGAGCCTTGTGTGATCTGAGGGACAGCATACACAGCCTTGGTGCAGCAACCAGGGGTGACCCCAGAATTCCCATATTCCAGGTGACACTGACCTTCAAATTAAAACAAGCCTCTGTCTTAATGGATAAAATTAGAGAGAAATGGACCCAAAGTTTTTCTGATTTTGCTAATAAAACACTGTAGGAATAACCAGGCAAAAACAAAATTAAAAAGGTGACTTTCAATAGTACAAAAATTAGATTTGCCTCAAACTCATGCAATATTAAATGTCAGTCAACAGTATGAAAAGACTATATTCAATCTATTGCCTTTTATAAGTGGAGTCTTTAGTAGACAATCTTTCATACACAAAGCCTTAGAAAACAGCTATGTACCCTTCCTGAAAAAGAAAGAAAAATATTTTACTTAATAGAAAAATGAATCAAAATTTACAAGTCAAGGCCGGGCACAGTGGCTCATGCCTGTAATCACAGCACTTTGAGAGGCCGAGGCGGGTGGATCACTTGATGTCAGGAGTTCGAGACCAGCCTGGCCAACATGGTGAAACCCTGTCTCTACCAAAAATACAAAAAATTACCAGGGCATGGTGGTGGGTGCCTGTAATCCCAGCTACTTGGGAGGCTGAGGCAGGAGAATTGCTTGAACCCGGGAGGCGGAGGTTGTAGTGAGCCCAGATGGTGCCACTATGTTCTAGCCTGGGCGATGGAGTGAGACTCCATCTCAAAAAAAAAATAATTCGCGAGTCAAGATAGTTTTGTCACATATAAGAACTGATAAGTGCAGGAATCATGTATAAAGTTAACTAAAGTGTTGTCAGCATAACTGCAAAACTGGGCATAGATGTAAAAATTGTATGTAAATGTTTATTTATAAATTAAAATATATATATATGTGTATAGTTGAAAGTAATGCATAATCATAGTGAGTAGGGAATCAGAAAATTCAATTATAAAATAACAATATAAAAATATATTTTTTATAAACATAGAAACTTTATATAAATATAAAATTAAAATATTAAAAATGTATTTGCTCTTCTACCTCTGAGAGAAAATTCTAAAGATTTCAGTGTATTCTCTCTTGCTACATATATGCATGTGTACAAACCATACTATATAGGCACATTTTATTCTTATACTTTAAGAACAATAATGGCACTTTTGGAGGCCGAGGCAGGCTGATCACTTTGAGGTCAGGAGTTCGAGATCAGCCTGTTCAACATGGTGAAACCCTGTCTCTACCAAAACATACAAATTAGCCGGGTGTGGTGGTGTGCGCCTGTAGTCCCAGCTACTTGGGAGGCTGAGGCAGGAGAATTGCTTGAAGCCAGAAGGCAGAGGTTGCAGTGAGCCGAGATCATGCAACTGCACTCCAGCCTTGGCGACAGAGTGAGACCCTGTCTCAAAATAATAATAATAATAATAATAACAAAATGGATCAAAATTTGTATTATTAAATTCAAAAAACATGATTATTTCAGCTATTTTTTAGGCTATGATGGTTAACATAGATGTAAATCTCTTTTACAGTTCTGTGTTGGATACAGTACTGAATGTGGGACTAGTTGGTGTAAAGGTATTGACCTTATGAAACTTTTGATAAAAATTTTTAACTAATTTGCACAGTCTTCATCTGTGAATAAGAGTACCAGTCTCACTATGTCGTCAGTAGCAACACTTATCCTCAAAAAATATAACTTTTCCATTTTAAAGGCATTATATTTTATTCCATTTAACACCTATGTCATCCACAGAAATTCAAGTAAGGGCATTCTCCCTGGAATAAATGCGACTAGTGAAGGAGGCAAGGAGTCATGTTCTATTAAACTACTTTATTTGAATACACTGTGTCTACATCTTAATGGCACCAACCCCTCAACCATACCATCCCCACTCTCTATCGCCCCTGGACACCACTCTGCCCCTATATTGTCTGTCTTTCTAGCTCTGATCAACTGTCATATCATTACACCATCTACCTACCACACGGACTGGAACAAAGTAAGTTAGAGCTTGGGTTAGAAGCATGGTATATTCACTGCTTTTCATTGACTAACATTCTCTTACAATTTGCTAACTTGAAACACAGAACAAATTCTTAATGGTTAGTACATTTGATTTAACTTCCTTGATAAAGTAAAGCTTAATAACACTAGAAATTAAGACATTCTTGTAGTCATCAGGAGCTGATCAGTACAAAGTTCCTTTGACTTATCACAATACTAGTTGTATATTAGCAAAATGTTCCTGCTTTTTTCTCTTCATCTCCCAAGGTGGAATAAATAACTCCAAGAAACTTCATATATATAAAACAATGATGTTTATTATTAGTATTTCTTTGAACAGATAAATTTCAAAATGTTCATATTTTATTAGGTATTTGTAATTCTGTGAATTTTTGTATCCTTTGCTCTATTTTCTATTGGAATTTCTCTTTTTTCCCCTTATATAAGCTCTTTGTGCACTATATGTAGTAGCCAGTTCCAAATCCCTAACCAATAGGTACCCTTAAATTCTGTTTGGCAAATAATAGTTCTACCTTATTTCTGATGTTTATGTGTGAACTCTATTTGCGTAAGATTCCTGGTTATTTTTTAACTCGTTTCTTTCAAGGGGAGAAGCAGCATTGTAATCCACTTGATGAGTTTGGGAGCACAATCTTGGGCATATATAGCCTGACCCCCTTTTCAGGTTTTTTCTTTGGGGGCAAACCTCCCCGCAGTGAGACAAGAGGAATAAGTTCTTTTTTGCTCTTTTACACTGTAAGTTCAACAGAGGCAGACACCATAAAGGAAGGCCTGAGTCACTCCAAGGCTGCCCGTGAGTGGATGAATAAATCTGCCTAATTTAGGGGACCTATGTTAGTAAATTCACCTGCCCACCACTGTCCAGCAACATTCTACAACCCTAGTTTAATAATGATAAAGGTGATATTTTGGCCTCTATCCTATTGACTCATCTTCTTTATTGTCCATTTGGTTCAGAAGTTGACCGGAGTAGAGATGTCTTATTTATTGAGCCTCTGAATTCCAGTAATTTGTTGTTTGCTTTTTAACAACAAAAAGATATTTTGTTTTTATGACACAAAATATCTTAATTTTTGCAAAGTCAAATCTCTTGATGCTTCCTTTTATTCCTCACATTGATTTTATTCTTACAAAATATTTCCCCATGTCAAGATCATTCAGATTTATCTATATTTTTATCTAGCTATTGCATAGTTTGGTTTTTTGTTGTTTAAATCCATGTGGAATCAGTTTTTGTACATGATGTGAGGATTTCTTTTCTGAATAGTTTAAGAAAACATCCTGGTGCAACTTTTCCAAATAATCCTTTCTATTCACAAAATTGTGATATCTTTATCATATACCAAATATGTATATGTTGTATATACAGCACACACAACACATACATATTTGGTATATGATATACATACACACATACATGTATATACATACATGTACACACAGATATATGTATATATATGCATATAAGTGTGTGTATACATATTAGTATATGTCATTCTTCTGGGCTATCAATCATACATGCTGTTGGTTCTTTTGCCAAAGTTTTATTTTACAAATTACCATAGCTACATTTATTTTAATCAGGTAAGGTAAGTTCTACTTTGCAAGATCTGATTATGAGGATACATGTTATGATAAAATGCCATCTTTCAACAATCAAATTTGTAAGCAAATATTTAAATGAATTTTCTAGAATAAACTTTTATGTAACTGTGATCTTTAAACATTGCTCACGTGTATGAGGAGTGAGAAGCCTGACGCCTGTGAGTCAGGCTGTGGACTGTACTGTGGCTCGTGCCACCAGCTGGCCTATTGCATGACAGAGAATGGTCTCCACAAGTCACAAATTACATCTGTTTATGCTTCTATTTGTTAGACAATCTGGCACCGGGAACAGCTGAGCAGAAGGATTGGAAAACAGCTTGTTTGATTGATGTATCTAGAGTTATCTCTAAATCCAAATAAAATGTTAAGTGCTATTAAGAAGTCATAAATCAGGCATGTCTCTCTTTGAGCTATGAGAAGTTCTTGCTAAAGCTTTTATGACACCCATTTGAGAGAAATACAATTGGCTTGTATTCAACAATAGGATTTAGGCCTGTGTATACTACACAATTAATTAGGTCACATTTTTAACCTGATTCAGCTGTGAGATATAGCATAGGGCCTAGCATGTAAGTCATGATGATGAAAAAGGTTGGAACTAGGGTTTTCAATCAGGTAAGAGAAATATAGAGAGCATCAAGTACAAATGCAGAAGGTGGTTGATACTAACGAGTATGTTTCAAGAATTGTTGTGATCAATGAGCTCTGTTTATGGGGAGCAAGACGCCAATCAGAACAGGCAACAACACAGGGAAGCTGAGCGCCAACTACTAGGACGTCACTTTGGCGGGATCCCAGCACTGAATTTTCATCAGTTATGACAAGAAAATTTTACATGCTTATGTCTGTGAAAACTCTAAATGCCCATGAGACAGTACAAATGCACTTTTTCATTAAGCAAAATTTTTTGGGGGGAAAACAAAACCCATTTCCAGGCCAGGCACTATGGCTTATGCCTGTAATCCCAGCACTTTGGGAGGCCAAAGTGGGAGGATCACTAGAGCCCAGGAGTTCAAGACCAGCCTCGACAACACAGCAAAACCCCATCTATACAATTTTTTTAAAAAATTAACTGGGTATAGTGGTGTGCTCCTGTAGTTCCAGCTACTCTGGAGGCTGAGGCAGAAGGATCGCGTGAGCCCAGGAGTTTGAGGCTATAGTGAGCTACGATTGTGCCACTGCACCAGCCTGGGCAACAGAGGGAGACACTGACTCAAAAAACAAAAATAAAACATTTCTGTATCTGTTGTATTACGTGCCGCCAATTAATATCAGCTCTGCCTAAGTTAGGCTGAAAAGGAATTATTAGAAGAATATTGTGACGTTTATAGAATCAACAGGAAGGCTAGACAATAAAACTTGAAAAAGGAAAGCTAGGTGGGAGGCACAACAGTTTAGTCAAAGTCATGCCCAGGAGCAGATGGGCTCTAGTGACATCTTGTCACCAACACTACAGCTCCAGACTTGGCACCATGACAGTGAATGTACTCTCCAGTGCCTTTTTGCTTTGGCTTGACTTACTCAAGAGTCAATGCCCTGGTCAGGAGCATCCCATTGGTTGATCCTGGTCATGTGCCCACCTGGCTTTTCCTGCAAGGAGAAGAGATCGGGAACCTTCAGCTTCTTGAACCTAAGGCTGGACTTTGACTTCTTCTCAAGTCTCCAAGTGTGGGAGGGGAGAAGTTCTGGATGTTAAGTAACAAAAAGTACACACACACACACACACACACACTAACTGAAATTTTAACATTTTGAATACTTATTACTTATATAATAAAAATTTGTTTTTTATAATAATTTTATTTTTCTTAAAGTCTATTTATTCCACTTTTGATGAAAGAGTCTGTTCTGTTTGTTCGTTCTTTTGTTAAGGGCCAAATATATCTCCCTATAAGTAGGATGCGTGGATTCCCATTATATTTTCCCATACCTCACTTGAGTCTTCACAATGAAGCCTTCAGCTCCTTTATCCAGTAGCCCAGATTGAGTGCATAGTGATCTGGGGCAGTGGGTACTCCTGGCAGGTACATCTCATTTCAGAAGAGTTTCTCATCTGTGTCTGTCAACACTTATCTACCGGTGCAAAATCATTTATGGCTGCACCACATTCCTGGTGCAGTATATGAAAAACTATGAGAACCTAATGTAAACGTACCTCCTGCAGGAGATCATTCCTCACATGCCTTCATCTACCATCCCAGTTTTAGCATTCTGAATAGTTATTGACCTAGACCTTGACAAAAGTTTTCCAATGTCACCCTTGCCAGCAGCCAGTGACTTGATAAAGTCATCTATGGCCCAGACCTCATGGGATAGCTACTCCTGAATCCCGTTACACTCTCCATAGGCAGCTACAGCACTGAAGTCTGGTGAGCAGGCAGTCTCTGCCAAAGGCCCTCAAAGAATGAGATTTTCCTCTGTTTGGGTGGTCCATTACTTACCCAAATCCTAGACTAGATAAATAATGGTATTTATGACATTCAAAATCTCTTGTTAATTTTTGAAAGGTTCTGCTTTCTAAAGCAAGTGATCTGCAAGCCAGTCCTGCTCAACCTTCTTCATATATGTCTCATCTGTCCTGTAAGTAGCAGAAATTCTAGTATTTGGATGGTTCCCTAGTTTCTGATGTGAATGTAGTTGTTTCACCATTTTCTGGGTGATTTCACTAGTTACTGGGGGAGCACATGCAAAATATCTGTCTGTTGTCAAGTGACCACCTTTCTCCAGAGGGCAAAGTGATACCAATTTGTTCTTTGATTTTATTTCACCTCTTTGAAATTGTCTTATGACTTGCTCTTGGCATTCATGGAAAGGTACAAGGGAAAAACAAACTAGGCCAGAAAAGACATGGCATGTATCCCTCAGATCCCGACATCTTGTAGTTGTTTTCTGTGAGCTCTGCTGCTCTCCCTGCCTTCACATCTACCCAGTTAATAATTGCTTAGTTCAAGCGCTGTCCTCTTGTGGAGGGGCAGGGTGGTCATGTCAGACTGCCCCCGTCATTGCCTAACTCCTGTAAGTGCCCATACTCTGTTCTCCCAAGAGCTCTAAACATGCCTAACACTTATTGCACGCTCTTATAATTGTTGATATAGTCACCCATCTCCATAGCCAGACTGTGAGTTCTCTGATAGAGACTCACCCACCTGTCACCGCATTCCTGGCGTCAAGTTCAGTTAGTTAAATGAATAAATAGGTTTGGAAAATAGATGGGAAAGAAAAGAAGACAGATTTATTAGAATATGTAGATTTTTTCTAAATTGGTAACATTTAAGATTAATCATGCTTTGACAATTTGGAAGAACAAAAGTGAAGAATGAAGAAAGAACTAAATTGTGATACTGATAGCCTTTTTGTTTCCGCTCTGTTAAAAGTATAGTACATGTGTTGGAAGTGAACTTACTGATTGTGAATAATTAATAATAGAAAACAATGATAGAAACATATCTTCTGATGATCATTTCTGTATAATTCCCATTTCTTTATATAATAAATACACTATTCTTCAGTGGTAGAAAAACTAACTGTTCACTGTGAAAATGCTCCCCATTAGCATCACTGTTCCTACACAATACACAATCCTCTCTTTTATGGCTCTCAGCTGCACGCTGCCTGGAAGATACTTTAGACATGAGCCAGCTTTTTACATATAACAAATGCCCAGTAAAAGACACTTAGAATTCCAGTTGGACTGAACTGGCCCCTTCTTCAGAGGGCACATAAATGAATACATACAAGGAAATCCCCTCCCATCATGCACACACATATGCCCGCACGCAATCCTGGGAGCAGCTGTGTTATATTATAAATTGGAGGCCTTTTGTTAGTTCAGATGTTTCAGGTCTGCAAAGGCACTCTGGAGAAGAAATAAATATTATGAGTAAGTCTCGTTTCCATGCTTGTAGTGGGGAAATACTTTCCAGCACAGTTTACTACGGTTTTATACTAAAACAATCTCGTAAAAGAATACCAGCATTACTCACTCAGCACATGACTGCTAAGACAAGAATGGTGTCTGTTTTATTCCCTAAATATTCAAAACATTATTTCATTCAGACTCGCTCCCAGATAGACTTTCTTTTCAGTAAAACTAACCAGAATAGTCATGGATTGTGTGCTCACTAAATCTATTCTTTTCTTTTAATACAAAATAATTCGCCTTTTTTCCCACTTTGCCAAATATTGCATATTTATAAAACTTCACCAATAAGCAAGATCCAATATAAGCATTTAAAGGAAAGGCAGCTTGGAGCTGGGTGGGATCTCAATTTGGAATCTAAGTCATTCCATTTAAGGATCTGGTCTTCTGCTTTGAAGGCTCAGGGCCTGAAGTTGCTGATAAACTTGGTAACAAGAAGAGAAGGTACTGGAGATGGATATAAATGCATATTTATTAATTTATAAGGGGAAAGGACTCATAATAATCAGTATACTAAAAGTCTACACAATAAGTGCATCCTCTTATTGTCAAACTATACATGAGTCACCTTATAAGAAGATTTTAGTAAATATGAAGTCAGAATATGGGTACACAGAGAAATTTATTTTAATGGCACTGGCCTAAGAGAGATATATTTATCTCCCTATGAGATCTCATCAGAGGGATTAGAAACACTTTGCCATGCTCTTACCAAAGCCTGGCACATTCCCCCACCCCCGTTCTCTGCTTACTTTTAGTAATCCATTTAATCTTAGCTTAATTATCACTTTCTCAGAGAAACCATTCCTAGTCTTCTTATCTAAGAAGGGGCCCTGATGTATATTCCGGAGCACTCTGTGATTTTCTTTTGTAACACTTGCCTCAATCTGTAGTTCTACATTTATTTGTTGTTTTAAGTTTTGTCTATCTCTAGACTGTAAGCCCCAAGAGAGCAGGCATCATATTTGTTTTGAGCTCTACTATTCTCAGCACCTAGCACAGTGCCTGCCTTAGCTAGGAGCATTCAGTACACATTTGCTGAATGAGTACATGAATGCACAAGGTGGTGGCTGAGAGCACAGGTGCTGGATTCAGGCTTCCTTAACTGAAATCATTGCTTTGCTTCTGAAAAACCACATGAGCCTGCAAATTACAAAATTAGTTTCCTTACCTGTAAAATGAGAAAATGATAGTATAATATCTATCTCATAGGTGTTATACTATCTAATGAGGATTCAACTCTAATGAGGATTAAATAATAGATACAAAATACTTGGAACAGTGATTGGCACAGAGTAAGCACTCAAGCAGAGTTAGCTGTTAGTATCATCTTACTAAGAATAATTCTAAGAAAAGTCGAAAGCCTACTTTCTAAAACTCAGCTTTCTTGGGACATTACTGGAATAGTACTATCAATACTAATCTCTGGAGATATTTATTTATGTTTCCAATGTTTAATAGAACCACCTTTTTTATGACAAAATTCTTAAATTAAATAATGACTATTAAAACAGGTTATACCAAAGCCCTTTCAGCATGAAATAATGTTTTTATTATACTTTAAGTTCTGGGATACATGTACAGAATGTGCAGGTTTGTTACATAGGTATGCACATGTCATAGTGGTTTGCTGCACCCATCAACCTGTTATCTACTTTAGGTATTTCTCCTAATACTATCGCTCCCCTAGCCCCTCAATCCTCGATAGGCCCTGTGTGTGATGTTCTCCTCCCTGTGTCCATGTGTTCTCATTGTTCAACTCCCACTTATGAGTGAGAACATGTGGTGTTTGGTTTTCTGTTCTTGTGTTAGTTTTCAGCGTGAAATATATTTTATCTTATTTTCACAATGTTTTGAATGTACTGATGTGTACTGATCTATTATGCATAGATTTCAGAACTTAACTCTGATGGCAACTGTGTTCTTATTTCCAAGTAATTGGGAGGGACATCTCTGTAACAGTGAACTATGAATAACAATATTACAGGTGGAAATCATAAAATTTAGAAAGGAAAAAATAAGAATATAATAACTATATATATGTTATATAACATATAACTGTATAATAACTGTTTTGTTTTATAATAAAAGAGGTGATCATTATTGTATTTGTTTTATATTGTTGTAAAGGCTTTACTATGGGGCAAAACACCTTATTGCCTATGTTGTAAGGCAAATCTTGGTTGTTAAGTTGGCTGTATAGTTGTTAAGAGTCTTAGTCTCTGGCTCATTCATTTAACATTTATTGAGTGACTAATAGGGCTGGTTTAAGACATTTTGGATTTGCACTAAAGCATGGTACAAACAGGATTCTGTTTTTTGATAAATTGGTATTTTGATCATCAAAACTTTTATCAATTATTTTTTATGTATTACTGTCTGTTATTTTCAATGATAAAATACTGACAACAATAACGTATGAAAATGCATTGCTAAAATAACCAAAGTAAGGGCAACCACCCTTTTCAAATTTTCTTATCCTATATATACATGTAGTGCACCCTCTGGTCATTAGCTGTAGCTGCTACTCAAAGAGCTTATTTTCATTCACAATTGGGCATTTTTTTACCTGGAATTAAAATATTCATTTCAAAACATATTCTTTTCTTTCCTTTAAGGTCATTATGATACTTAATCCAAAAATTGGGACTTTAGGAGGTGGCTTTCTATATTTGAGCCTTAATTTGTTCACCTTCGTACCACTTGTTGGAATCTCCATCTTTTCAAATTCTCACATAGGCGTTCTGCTATTTTCAGTCCCTAAGACAAGATTATAGCCTGTGCCCACATGAATATCCCACAGATTAAACTAGTGTACTGTTCTCAGAATTGAATCAAACTCAAATATCTTGTACAATTACTCATCTGTGATTCACTTTCTCCTTACCAAAAAAAGTACTTACAGGAACTATAATTTTTACACTTGACTTATCAATTATAGAGAGATGTGCTAAAAATCTTCCACAATGGTTGTAGATTTGCCAGTTTCTCATAGTAATTTTATAAACTTTTGCTTTAATTTATATAATGACTACATTATTAGGTACACATAGCTACAATACATGATAGTAGGTCCAGAATAGATAGACATTAATGAAACACAA
The DNA here is from genome assembly GCF_000951035.1 of Colobus angolensis palliatus. Lineage (NCBI taxonomy): Eukaryota > Metazoa > Chordata > Mammalia > Primates > Cercopithecidae > Colobus > Colobus angolensis. Next base: position 1,960,283 of record NW_012117221.1, read on the forward strand.
TGAATAAGTATAAAACATATGTATTATTCCATTCCCACTTATGTGCTCATGAGAGACATCAGTAATTAATCACCGCACTTCATTTTGATCCTAAAGTTTTTCCAGAATATGTTTAACACAGTGCTCTGTGCCATCATCTTAGTTGTCACTCAAGGTAATTCCTGTTTGCCTTTCCTTGTCCCATCTTATTTTCTTGAAAAATAGAATGCACTAAAAAGGTGGGATTTGAATATCCCATCAATGGGATGAACATTATAAAATACTACTCAATAGATGGTGTTGGAACAATTGATACTTTAAAAAAATGATGTCATGTTTCAAATTTTCATCATATGCTAAAAAAATCAATTGAAACAATTAATGTAAATATAACAAAATTTTAGATGGTCTAGAGGAAGATATAGGTGATTATCTTTTCTTGAGATCCAGAGACCTTTTATGAACATATAAGTAGAGGCTAGTGAGAGGGCATAAAGAAAATCTCTGGTAAATTAGGCTTCATAGAAGTTAAAATCTTCTTTCTTTCTATCATAAAAAGCAAATGGAACAAATGAAGAAAAGGTAGACAGTGTATGTAATACCAGAAGTTCTTAATATATAGTGATCTTATAAATTAAATAAGAAAAAGATATTCTAGGTGAAAAATGACTAAGAACAAAATCACACAATTTAAAAAAGAAGTATTAATGGTGAGTATGAATACTACAAAAGGTTAAATTTGACACTAACACAAAATAACACGATAATTTTTTTCCTGTCAATTTATCATAGTTCAAAAATAACAATGTCATGATATAATATATATTGTTGAAAACATCTGAAAGGAAATTTGGAAACACAGGTCAAGAACCTCATAAATATTCACAGACTTTGATTCAGTAACTCCATTTCTATTTTTACCTGACTGCCATAATTTGAGGATTGCATATGAAAAGAATGGATGAGATGTTGACATTTTATTCCTAATGATTAGAAATTGGAAATAACTAAAATAGGTGAACGATTACACAGATTAGCATATACCTATATATTGGAAGGAAATGTATAATAACCAATTACAGTAAAATGTATAAAAATGTGCAATGTACATAAAATCCTATTTGACACATTTTCTATGTATATATGTAATACAAAAGAAGATGAGAAATAAAAGTACAAACATGGTAATAATATTTGTTTCCTAAGTCTTGGCACTACTGAGAAATGATCGTTGTTTTTGTTTTTGTTGTTCTCAACCTTTTATGGTTCTTTTCTTCTTATTTTACAATAAACAACTATAATCAGAAAAATACTTTTAAAAAAGAGAATGTGAGAGAACAAATAGTGCCTAAAGATCATATTAGTTTATTGTAGTCTCCAAGTATTTCCTAATCTGGAAAGATACCACCACCAACTGTTTCATTAAGCTATTGCCAAAGAAATCTCTCAAAGTTACTTCACTGATGAAAACAGAAAACCACAGAAAATTTCTTCTTGGGTACATATTGTAATAACACATAAACGCCTGTGTAAATCACAGCTCAAAATCGCCAGAACTTTCCCTAGTCAACATAGTTCAATCCAGCCACTGCCCTGGGCTAATTTAGAGGAACCTCTAGTCTGGTCCGTAAGCCACACACCCAGGCTTTGAGAAAGGGCCAGAAACATAGCTGGTTTGCTTCCTAATCCTGGTGATGACCAGAACATTACAAAAATAAGCTTTATCCGTGGCTGTATATTTTTATTAAATTAAATCTCCTGAGAGCATCAGAGTTATGCATAGACCATATTTATTAATCTTGCATCAGCTCTAAGCGATTGTTTTAAAAATAGGCTATGAATAAATTGACATGTCATACTGATTCAGTTGTGCAGCATAGTTCTCCTAGTATAATTTAGTGCTGCTGAGCTTCTGAGGGACTAACCTGAAGGATTCTCTTTCCTGAGGTGGTATATTTTGCAAAAGGGGAAAATTATTTTCCAGGTAGCCATGACATTAGCATTACACATTTTTGAGCCCTTATTTAGCCAGCATCGTCACTACAACTGTACTGCACTATTTATAGATGATGCTAGAAGATTCCGTTATTGTATTCAGTCACACACAGAACCATTTTCATACCACATGTGCAACAAGTAATTGTTGCTAGTTAAGGAGTAGGGAGAGTTGATTGTATTCATTTTCTTATCTTTCAATAACCTGGCAAGAAAGAGGAATAGTAATTTTGGGAAGCAATTTGCAAAGAGACTTTAAATATAGTGTTAGTAGTTTGAATACATTATGCTTTCATTTTCTGAAATAGGGATTATGCAAGTGAAATTAAATCAAACTGAAATTAATAGATGCAGAGCTCTCCTAAGGACTTGTCATGTGAAATGTTGTCTATAAAAAAAAAAACAAAAACAAAACTCCCTTTTTTTGTGCTCATATTAACCCTTAAGTATGCAATATGAATTACTCCTGTCAAGGTCACTAGGTGGCCAAATCAGATGGATACTTCCCATGTCTAGATCCACTCACCCTCTCAGCAGCATTTAACCAATTTGATCTCTCTCTCTTTAGGAACTTCCTTCCCCTTCTCATAAGAATGCACACATCTGGATTCCTCCAACTTCTCTGGCGATAGTTTCTTACTCTCTTTTGTTTTACTAACTTGCTCTTCTTCCTCAATACAGCCTCTATGGGTTGGTATTACTAAGGTGAAATCCTGGGCCCTTATTTTGCTCCACCTATTTCATGACCGCATGCTACACCATGTGGTTAAACATCAACCTGCTATAAACTCCCAAATTTATACTCAAGCCCAAACTTCTTTTCTGAGGTCCAGATCTAAACCTGACCTGCTTACTAGACATTTTGATTCAGATATTACATAGATATCCCAAACTTAATGTTCAAATTCAAAATCATGATTAAGAAACTTCTGCTCTTCAAACTCTTTTCCTTTTCCAATGTTCTGCCTCTTAGTAGATCACACCACATTCATTGTTATTTGGTCCAAAACTCTGGGCATCATTTTGATTCCTCTTTCCGTCTCAACAAATCTCAACATTCTAACATCCCAGATGGAAGCAGCAGTCTTTTTATAACTTAATCTCAGTAGCAACACATCAATACTTCTTCTGTGTTCTGTTCATTAGAAGTGAGTCCTCAAGTCCAGTCCACCATTAGGGCAGCTTGGCGAGGATTGCCTGTCATCCTTCTGCAGTGCTCCAAGCCTTGCCAAGCACTTCTTTCCTCACATAGCCACATGGCCTGGTGGATGCAGTTGTCAATGTTTCTTTTGGATTCTAGTGTCTGGCATAGCCCTAGCAATGATCTACTGAACTGGATTGAAATATACCAGTCTAAGCCATGGTGAGAACATATAAACAGTGCTAATGGCTGGGACTAAACTGCGAAATAAAACTCATATGATGGGATGTTTCCTTTGGAGGTGATCTAGTTCACTCTTTCCCTATTTTTTCCACAGTGTTCCAAAAACACATCTAGCGATTTTGTGTAATATATAGCAGGAGTCTGGAACACTCCAGTTATTATAATAAAGAAGGAAGAAGAAGACAGGCAGAGAGAAATGGGGATGAGTTTGTCATCCTGGTAAGTGCTCAGGTGATAGTTTTCAAGCTACTCTGTGTCTTTCTGTAATACCTTTGGAAATTCTAGATGAAGTCTAAAATTGAGGGAGGCAGAAGAAATGAGGATGCAGAAGGGAGACTTTCAGGACACTCAGCTACAAGTTGTATTATAAGAGGAACCAAGGAAAGAAATTGCTTACCACCTCCTTCAAGATACCAAATGATAAGGCCAGGGAAGGCCCAAATAGAATTCACTCTTTTGCTGTACACAGAATATGCCCAGAATTCCTGCCCGCTATATTTTCTCTAATGAGCTGAATAAATAGCATAGATCCATTTTGCTCTACCAAAAGCATAGACTTTAATATCCAGCACTATGCAATTGCAGTCCTTTTGCTCCAGTGTTGAGTGCACCTCCAACAATCATTTCCCTGAGCTGTCAAATGCAATTCTGTATCACTTAGAACACAGTTCTCTATGGCTTAGCATGACTCTAAGAGGAAAAGAAAAAATAAGCCCTAAGAGACTGAGCAAGGAAATCACTTGTAATGATTTCATTCCCCTCTTGAAGAATTCATCTCCAAGGCCTAAAATTCCTAGGGATACGATTTCATTTATTCCCTCTTTCATCATAAACTAGGTACCTAGTGCTGCAGTACATCAGGAACTCTGCTAAGCATAGGAAATGCACAGATAAAAGACACAAAATCAGTCTTCAGTAAGCTCACATTCTTGCAAAGAGAGAGATGCAGGAACAGGTAAAGATTCTTTTGTAGAGTGGGTTGTAAGTTAAATGCAGTGGTCACGGTGTGGGAGCTCTCCATTAGAGCAAAGAAGAGGACATCCTACTTGGTCTGAGGCATCAAAAGGCACCTCTCAGGAAAGTAAGAACCAAGTGGAACCTTGAAAGACAGAGGTAATTGGCTAAAGATAAAAAGGAAGGGGAAATTCCAGTGGAAGGGAAGACATTAAAAGGCACAGATGCTAGAAAGAGCATGGTTATTTTAAGGACCTACAGTTATACCCAAGAGCAAAATGTGTGAAGAAGAGAAGATGAGAGAAGAGAGCGGAGAGGTGAACAGAGGTTCCACAGGCTAGGAAGTGTGCAGTTTCTTTTTTAAAAAACCATGGAGAGTCAAAACATTTCAAACAGGACAACAATGCAGCCAAATTTCTGTATTAGAAGGAGCTCTCTGACACTGGTGCAGAGAAATGACTGGCAGAGAGGCCCATTAGGGAAGGAGCTGCTATAGTAAACAGACAATAAATTAATGAGGCCTCTAACTGAGGCAGAGAGTGGTGAGGAAGGATTGAACTAGAGAGGCTTCACAATGTCAAACTGATAGGACTCATTAAACACAGGGTTCAGGAAACAAGATGTCAGGGATGATTCACAGCTTGGTTGCTTGGAAAGCTGAGTAGACGATGGTGATATTCACTGAGATCAGAGATGAAAGAATTCCCAGGTTTCAGGGAAGTTGATGAGTTTAGTATTAAGCATACAGGCCTAATTAAGATAGACTCTTTGGTCAGTAGAAATTTCTGTTTCAGATCTTGAGCAACATGGAAAAAAGGTTTTGAAACAGATTTTATCAGCTCTAAAAGTATAATATCTTCCCAAACTGTCCCCCAGAATTCCCCATAATGACTTCTCACTTCCATAGAGGGCAAGGAGGGGAACAAAATGGATAGCATCTTATTTGAAGATAAGTTAGCTGTCTAGGATTAGCTATTTGTGTACTATCTTAACTTTAAGAGCACTTTGACTTTAAGAATTCATGTTTTTTTCAGGTCAATTTACAGACCTGTTAATTTTTTTAAAACAATTCTGAATGTATATACAACCTGTAGTTTATCAAACATATTACATATGCTCGGCACTATTTCATTAAACTCACCAATAGAAGGAGACACATATTCCCCATTTCCCCTGTGCCTGTATAAGGATTTTGAACAGTGTCCAATATCTGGATGTGTGTTGGTTTACAGAAGTATTTTAGCTTGGTGAGGACAGTGAGCACCCATTATGGAGATATGGCCTGTAACATGGCATTTTGTTTTAAAGTATCTCACAGTGATGGGAAGAGAAAGCAAAGTTTAAAAGTGATCAGTCCTCTTTGATCTCCCTGTTAATTCTAATTGAATATTAAACCATTTAAAGATTCATTTAATATATCACGAAAGTTGAGTTTTGATTTCTTGTGAGACAGGCATGTAGGCGACCAGATATACAGGTGTTTCCCAAGACAGAGATTTAATTCAGAGATACAGGTGTAGAATTCATACGTGTATACATGTTACCTCATGCTGCAAGTGTGGACAGTGGGAAAAAAAGTGCCAGTAACTTCAGTTTGGAGAAAACTAACATTTATTTTCTCCATGGAAGAAAAAGGATTTTGTGAAAGAGAAAACAAAAAATACAAGAAAAACAGGAAACAGCCCTATCAAAAAAGTCAAGTGAAAAAGAGCTTTAAGTGAAAAGAATCAGCCAGTATTTTCATATGTTGGGAAAAACATCCATAAAGCTATAGATCTAATAGATATATTCATTCTCTCTCATAGACTTGTTTTTTCTAGTACTTTTAAAATCTGAAGTTTTATTTTGGTGTAATATATGAGGTACAGATGTAATTGATTTTTTTAAATGGCTACCAAGTTCACCTAATAAGTCATCTTTCCTCACTAATTTAAAATGCCATCTTTATCATTCCTTCAGTGTCCATTGACCTTCTACTTATAGCCTCATACCACAGGATTTTCATATCATTACATGAAGCTATTATTAAAGCTTTACAATACATTTTAACACTTGGTAGGCAAGTGATTCCTCATTACTTTATTTTTCCACGTTTTCTCCAATTATTTTTGCTTACTTTGTTTCTGTATATGCATTCTAAAATCAGCTTCCTAGTTTCCAAAATACTACTGAAATTGTATTAAGATTACCTTAAATGTATAGGCTACACTATCTCAGGAGACAACAGTTTTGATAAAACTATGGCTTGGTACTTTTCTCCCTCACAAACTGCACTAGGAGGAGGTTGGAGAAACTGAGATGTAAATGAAAACCCATTACCAGTAGCTCTCCTTTACTATCTAGACCTCCAGCTCTAAGAGAGATGGCATGAACTAACGCTGTATATGGGGTAGATGTGAAATCGCGGTTCTGGTGGAGAGGGAAGTATGGTCTCCTTCTGGTTAAGAAAAAAAAAAAAAAAACCCAAACTTCTCCTAGAACGTAAAGTATAATAAAAAAATTAACTCAGCATATGTAACTGCACATACGTGGTACTCAAATAAAGGAGCTTTTATTTTTATTGCTCATTTAAAAAATAAAGAAGAAAAAAACAAAACCCCAAACTTCTCCATAGCTTTCATACTTGCCCAACATCTTAGACCGTGAAACACCAGGATAATTAGGTGCCCAAAAATTCATAATCATTATTTTTTATTCCTCCTAACTGTAATTTTGCATAATTTCACCAACATGTCCCCAACACCCATTTTCCTTCTCCCAGTCCCTTGTAATCACCATTGTCTCTACTTCTATGAGGTCAACTTTTTCAGATTCCACAGACACGTGAGACCATGTGGTGTTTGTCTTTCTATGTTTGGCTATTTCACATAACATAATGTCCTCTAGGTTCATTCATATTATCCCAAATCACAAGATTTTCTTCTTTTTAGAGGCTGAATAGTATCTCAGTGTGCGTGTGTGTGTGTGTGTGTATAAATATACTGTACCACATTTTTGTTATTTATTTATCTAGTCATGAATATGTAGGTTGATTCCATACTTCGGTTATTGTGGATAATGCTGTAGTGAACATGGGAATACAGATATCGCTTTGACATACTGATTTCATTTCCTTTGAATATATATCCAGTAGTGGGATTGCTTTATTATATGGTAGTTATCTTTTTAGGATTTTGAAAAACTTCCACACTCCTTTCCATAATGGCTGTACTAATTTACATTCCCACTAACCGGGTACAGGGTTCCCTTCTGTCCACATCCTCACCAAAACCTGTTATCTTTCATCTTTTTGAAAATAGCCATTCTAACTGGAGTGAGATGATATCTCATTGTGGCTTTGATTTGTATTTCCCTGATGATTAGTGATTTTAAGCACATTTTCATATGCCTGTTGGCCATTTGTACGTCTTTTAAGAAATGTCTATTCAAATTCTTTGTCCACTTTTCTTTAAGAGATGAGGTCTTGCTATGTTGCCCAGGCTGGCCCTGAACTCCTAGGCTCAGCCTCCCAAGTAGCTGGGACTAAAGGGGTGTGCCACTGTGCTTGACTTCTTTGTCCATTTTAAAATTGGGTTATTTGGGGGATTTTTTGCTATTAAATTGCCTGAATTCCTTATATATTTTGGACATTAACCTCATCAGGTGTACGGTTTGCAATTATTTTCTCCCATTCTGTAGATAGTGCCTTTACTCTTTGATTGTTTCCTTTGCTGTGCAGAGGTTTTTCTGCTTAATGTAATCTCATTGGTCTATTTTTGCTTTTTATTGTCTGTGCTTTTAGGGTCACATCCAAAAAAATCATTGCCCAGACCAATGTCATAAAGCTGTTTACCTATATATTCTAGTAGTTTTAGTTTCCATTCTTACATTTCAGTCTCCAATCCATTTTGAGTTGATTATTATATAAAATAAGGGCCTAATTTTATTCTTCTGCATGTGGCTATCCAGTTGTCCCAACACAATTTATTGAAGAGACTATTTTTGTGTATTCTTGGCATCGTTATTAAAAATCAATTGATCGGCCGGGCGTGGTGGCTCAAGCCTGTAATCCCAGCACTTTGGGAGGCCGAGACGGGCGGATCACGAGGTCAGGAGATCGAGACCATCCTGGCTAACACGGTGAAACCCCGTCTCTACTAAAAAAAATACAAAAAACTAGCCGGACGAAGTGGCAGGCGCCTGTAGTCCCAGCTGCTCGGGAGGCTGAGGCAGGAGAATGGCGTAAACCCGGGAGGCGGAGCTTGCAGTGAGCTGAGATCCGGCCACTGCACTCCAGCCTGGGCGACAGAGCGAGACTCCGTCTCAAAAAAAAAAATAAAAAAATAAAAAAATAAAAAAATAAAAATCAATTGATCATAAAGGCAGAAATTTATTTCTAGGTTCTCTATTCTGTTCCATTAGTCTATATGCCAGTACCACGCTGTTTTGATTACTATAGCTTTACATTATACAGTCATTTATCACTTAACGTCAGGGATATGTTCTGAGAAATGCATCCATAGTTCATTCTGTTATTGTGCGAACATCATAGAGTGTACTTACAGAAACATTGATGGTATAGCCCACTGCACACCTAGGCTGTGTGGATAGCCTGTTGTCCCTAGGCTACAAAATTGTCAACATGTTACTACACTGAATACTGTAGGCAATTGTAATACAATGGTACATATTTGTGCATCTAAACATAGAAAATGTACAGTAAAAATAAAGTATAAAAGTTAAAAATGGTACACCTGCATTGAGCACTTACCATGAATGAAGCTTTCAGGACTGGAGGTTGCTCTGGATAAGTCAGTGAGTGAGTGGTGTGTGAATGTGGAGGCCTAAGACATTAGTGTACACTACTGTAGACTTTATAAACACTGTACACTTAGGCTACACCAAATTTATTTTAAAAATATTTTTCCTTCTTTAATAATAAATTAAGCTTAGCTTACCACAACTATTTTATTTTATAAACTTTTTAAATTTGTAAACTTTTTGACTCTTTTGTAATAATACTTTGTTTGAAACACAAATATATTGTACAGCTGTACAAAAATATTTTTTCTTCATATCCTTAAGCTCTTTACTATCTTTACATTTTTATATTTTGATTTTGATTTTTTACTCTTTAAACTTTTTTTGTTAAACACTAAGACAAACACACACAATATCCTTGGCCTACACAGGATCAGGATCAAAACATCACTGTCTTTCAACAGTTTGTCCTACTGGAAGGTCCTCAGGGGCAATAACAAGCATGAAGCTGTCATCTCCTATGGTAACAATGTATTCTTCTAGAATACCTGCCTGAGGCTGTTTTACAGTCAGTTTTTAATTTATTTTTTTTTATGTTTTTAAATAAGTACAGGGTGTACACAGTAAAATAATAAAAATATAGTAAATAAACCAGCAACATGGTCATTTACTATCATTATCAAGTATTATGTGCATAAGTGTATGTGCTTTTTTTATTCAAAAAGAAAATCATTAAGAACACAGCATTATTAATATTTATTCTTTTTTAGAAAAAGAATCTGATTTATTTATTTATTTAATCTTTTTATTAGACTTTAAGTTCTGGGATACATGTGCAAAACGTGCAGGTTACACAGGTATACATGTGCCATGGTGGTTTGCTGTATCCATCAACCCGTCATCTACATTAGGTATTTCTCCTAATGTTATCCCTCTCCTAGCACCCCACCCCTTAACAAGCCCCAGTGTGTGATGCTCCCCTCCCTCTGTCCATGTGTTCTCATTGTTAGCTCCCACTTATGAGTGAGAACATGTGGTGTTTGGTTTTCTGTTCCTGTGTTAGTTTGCTGAGAATGATGGTTTCCAGCTTCATCCATGTCCCTGAAGAGACTTGAACTCATTCTTTTTTATGGCTGCACAGTATTCCATGGTATATATGTGCCACATTTTCTGTATGTAGTCTATCATTGATGGACATTTGGGTTGGTTCCAAGTCTTTGCTATTGTGAATAGTGCTGAAATAAACATACATGTGCATGTGTCTTTACAGTAGAATGATTTATAATCCTTTCCTTATATACCCAGTAATAAGATTGCTGGGTCAAATGCTATTTCTGGTTCTAATCCTTGAGGAATTGCCACACTGTCTTCCACAATGGTTGAACTAATTTACACTCCCACCAACAGTGTAAAAGTGTTCCTATTTCTCCACATTCTCTCAAGCAGATGTTGTTTCCTGGCTTTTTAATGATTGCCGCTCTAACAGGCATGAGATGGTATCTCATTGTGGTTTTGATTTGCATTTCTCTAATGACCAATAATGATGAGCTTTTTTTCATACGTTTGTTGGCTGCATAAATGTCTTCTTTTGAGAAGTGTCTGTTCATATCCTTCACCCACTTTTTGATGGGGTTGTTTGGTTTTTTCTTGTAAATTTGTTTAAGTTCTTTATGGATTCTAGATATTAGCCCTTTGTCAGATGGATAGATTGCAAAAATTTTCTCCCATTCTGTAGGCTGCCTATTCACTCTGATGATACTTTCTTTTGCTTTGCAGAAGCTCTTTAGTTTAATTAGATCCCATTTGTCAATTTTGACTTTTGTTGCCATTGCTTTCAGTATTTTAGTCATGAAGTCTTTGTCCATACCTATATCCTGAATGGTATTGCCTAGGTTTTCTTCTAGGGGTTTTATGGTTTTAGGTTTCACGTTTAAGTCTTTAATCCATCTTGAGTTAACTTTTGTATGAGGTATAAGGAAGGGGTCCAGTTTCAGTTTTCTGCATATGGCTAGCCAGTTTTCCAAACACCATTTATTAAATAGGAAATCCTTTCCCCATTGCTTGTTTTTGTCAGGTTTTTCAAAGAACAGATGGTTGTAGATGTGTGGCATTATTTCTTAGGCCTCTGTTCTGTTCCACTGGTTTATATATCTGATTTGTACCAATACCATGCTGTTTTGGTAAACGAGGAGGAAGTCGAATCCCTGAATAGACTAATAAGAAGTTCTGAAATTGAGGCAGTAATTAATAGCCTACCGAGAAAACAAAACAAAACAAAACCCAGGACCAGACGGATTCACAGCCGAATTCTACCAGAAGTATAAAGAGGAGCTGATACCATTCCTTCTGAAACTATTCCAAACAATAGAAAAAGAGGGAATCCTCCCTAACTCATTTTATGAGGCCAGCATCATCCTGATAACAAAGCCTGTCAGAGACACAACAAAAAAAGAGAATTTTAGACCAATATCCCTGATGAACATCGACGCAAAAATCCTCAATAAAATACTGGCAAACTGAATCCAGCAGCACATCAAAAAGCTTATCCACCATGATCAAGTTGGCTTCAGACCTAGGAGGCAAGACTGGTTCAACATACACAAATCAATAAATGTAATCCATCACATAAAAAGAACCAAAGACGAAAACCACATGATTATCTCAGTAGACGCAGAAAAGGCCTCAACAAAATTCAACACCACTTCATGCTAAAAACTCTCAATAAACTAGGTATTGATGGAACGTATCTCAAAATAGTAAGACCTATATATGACAAACCCACAGCCAATATCATACTAAATTGGCAAAAGCTGGAAGCATTCCCTTTGAAAACTGGCACAAGACAAGGATGCCCTGTCTCACCACTCCTATTCAACATAGTATTGGAAGTTGTTGCCAGGGCAATCAGGCAAGAGAAAGAAATAAAGGGTATTCAAATAGGAAGACAGAAAGTCAAATTGTTTCTATTTGCAAATGACATGATTGTATATTTAGAAAACCCCATCATCTCAGCCCAAAATCTCTGTAAGCTGATAAGCAACTTCAGTAAAGTCTCAGGATGCAAAATCAATGTGCAAAAATCACAGGCATTCGTATACACCAATAATAGAAAAACAGAGAGCCAAATCATGAGTGAACTCCCATTTACAATTGCTACAAAGAGAATAAAATACCTAGGAATACAACTTACAAGGGATGTGAAGGACCTCTTCAAGGAGAAATACAAGCCACTGCTCAAGGAAATAAGAGAGGACACAAACAAATGGAAAAACATTCCATGCTCATGGATAGGAAGAATCAATATCGTGAAAATGGTCATACTGCCCAAAGTAATTTATAGATCCAATGCTATCCCCATCAAGCTACCACTGACTTTCTTCACAGAATTAGAAAAAACTACTTTAAATTTCATATGGAACCAAAAAAGAGCCCGTACAGCCAAGACAATTCTAAGGAAAAAGAATGAAGCTGGAGGCGTCATGCTACCTGACTCTAAACTTCTATAAATGAACTCATGAGGCCAAAGAATGAAGGAGACACCAACACAAGGGGGAAAAAAATCAAAACAATGTGGTCAGTGCAATGGTAGAGATGTGCACAGTATATCATGGAAACCCAGAGAAGACAAACGTAACACAGCTTTAGGATGATATGGAATTTTTCTCCCAGGAGGAGAGGATGGTCAAGCTGAGAGAGGTGTGAACTGAGTGGAAAGGAGGGGAGTAGTATTCCAAGAGAAGGGAACAGTATGAGCAATTCATGGAGGTAGGAAAGTTGTATACAGGGAACCATCAGCAGGTTGTTGAATATAGGAAGCTGAATGGGGCTGGGCACAGTAGCTCACACCTGTATTCCCAGCACTTTGAGAGGCCGAGGTGGGATCATCACTTGAGACCAGGACTTTGAGACCAGCCTGGGCAATATAACCTGACCCGCATCTCTTCAAAAAATAAAAATAAATTAGCCTGCTCTAGTGGCAGGTGCCTGTAGTCCTAGCTACTCTGAAAGGATCACTTGAGTTCAGGAGGCTGAGGTTGCAGTGAGCTATGATTATCCCATTGCACTCCAGCCTGGACAACAGAGCAAGACCCTGACTCTGAAAAAAAAAAAAAAGAATCGTAATAATACTAATATACAACAAAGCATGCAGATTCCAGTAAAGCCTGTCATATTCGGCAGATTAGGCAGGTTTAAATATAGTTTCACGTGATGATGAGCCCCTACAGGCTTCTGAGCAGGAGGGACTATCTGAAAAAAGAGAATAGTTAAGACCCAAGACAGAGAGAAGTTACAAGGACTATTTGGTTGATAAAATCTGTAGGAATTGGAATGGGCTGAATGTGGGAGTGGGGGTGGGGTGAGAGATGGGGAGGAGCGAAGACTGAATAAACCCAGATTTCTGGTTTGAGTCCAGGAGAGTGGGGTGCTGAATCCAAAGGCCAGGACACCTATACCTCTGGGAATACGGTGATGGTTGCAAAAGGCATCTGGTATTGTCCTTCTGCCACTGTCTTAAAAGGGATTCTAAAGGGATTTTCTTGCCCTTGTTCCTCTAGCCCTACACTTGCGTTACTGGCCTACGTGGATACTCACCAGCTGGCTGTGTCCATCATTGCAGCCAAGTCTGAGAATTCCTGATTATACTTAGAGCCTGTGGAGCTGCTGACACAAACAGTCATTAGCAGACGACCCTTTTGCAACAAAGTATGCTTTAAAATGTAAACCGTGGAGGCATTTTCCTTGCGTTGTCCAGAAGGAACTTTGTCCTGCGTGAGCCTGGATTAATCATGAGAGAGCTCGTCAACATTCCACTGGTACATATTCTTACTCTGGTTGCCTTCAGCGGAACTGAGAAACTTCCAAAAGGTTGGTTTGAGTAATTGTGTCTTCTTGTTGCCTTGTCATGGTTGTAGAGTGTGTGTACGAGATATGTCCACCACTGATTTATAGTATGGTGGGCTTCGGTTTTACTTGAAGAAGTAAGGGTGAGATGTATGATGAGGGAGGAAACTATATACATAAGCAATTGGTTGATGGTCTCCTCTCTACCAACATTTTCCTCCGAAGTTCTGCAATAAAAGGCTTAGCCACATAGTGCATGCAGAGCTCTGACTTCTAAGGCAAAACATAAGCATGTACACTGCAAGTTATCAAGGTCTATTTTGTTTACGCGTATGTCAAATTTCAGGGTGGTCTAAGTGGATGATGAAAACCTTTTCGCATCAGGTTTGCTGGGAATAGAATCAACCCCCTTCTCTGACATCCAGAGCATTGGCTTCTGAATGAAAATCACTTTTATTTTCAGTTTTAGCTTTGCCAAACACTTAATAAATATTTTAATTGTTAAAAATTGGAAATACAGAAAGACATACACAATTTGCCTGTGTAGTAAACCCGGAAGACAATGGATTCTAAATAACTTTGAGGCTGGAGTCATGATTTGGCTTGGCAAGAGATTGCAAAAGTTTTTTTCAGAGCCTTTGGAATGTACCGGAAATAACACCACCTCAGGGGAAAGGAAAGCAACTTAAGAAACTGACAAACACCTGTTGCAGTAGCAAGAATGTCCAGTGATATAGTTTCTGGCCAGTGTATTATGAAACTGGGACTAGCGTATTTTAAATCAGGAAGACTGGAAAACATGTGATTTGCAAAGTGACTAAGGGCATCACTGAAATCTTTTAAAAAAAGACATGAGAAAGCAGATCGAGTGGTATCAATAAAAGAGTTTTCAAATTAAATGTTATACCATAGAGTTAAAAGGGTTTTTTGCTTTAGGATGTGTTCAAATTAATCATTTTCCCTTTATATTAATCAAAGCACTGAAACAGTTTGTATTGTGTAGGTAAATGAAGGTGGTATCTGCATATAGATGCAAAACGTATCTTTAGATTTTGTGGTAAAGAATTTTCAAATTAAATGTTATACAATAGAGTAAGAAGAGTTATTTTGCTTTAGGACATGTTCCAATTAATCATTTTCCCTTTACATTAATCAAAGCTCTGAAACAGTCTGTATTGTGTAGATAAATGAAGATGGTATCTGTATATAGATGCAAAACGTATCTTTAGATTTTGTGGTTCACTAAATTAGAATTGTGGTTCACTAAAAATTCTGGAGCCATAAGGTCAAGGTTCACATGTAAATAAGATATGGGTTTCTTCACAAACAATCCGATTTCACAGATTTTTTTGTTTAATTTTGTTGCTTCTCATTTTCCATTTTACTTGAGTATAATCGTATCTTCAAATGTATTCAAACATTTAATTTCTAATGAATACTTTAAGGCATCTACAGATAAAAGAGACTCCAGATCTTTTCAAACAGCTAATAATAGTTAGAAGGACTTAACATTGGCTTCAGATTATTTTAATACTTCCTGATCAAACAACGGATGTCCGGTAAGGCCCCACTTGGATGTTTGAATGTATGGGTCGTCCTAAGTCTTATTTGTATATTTCTAAACCATGCAGTTACATAAAAATGATAGGGTTAAATACTAAAATACAGTCTTATAAAGAGCAGGACAATTGATTTTGGTGATTCAAATAAGGATTTGTTGCACACACACACAACCCCCAAAACCTCTCTATCTGAATAAGTCTTAAATTATATGCTAGAAATAATTGATTTTCATTTCTAAACTTTACAAATAAAGCCCTTAATTCAAATGTACACTGTCTCTAGTTTGAAAACATTGAAATACAGTGGCATCGAGATAACAAAGCCAAACATCCTGACTTTTAAATAAACTAACCAGTTCATTCATCCAATTTCATTTCTTATAATTTACTTACTACTAGGATTAGGTTTTAAAATCAAAAAATTAAAACAATTTTTTTCTTAGTCTATTGTACCATAAAACCTAAATTAGTATGAGTTTAACATCACCCTTAGCCAAAACACCATGTCTAGGAGAACAAACATTTATTTACTGCATACACCAGTTCTGAGAATAAATAATATCATGAAAGTACAGTCCTTAAAATTCTAAATGTTGAAGGGTGAGGAATACATTGGGAGAAAAGAGCCGCAATAAAATATTATTATTATCATTATTATTATTATTTGAGACAGAGTCTTGTTCTGTCGCCAGGCCTCAGTGCTGTGGTGCGGTCTCAGCTCACTACAACCTCCTCCTCCCAGGTTCAAGTGATCATTTGCCTCAGTCTCCCAAATACCTGGGACTACAGGCGCATGCCACCACGTCCAACTAATTTTTGTATTTTTAGTAGAGACAGGGTTTCACCATGTTGGCCAGGATGGTCTCCATCTCCTGACCTCGTGATCTGCCCGCCTCAGCCTCCCAAAGTGCTAGGATTACAGGCATGAGCCACCGCGCTGGCCATTATACTACTGAAACTAATAAAAATGGCCCACCCACACCATTTCTACTATTTATAGAAAACTACTGTTTTCCCTATTCTTGGCAGACAGTAATAACAAAAAGAGTTTTTTAGATAATATACTTCTTCCTAAGTCTTTTATCATGATGAATAAAGGAAATTGCACAATATGTATTACCTAAAAAATTGACATATTTAAAATAATACAAAAGTATTCAGGGGATTCTTTTCTGACTTTCTGCACATTATTTTTTGATAAAAATTAATATCCAACTTTGTAGAATTAATTGTTCATAGTTTTCATTTTAGTTTAATTGAGACTACTGATGCCCAAAGGGGAAAAATTGTCTTTCTGAATCATTTCAACTAGTGATATTTTCAGCGATGAATTCAATGCCATAACCCAAGTAGTAGAATTTTACAAACTGTCATTTATGAAAGTAGCCAATGTTTCACTGGATAACTGGCTTAACCATATACATCAATAACACTTAATGCTTTATCAGGGAGTATGAAATGTATGGTGCGATGTTAGATTCTGCAGGAGTATAAGAGTTCATGTAAGCAGCCCTGGATTTGCTTAATATGCACAAAGAACTGTCAAATGTCTTACTTTCAAAAAAGTCCACTTACTACAAAACTTTGAAGTATTTGAGTAAGTGATTTTATCTTTAGATAGATTTGAATAACCTCCTCCTTTAAATTATATGTATATAAGGATAGGATTCACAGGTTTGACATATGACTAAGTCAGGACTGACACAGCTGTCATTGTGTGTGTGACACACAGTCCTGGATGAATATTTTATATTGACGTGCATTGAAAGAGTTACTCATTGCATGTTTGAGTAAACAGAGTTGCTTCAAATATTATTGACCTTAAAGAAAAGAAGGAAGGAGCAGAAATTTCAAGATCTCTTTAAACTCTACCTTATTTCCAAGGGTAAATGAAGTAGGCAGCTTCTCATTGAAATGAAACCTGATGTCATTGAAGAAGAGTAACAAGTGAGGGGTGGAAAGGGGGCCTGAAGGGAGTGGCCGTATTCAGGAAGATGAGAGGATCACATGGGCCATGCTGAGGACCCAGCTGGGGCTAGGAACTGCAGCTTTCTTTATAATGCCCCTGACCTGAACATTTGTTGCACTATACCCAGCAGTGCTATGTGAACATAGGGTAGTGAGGACAGATGGCTGGATTAATTCAGGATTGGCACTTTCCAGGGTCAGTATAGCTAAAGAACTAGAGAGTAAAAGAGTTGGAGTTATATGGCAGCATACCATGCGGTACAGTTTGGATCATGAAGCAAGTAAAACAAGGATATTTAAGGCTTGGAAGAGAAGGTTAAAAAGTTTAAATCAACCCCAGAGTGTTTTGTTATACTAAAAAAATACTACATTCATAATGTTAAGAGAAACACGAATATTTTCCAAGTCAGAGCCCTAATTTTACTAAAATAGAAAGGAGCAAATTCACCTTGTTTCTTTATGTACTCAATCATTGGGTCATGTCAATCAAAAAATAATCAATCTAAAGTTGGTAAGTCAATGGCCATATGCGAGAGGCCGTAAAATACAAAAGAAAGGTAATGTCACGTCCTTCTCATCAAGAAGTTAATATCCAAGTCAAGTTTTTCTTTGGGTCCAGAAAAGGATTGTGTTCATTTCCATGTATTTGTTATTCATGTAGTCCTTGGATTGAGAGAAGAAATAGTGCCCTAGTTTAAACAGGCTCTGGCTGAGATGAAAGCTGGATAGAATGAAAGTCAACAAGAGACAGTGTGCTGAGTCAACAAATATCATTAAATACAACTGACCCATGTGATTGCGTCAGTGAAAACTGGAAAGCAGATTTGGATAACTGGAAATATGGGCAATGTGGACTTTGCATTCTGTGTATAGAAAATGATATTGATGTACATCTTCTCTTTATCCATCTGTGCATAATCAGTATGATCTTGAAGATGCAGTATGTCTTAGAGAAAGGAACCAACTTTAACCCTGAAGTTCAGCTAGTTTAGCTCTATCACTTCCTATTTTTGTGATATGTAGACAAGTTATGTAACCATTTTTAGTATTCATTTCTGGTCTGCAAGTGGAAATATTAATAGTATCTACCTTTATGATTTTTTGTGATAAATAAGATAATGAATGAAAAGTATAATGCATGGCACATACCAGATTCTTAATCAATTTTAGATGCTAATATTAGTAAAAACAGAGTCAAACTTCACATAAGACTGTTATGTCACTGAATCTTATGGGAAGGTGTTAACCTAATAAAGTTCTTAGTAACACCTTCCATATTTCTCCATGTCTATTTTCCAAGACATTCTAAGACTTACTTCTTTGATCTTAACTGATCTCAACAGTTCATGTGACACCTCCAATGTGTCACCTCATTGGAAAGATAACATTAATACTAAGTCTATTACCTCTGCCAGTTCTGCATCTGTGTATTGAGTGAAAATAAAACTAGTGCATAAAGTTTCTCTCTTATAAAAGTAGCACATGGTATTTAAGGTTGATTTTGAAAACACAAAATACATAAAATTTAAGACAGAAAAAGTCACCCATTCTTCTAGGACCAGTAACACGTAGTTTATTTTCTTTCATTTTTTTCTATGTATTTTTTAAAGTGCTAATAATATTGTGCTACATGCTATTTTTACTTAGCACTAAAGCATAAGTGTATTCTATATTATTAATAATCTTCAAAACATCATGTGCAGTGACTAATATTCTGTTTAGATAACAGTGTGCTAATATATGTTTAATATTCACCTCACTGAGAAAAAAAGGCCCAGATTTGTTGCTCTCATTGATTTCTGCAGTATGAATACTCCATAGTAAAAGACTCCATCGTGTCTGTGGCCAATCTCAAGCTACTCTCAAATACTGAGCACTGAGTTGGGAAATAGCATGTGTAGTATGCCTCCTTCATATATTATTTCTACCACACAGATACATTAGCGATAACCTCAAGAACTTATATAATAGTAAAATGTAGTTAAATCATTAGGACTGTCAAGTATTATTAGTTTTTAATATATTTAATTATAAATGTATACAACTTAGTTTTTAATAATGGTAATATATAACAATCACCTCTGAAAATTCCTAAAAAATTACCAAGTGGCTCTTGCAAACCTGTGGAAGACAAAACTGTGTGCCTCAATCTTCTCCCACTTGACTACAATTAGTAGAATTTAGTACAATTGATCTGTTTCCTGCAGTCAAAGTCACTTATTTGCTTTTCTATATGTGAGATTATTTCCTTAGGATAGATTTCCAGAAATGATGATGACGATGATGATGATATTATTATTATTATTTTGGAGATAGAGTCTTGCTCTGTCACACAGGCTGGAGTACAGAGGTGCAATCACAGCTCACTGAAGCCGTCAACTCCTAGGCTCAGTTGATCCTCCCAACCTCAGCTTCTTCCCAAGTAGCCGGGATTACAAAGTGTATGCTACCACACTGGCTAATTTTTAAATTTTTTGTAGAGATGTGGTTTCCCTGTGTTGCCCAGCCTGACCTCAAACTCCTAGGCACAAGTGATCCTCCCACCTCGGCCTCAAAAGTGCTGGGATTACAGGCATGAGCCACCAACCACACCCAGCCTGAGATAAAATATTAATGGTATAATAAATTTGAATGTAATAAAGACAAGGAAAACAATTGAACAGCCTGGGTTTCTTTTTCTAAATTATAGAATCAAGTAACATTTGCACAGTGCTCCATGTGGACCAAGGACAATTTTAAATGGTTTCCATTTATTTACTCCTTGTGACAAGTTTATGTGGAGGCTTTATTATCATCTCCAGCTATAGCTAAGACACTGAGGTTAAATGTGGTTAAGTGACTTGCAGAGCAAGTGATGGAGCTGGGATGTGAATTCAAGTCCTATGCTACATTGCCTCTTAATGGCTAGTTGCTCAATAGTCTTTCTTTCTTTCTTTTTTTTTATTTTTTTGAGACTGAACTTTGCTGTGTTGCCCAGGCTGGAGTGCAGTGGCACGATCTTGGCTCACTGCAACCTCCACCTCCTGGGTTCAAGTGATTCTCCTGCCTCAGCCTCCCCAAGTAGCTGGGATTACAGGTGTGTACCACCACACCCAGCTAATTTTTGTATTTTTAGTAGAGACGGAGTTTCACCATGTTGGCCAGGAATCTCTTGAACTTGTGATCTGCCCCGCTTCGGCCTCCCAAAGTGCTGGGATTACAGTCATGAGCCACCGTGCCTGGCCTAGTCTTTCTTTTTTTTAAACAGTAAAAGCATTCAACATCATCAATTAACCTTTGGGCCCATTGTTAACCACACCCCACAAGCTTCATAAAATATTGTTTTTGTTCTTCATCTCTCAAAATCTAGATGATTATACTATTAATTGCTTATTTCATTAATTTGTTGTTTAGAAAATAACTTTATATTGCTATTGACTTTCTCAAACTCTATGAATTACAAGTTTGCTTCCACTGCATTTTGAAAATTAACATTTCTTTGGCATTCTATCTGCTACAATTTTTTTTCTATTACAAAAGCAATATGTATTCATTTTTAAAAAAAATCCTGTAAGATACAGAAAAACAAAAATACAAAATTACACATAATGCTCATAGCAAGGGATAAATGCTCTTAGCATATTGCTATTCATTCTTTCAGTCTCTTTCTCTCATATAGGTGTGTGTGTGTATATACATGTGTATATATGTTGTATATATACACGTACCTACATATGTATGTAATTTGATTTTTTAAATTTTAAGTTCTGGGATACATGTGCACGATGTGCAGTTTTGTTACATAGGTAAACGTGTGCCATGGTGGTTTGCTGCACCTGTCACCCATCACCTAAATAATTGGGCTCAGCATGTATTAGCTATTTTTCCTAATGCTCTCCCTCCCCTAATCCCACAGGCCCCAGTGTGTGTTGTTCCCTTCCCTGTGTCCATGTGTTCTCATTGTTCAACTCCCACTTATAAGTGAAATCATGCGGTGTTTGCTTTTCTGTTCCTGCATTAGTTTGCTGAAGATAATGGTTTCTGGCTCTATCCATGCCCCTGCAAAGGACATAATCTCCTTCCTTTTTACGGCTGCAGAGTATTCTATGGTGTATATGTACCACATTTTCTTTATCCAGTCTATCACCAATGGTTACTTGGGTTGATTCCATGTCTTTGCTATTGTGAATAGTGCTGCAATGAACATAGGTGTGCATATATCTTTACAAATTTCAGAGGCTGTTACTTCATTGAGGAAAGAGAAGCATTTAAATAAGAAGCTCTCTCTTCAGCTCCCTACCAGCAAAGGGGAAAAACCTACCTCTCTGCCTCCATCTTGTCCTCCTTCTCCCTCACTGTGCTTTAAGAGGACTTTCTCCGCCCATCTGTGGTTAACCTGTCTTTCTTCCTCTGAGCCTCACATTTATCTGCTTTCTTAGGGACCTATTTCCTTCAATTATCTCCTGTTTTTCTCCAATGTCCTGCATTTTTGCTTCTACTAGATGCTTCCAGTCAGCATTTAAACCCACTCTTGTCACTATACTCACCTGCAGCACCGTGCAGCCCCTTTCTTCCCTTCTATTATTAAACTCTGCTGCAAAAAGATGTCTTCCCTCTCCTCTTAGTTTCCACTTCCTTATCACCACCTAACCCCCATCACTGCAATCTGGCTTCCACCAAATCTGCAAGCACCAAAATCAGCATGACCTTCTCATCAGGAAACTCAATGGGCACTTTTAGGTCCTTATTTAACTTAACATCTTGGCAGAATTTGATTCTCCATCTTTTGTGAAACGTGTGCTACTCTTGGGCTCTGCCAATAGCCTCCACTGGCTTTGCTTACAACTCTGGTTTCTTCCTCTCAGTCTCTTTTCTAAACTTTTCATTCTCCCGCCCATCTTTTATAAATGTTTGTGTTTTCTTCTAATGGGCTTAGGGTACCAACCTCCCTCCATCTTCAGGCTTTCAGAGTTACCGTTTCCTCTGCCTGGAACACTCTTTTCTCTCCACTGCACCAAGCCAAATTTGAATCATCCTGTGAATGTGTGTGAATGTATTGTGTAGTTTGTTTTTATTCCTAGTTTAATCAAGTTCAGTGGTTGAGAAACGTTATTTATCATGTTAAAGAAATACTATTATATTCCTACTCTACTAATGGTTTCCAAGTAGGGAATGGATAGTTAACTCTGTTACTGCCTTTTTGACTGTGATGGGTATCTTTTAAACTATGACTATAGTAAATCCTGTTTAAAGGACTTTTCTATTAAATTATCTTTATATTTTTGCAAGGATTTTTTTTCTGCCTAAATGCATAGTAATAATTTTGAAATGTATGATTTAATTTGCTTTTTAAAATTTTACTTTAGGGCTTTACATCCTGCTTGACTTACATTAGCATTGTTTTATTCCAAAGACTGATTTGAGAAGCTTTCTATATTTTATATTCCCTATAGCTTTTGTTTGTTTGTTTTTGAGACAGGGTCTCTCTCTGTCACCCAGGCTGGAGTGCAGTGGTGTAATCACAGCTCACTGCGGCCTTGCCCTCCTGGGCTCAAGTGATCCTCCTGTCTCAGGCTCCCAAGTAGCTGGGACTACAGATGTATGCCACCTGTATCTGGCTAATTTTTTTTGTTTTTGTATTTTTTGTAGAGATGCGGTCTTGCCATGTTGCCCAGGCTGGTCTCAAACACCTGGATCCTTCAATGGACCCTTCTGGGCTCAATGGATCCTCCTGGGCTTAATGGATCCTCCTGCCTCAGTCTCCCGAAGTGTTGAGATTACAGGCATCAGTCACTGCACCTGGCTCCTTGTAGCTTTTATGTAACTTGAGACTTAATTCTTTCTTAAAAGTTTTTTAAAACTTACCTGAAAAATTTTGGGGCATTATATTTTTTTCAGAAGTGTTCTTTGATAATCTAATCTTTTTCTTCTGTGAGTATTGTCGATGATTTCACCACACCCTTTATTACATGTGAACAATTTTGTTTTTAAAATTCTTAATTCTTTGGATTTTAGTTTTTAAATATTCGTTACTGTTTAGCTATGTTGAATTGTGGTTCAAGAATGTGACATATAATCTATGTTCTTAAAATTTATTTAATCTTTAGTTTTCATGGGCATTTGAAAATATGTGTCATCTATCAGGGCTTAGAGTTGATGTGCATATCTGTTTAATTAATTTTACTAATTCTGTTATTCTCTTTTACTACACATATATTTTTGTCTTTTGCTCTATAAACAGGATGGGGGTTTTTTTAACTATCTTTTTATTGTCTATTTCTTACAGATTTTATTATAGTTAGAAAATATAGTCTATATAAAATCAATTATTTGAGCTGGGTTAAAATCTCCTATGTAGCTTGGTATATTTTCTGTATGTTTGAATGCTTTATCTATGTGTCATTTAAAAAAAAGTATTCTCTAATTGTTTCATTATTTTATAAATGTACATTATATCTAGTGTCAATTTTGATGTTTATATCTTCTATATCTTTACTGTATTTCTGTCTGATTTATTAGCATCTGAAGACATCTTTTAAAGGCTTACACCATGCTAAAATATTTCTCTGTGTACTCTTGTGATAATTTTACTTTTGGGTTTATTTGAGTCCATATTTTTAAATAATTAAGTTTCATTACCATCATACCTTTTTATGGTTTGTTCCTTTTATCATTAAGTAATGTTTCTTTTTTCCTTATAAGTGCGTAAGCCCTTACATTACATTTTTCTTATATTAATATTGCTATGTCACTTTCTTTGGGATATTGTTTGCTTTATACATATTTTCCCTCCCCTTTATTTTTAACATTTCTGTTTTATTTTATTTAGGTGTGTCTTTTGTGTTTGATAGCATCTGTCATTTCATAGGCCAGCTTATACCATCAGCACTTACTGTGATTTATGGTATATTTGGACTTGTTTCTTCCATATTATTTTATGTCTTCTGTTAATCATGCTTTTTCTAGGCTTATTTATTCCTCCTCTTCTTCCTGTTTGATTTTGCTTTTGTTTTTGACTGATAAAGGCTTTCTAGTACCTCTTTTTTTCTCCTGTTGTTTTGGGAGTTTTGCATTTTATCTATTTTTCAGTGGTAACCATTAATGAAGTTTTAACATAAGCATTTAACCATAGATTTTTCTTTCTGTTTGAAGTTAGTCAATATTTCTGTCCTCTTGTATTTTATGGCAAAGAGCTTAGCATTTTGTAACTATTTAGCATTTTAAACTTCTTCCCTGAACTTTGATCTTATAATTGTTTGTCTGGAATTTAATTCCACTCTTTTTTAAACACAAAAATTTGTGAGTTTTTAAAAATATTCCATAGTGCATTAAAATTGCAATGATATTTCACTACCATTTATGCTATTGTTTTTTATAACTCACCACTTTCTTTCTGGTAAAAAATTATTCCTTTCTGAGTTTATTTACTCTAGTAACTATTTCAGAGAAAGTCTGTGAGTGGTAAACATTTTCAATATTTGTTTATAAGTGTTCTGACTTTAAAATTATTACCTAAGCTAGCTGTATGATTCTAAGCTAACAGTTATTTTTACTTAGTCATGTAAAGATATTAGCCTATTGCCTTTTGGTATCAATTGTTGTTGCTGAATAATCTCAGGTTACCCTGAATTGGCATTCTTAAGGAATTAATCTTTTTCTTTCTAGTAGAGTTTAAGATTTTCTTTATCTTTAAGTTTTATAGTTTTAATTCAATGTGTCCAAGTATGAATTTCTTTCTTTCCTTTTTTTTTTTTTTTCCTGAGACAGTCTCTCTCTATCACCCAGGCTGGAGTGCAGTGGTGTGATCTCAGCTCACTGCAGCCTCCACCTCCTGGGTTCAAGCGATTCTCGTGCCTCAGCCTCCCATATAGCTGGGACTACAGGTGTGCACCACCATGTCCAGCTAAAGTTTTTATATTTTTAGTAGAGACAGGGTTTCACCATGTTGGCCAGACTAGTCTTGAACTCCTGAGCTCAAGCGATCTGCCCTCCTCAGCCTCCCAAAGTACTGGGATGACAGGTGTGAGCCACCATGCCCAGCTGAATTTCTTTTTTTTAAATCTGTCTTGTCACTTGGTGGGTACTTTCAATCTTAATATTCCTGGGTTTCTTTTTCAGTTTTGAAAAATTATCAGCTATTTACCTCTTTATATATTGCTTCTAGGCTGCTCCCCTCTTTTATTTTTCTCAAACTTCTATCAGAGGTGTATTAGTGCCTGTCACTCTATACTTTATATCTCCTAACTGTTCTTTAATAGTGTCCATGTCTGTATTTCTTTGTACTATGTTCTGTATATTGTAATGATTATAATATATTATAATGATTATATTATGATTATTATATTAATATATGTTATGATTATTATAATATATAATGATTATTCTGTTGAAAAGCTGGGAAGAAGGTGGCCCTGATGACTGTGTATAAGAAGACACTTTACATAAAAATTCTGCTTTCTTATTTCAACTACTATCTTTCAACTTTTGTATTTACTCCTTTTGTAGAGGCCTTATAAATACAGTTTTGTTCATTTAAACAGTGTATCAGTCACGGTGCTCACCCTGAGAATTAAAAGATGACTAAAACATGATCCCTGAACTTACACTCAAGGTTTTAATAATTGAGTGTGGGACAAAGACGTAAACAGATCATTTTAATAGTATCTGTGTGACAAGTGACATTATAAGATTGACATTTACAGGATAACATAAGGTTAAGGAAAAGGGCATTCGGGTCTGCCTAGCATGTCAGGGAAAGTGGAAGGAGATGGATGTTTAAACCGAATCCTAAAAGACAAAATGACATTAGCAAGGGAGATATGGGGCAAGTAAAACACTCCCACTCACCATTTTTTCTCACTCTCAGCAGATGAGCTTGCCTTTGACTTTACCAAAAAAAAATAAAAATAATACTAATAATAAGGTTTATTCAGAAAGTGGATGTATCTTTTATGGCCAAACAATGTGCCAGTCTGTTCTAGATGCTTTATAAGTCTGTCACTGACTATTTCACCTCTAAACGTCAATCACACTACTTATTTGACTTTGATATATACCTTGCCCTTTAACTGAAGCGACCATATAATTTACTGTATAAATGCAGGTAGCTCTCATTTCACAGAGGAGTGAGAAAAAAGAAGGGACCATGTCTCTAGCCTTTCCTCCCATTGTCTTACAAAAATAAAATAGAAAAAAACAGCTTTATTGAGATATAATTCACATACCTTGCGCTTTACCCTTTAAAATGTACAATTCACAAAGTGGTGCCTCTTCATTTTCTAGTTGTATGCCACAGTGAATTCTCTACAAATCTGATGAAGCTTAAGTTTCAGATTCTCTCATTTGCAGGAGCCCTTTCTAAGACCCTCGCTGGGCTTTAGTAATGTGCTTATATGAGTGTCTATTTTTATAAAATCAGGGGAAAATTGTTCTTAAACAACAATTTTTAAAATTATTATCCTTTTCCACCTTGACTTCCCTTCAGAGTCACTTTCCTTTATGCTGATAATACTGGGGTGGCCACAGAAATTTTGTATTCATAATTTTATATTTTTTCTTTAAAAAGTACTCTCAAGTTGCATGACCTTGGACCCCATAAAACTTGGATCTGCCTCTCCTCATATATCATAGAGTCTAAGCCCTGCTCTCCTGAGAGTCTTCTCTTTTGATTTTCAAATGCCTAGTTTGGGAGTAGAAACAACATTCTTTACATAAGCTCTTCCTTTCTTTTGGCAAATTTCTACTCTGGGGAAACAGAATTCTCATTCAGGTATGTAATGGCTTCTGACTGCTTAAGGAAGGGTTAGTAAACAAAATTCTAGAATGTTCTCTTTTGATTTCTCCTTTCCTTTCAGCTCCTGTCATCACCACTCCTCTTGAAACAGTGGATGCCTTAGTTGAAGAAGTGGCTACTTTCATGTGTGCAGTGGAATCCTACCCCCAGCCTGAGATTTCCTGGACCAGAAATAAAATTCTCATTAAGTAAGTATTCCACATTTTAATTTTTTAAAATTGTTGTGGGTATATAGTAGGTATATACATATTTACGAAGTAGATGAGACATTTTGATACAGGCATGCAATGTAAAATAAGTACCTCATGGAGAATGGGGTATCCATCCCCTCAAGCATTTATCATTTGAGTTACAAACAATCCAATTACACACTTTAAGTTATTTTAAAATGTATAACTAAGCTATTATTGACTATAGCCACTCTGTTGTCTTATCAAATAGTAGGACCTTCTCATTCTTTCTACTTTTTTGTACCCACTAAACATCCCCTAGTCCCCCTGATCCCTGTACTACCCTTTCCAGCCTCTGGTAACCATCCTTTTACACTCCATGTCCATGAGTTCAATCATTTTGATGTTTAGATCCCACAAATAAGTGAGAACATGCAATGTTTATCTCTTGTGCCTGGCTAATTTCAGTTAACATAATGATCTCCAGTTCCATCCATGTCTTTGCAAATGACTGGATCTCATTCTTTTTATGGCTGAATAGTACTCCATTGTGTCTATTGTACCACATTTTCTTTATCCTTTCATTTGTTAATGAACACATAAGTTGCTTCCAAATCTTAGTTACTATAAACAGTGCTGCAACAAATATAGGAGTGCAGATACCACGTTGATATACTGATTTCCTTTCTTTTGCTTATGCATCCAGCAGTGGGATTGCTGGATCATATGGTAGCTCAATTTTTAGTTTTTTGAGGAAACTCCAAACTATTCTCCTTAGTGGCTGTACTAATTTACATTCCCACATCAACAGTATACAAGGGTTCCCTTGTCTACACATCCTTGCCAGCATTTGTTATTGCCTGTCATTTGGTTATAAGCCATTTTCACTGAGGTGAGATGATATCTCATTGTAGTTTTTATTTGCATTTCTCTGATGATCAATGATGTTGAGCACTTTTTGATATGCCTGTTTGCCATTTGCATGTCTTCTTTTGAGAAATTGTTCAAATCTTTTGCCTATGCTTGATTGGATTAATTGATTTTTTACTGTAAAGTTGTTTGAGCTCCATATGTATTCTGGTTACTAATCCTTTGTCAGATGGGTAGTTTGCAAATATTTTCTCCCATTCTATTTGTTGTGTCCTCACTTTGTTTATTGTATCCTTTGCTGTGCAGAAGGCCTTTTAACTTGATGTGATCCCATTTGTCCATTTTTGTTTTGGTTGCCTGTGCTTGTGGGTATTGCTCAAGAAATTTTTGCCCAGACCAGTGTCCTGGAGAGTTTCTCCAATGTTTTCTTGTAGTAGTTTCATAGTTTGAAGTCTTAGATTTAAGTCTTTAATCCATTTTGATATGATTTTTGTATATGGAGAGAGATAGGGGTCTAGTTTCATTCTTCTGTACATGGAAATCCACTTTTCCACACATCATTTACTGAAGAGACTTTTTCCCATTGTATGTTCTTGGTACCTTTGTTGAAAATGAGTTCACTGTAGGTGCATTAATTTATTTCTGGGTTCTCTATTTTGTCCCATTGGTCTATGTGTCTCTTTTGATGCAAGTACCATGCTGTTTTGGTTACTCTAGCTCTGTAGTATGATTTGAAGTAAGGCAATGTGATTCCTCCAGTTTTTTTCATTTTTCTTTTGGCTATTCTGGGCCTTTCATGGTTCTACATAAATTTTAGGATTTTTTTTCTATTTTTGTGAAGAATACCATTGGTATTTTGATAGGAATTACATGGAATCTATAGATTGCTTTCAGTAGTATAGACATTTCAATAATATTGATTCTTCCAATCTATTAATATGGAATATTTTTACATTTTTTGGTGTCCTCATGAATTTCTTTCATTGGTGTCTTACAATTTTCATTATAGAGATCTTTTACTTCTTTGATTAATTCCTGTTTAATTTTATGTGTGGCTATTATAAATAGGATTATTTTTAAATTTATTTTTCATATTGTTCATTGTTGGCATATACAAATGTTACTGATTTTTGTATGTTGATTTTTGTATCCTGCAACTTCGCTGAATTTATCAGTTCTAATAGTTTTCTGTGGAGTCTAAGCTTTTCCAAATATAAGAGCATATCATCTGTAAAAAAGATATTTCTTCCCATCCAATTTGGATGGCCCTTAATATCTTTCTGTTGTCTGATTGCTCTAGGTAGGACTTCCATGACTGTTTTGAATAACACTGGTGACAGTGGGCATCCTTGTTGCATTCCAGATTAGAGGAAAGGCTTTCAGTTTTTCCCCATTCAGTATGATACTAGCTGTGGGTCTGACGTATATGGCTTTTACTATTCTGAGGCATTTTCCATCTAATTTTTGAGGGTTTTTATCACAAAGGGATGCTGAATTTTTATCAAGTGCTTTTTCAGCATATATTGAAATGACCATATGTTTCTCACCCTTTATCTGTTGATATGATGTATCACATTGATTGATTTGCATATGTTGAACTATCCTTGTATCCCAGGGATAAATTCCAGTTGGTCATGGCAGATGATCTTTCTAATGTATTGTTGAATTTGGTTTGCTAGTATTTTGTGCAATCTGGATAGGCTGATAATCCCAAATCATCAAGTCCTGGTTCCTTTTCTGCTTAGCAGTTTTTCCCACTTATCTTTTCCTCTTGAATTTTACTATAACCAGCAAAAAGAAATGAGGCCACAGCTTCAACACATTGCTTAGAAATTTCCTCAGCTAAATATCTGAGTTCATCATTCACAAGTTTTGTTTTTCACATAACTGCAGGACACCATTCAGCTAAGTTCCCTGTCCTGCATAACAATGATCCCCTTTTCTTCCTTTCCTAGTAACATGCTCCTCATTTCCACCCAAGTCCTCACCAGTAGTGCTTTGAATATACATATTTCTACCAACAGTCTGTTCATGATAATTTAGGTATTCTTTAAGATGATTTAGATTTTCTCTATCATTCAACTCTCTTCCTTCCAATTCCTCAGGAGCAGAATCATTAACACACATATTTCTATTAACAGTCTCTTTGAGGAAATGCAGGCTTTTTCTAGCACGCTTTTCAAATTTTTTTCAGTTCTAACTATTCCTCAATTTCAAAGCCATATCCACATGTTTAGGTATTTATTGCAGCAGCACCACACTTCCAGGTACCAAAACCTGTATTTATTTCTTATTCTTGCTGTAACAAATTACCACAAACTTCGTGGCCTAAAACAACATAAACATACTATGTTATCATTCTGGAGGTCACAAGTATGAAATAAATCTCACTGGGCTAAAGTCAGTGTTGGCATGGCTGAGTTCCTTCCGGAGGCTCTAGGGAAGAATCTGATTTCTTGCCTTTCCTAGCTTCTAGAGGCCACCTGCATTCCTTGCCCCCCTGCTCCACTTATAATGCTAGCAATGGCACTACTCTGACCTCTGCCTCCATTGTTGTACCTCCCTTTATCAATCTGTCTCCTTCTTTCATCTTTTAAGGATACTTATTATCACACAGGGCCCACTTGAATAGTCCAGAATACTCCATTTTAAGATTCTTAACATCTGCAAAATAAGGTAACATATTGACAGGTTTTGGTGATTAAAACAAGAACCTTTGTGGGAGTGTTACTCTGCTTACCACACACATTTGGTATTAAAAAAATCTTATTTGGTTAAAAGAAACTCTCTTTTATATTGCTGCTTCTCTTCCTATTTCTTTCTATTGCCCTAATTCCCTTCTTAACAAATGGTGTGCATATAATTAAAGAGATAATATATGTAGAGCATATATTTTTGTTGTTTGAAATTGTTTTCCTTCCTTATGTATCCCAAGTAACTAGAAGTGTGCCTGGCACTTGTTAGCATTCAGTAAGTAATAAGTAATTGTTTAATGAAAGAATGAATATTCAACTAATCATTAGTTACTTCTATAAATAATTAACTCTTTCTGTTCATTGTATTTATACGTATGCATGTTCATTATCTATTAATAGCTGCTACTTCCCAGAAATTATTGCGAGAAGACCCCTATATCTTGGTTTTATATGCTTTCCTGAATAAAGTAAACTTTACATTTTGTCTTATCAGTAGGCATCACTCTTTGAAAGTGTTTTTGAAGGACTATGTTACTTTTGACTATTGGAGCTTAAGAAAGATGAGAAGATAATGTTAGCTTTATTTTACCAAGTAAGGTTATTCTATTATTCAGAACTCACTCAAGTTTCCTCTCACCTTTATTCTACTTCCTCATTAACGATTCATCAGTTTGATAAGTTAATCATAGCAAAAAAATCACAGATGAAGCACTAATCTGTCATTTTTCTCTGTGACCTGCAGGCTCTTTGACACCCGGTACAGCATCCGGGAGAATGGTCAGCTCCTCACCATCCTGAGTGTGGAAGACAGTGATGATGGCATTTACTGCTGCACGGCCAACAATGGTGTGGGAGGAGCTGTGGAGAGTTGTGGAGCCCTGCAAGTGAAGATGAGTGAGTGGGAAAGAGATTCGTCTATTGATTTGAAAGTTGACTGGGTACACTTATTTATTTATTTTTTTTATATATATTTTTTTGAGACAGAGTCTCACTCTGTTGCCCAGACTGGAGCTCAGTGGCATGATCTCGGTTTACTGCAACCTCGACCTCCTGAGCCCTGCAAGTGAAGATGAGTGAGTGGGAAAGAGATTCGTCTATTGATTTGAAAGTTGACTGGGTACACTTATTTATTTATTTTTTTTATATATATTTTTTTGAGACAGAGTCTCACTCTGTTGCCCAGACTGGAGCGCAGTGGCATGATCTCGGTTTACTGCAACCTCGACCTCCTGGGTTCAAGTGATTCTCCTGCCTCAGGCTCCCAAGTAGCTGGCACTACAGGTGCATGCCACCACACCTGGGTAATTTTTCTATTTTTAGAAAATATGGGGTTTTACTATGTTGGACAGGCTGGTCTTGAACTCCTGACCTCAGGTGATCCGCCTACCTCGGCCTCCCAAAGTGCTAGGATTACAGGCTTGAGCCACTGCCCCCACCCTGACTTGGTACACTTTAAAACAGTCAGTAAATAGAGATTTTCTCAGGCCTGGTGATTCAGCAGTGAGACAAGTTGAAGTTCAAGCACAACCCTGAGGCCAGTTAATCCCACACCTCTTATACCTGCCATCAACCACTACCCTAAGGCAAGCCTCTTAATTCTCTGTCCTCTCCCATTTTCTTAACTTCACACATCTCCTGACTTCCACCCTGAATTCTTTTACCAGGAAACCTTCCTCTAAATCCTTTACCCTACATCTGTGAAACACAACCAAACACCTTTTTATTTCTTTTTTTTTCTTTATTATTATACTTTAAGTTCTAGGGTACATGTGAACAACGTGCAGGTTTATTACATATGCATTCTTGTGCCATGTTGGTGTGCTGCACCCATCAACTTGTCAGCACCCATCAACTTGTCATTTACATCAGGTATAAGTTATACCTTTTTATTTCTAACCTCTTTGCAGACACTTCTACCCTTTTTCCTTATTTCAAATTTGATATTCTTCAGAGTGCTTCAATGGAAGCTGTTCTGTTTTCCCCACTTCGTGTCTACAAGGTAATCTCTCAGCCCTCAGTGTTGCTTTTAAACCATTCTATTTTGTATTCCTATACAAAATCTTTCCTCTGATGAGTGCTTATGCCATTCTGACCTATCTTTTCTCTAACTGTATTCATCATGTCATCTAATAATCTAGGCACTTCCTGATATTTATTACAAAATTTGATTCCAGGCTTACTATCTTTCTATCTATCTCTACTCCTGTAATCACCCTAAGAAATTTTAACAGCCATGAAATAGAACCACTAACCACTTAATTCTCACAATTCCTTGACCTCCACAAATCCAGTGATGTTTGTCTGTCGTTTTTTTTTTTTTTTCAATTTTAAGGCCCATACTTTTAATCTATATGTACACACATATATGTAGTAGTTTGTGAGGAATAGTGGTTTTATTTTTTTAACTTTCATTTTGAGTTCAGGGGTACATCTGCAGAATGTGCAGGTGTTTTACATAGGTAAACATGTGCCATGGTGGTATATTGCACAGATCATCCCATCACCTAGGTATTAAGCCTAGCATCCATTCTATTCTTCATAATGCTCTCCCTCCCCACACCAATATCCACGACGGGCCCCAGTGTGTGCTGCTTCCCCCCATGTGTTCCCATCGTGAGCTCTCACTTATAAGTGAGAACATGCAGTGTTTGGTTTTCTGTTCCTGCATTAGTTTACTGAGGATGATGGCTTCCAACTCCTTCCATGTCCTTGCAAAGGACATGATCTCATTCCATTTTATGGCTCCATAGTATTCCACAGTGTATATGTACCACATTTTCTTTATCCAGTCTATCATTAATGGGTACTTAGGTTGTTCGTGTTAACTTTTTTTGTTTTATATATATGTATTTATTATATATAT
>NW_012117221.1:1995377-1999182 GCF_000951035.1 Colobus angolensis palliatus
AATCCTACTCAGTTCTGGGTGAGCCTTGTTTTTTTTTTGTTTGTTTGGTTGGTTGGTTTTTGTTTTGTTTTGTTTTCTTTTGAGACAAGATCTCACTTTGTAACTCAGGCTGTAGTGCAGTGATGTGATCATGGCTCACTGCAGTCTTGACTACTCGGGCTAAAGCAATCCTCCTGCTTCAGCCTCCCAAGTAGCTAGGACTACAGGCATGAGCCACCATGACAGGCTAATTTTATTTATTTACTTATTTACTTTTTTTGGTAGAGATAAGTTCTCACTATGTTGCACAGGCTGGTCTTGAACTCCTATGCTCAAATGATCCTCCCACCTTGGCTTCCCAAAGTATTGAGATTACAGGAGTGAGCCACTGCACCCAGCCTAGGTGGGCCTTTTTGATCTAAAGACCAAAGCTTTTTTGAAAATCAGGTACATTTTCTCTATTTTTTTTTTCTTTTTTCTTTCTCTATGACTTCAAATTTTTCTCCTCACATTTTCTGCATGTCTTGATATTCTACTCTCTTGAAGATTCCTTTTACTTTTCCTTCATATTATGAATGTGGTCTCTGGTATGACTGTTTTGTCATTCTGAGTGTTTTGATCTTAAAAAACTATATTTTTAATTTCTAAGAATTTCCTTGATGGCTCTGTTTTTATAACAAACTCACTTGTATGATACAATATTCACTTAAGCTTCTAAGGATATCACTAGTGCATCTTTTAAAAAGAAATTTTCTTTTTTTCCCTGCATTTTATTTCCTTCAGAAAAAAAAATTGATTTTGTTTTGGTTCCATCCTTTTATGTTTACAATTTTTCTCAATTGATCTTTTATTTTTTGATCATAAATATACATGGAGTCTTCAGTTAATTAGGATAAAAAGCTGGTGGGAATAGCAGGACTTCATGGAATACTGATTTGGTACTTACTGTGCATAAGTAGGTGGGGATCTGCTTATACGCAGGCTTCCCTTCAGTATGAGGAGCAGTAAGAAACAGAAAAAGGAAGTTGGAAAGCTCTCATTTTATTTGCTAAATAATAAGACTTGATTCTGAGGATGAAACACATTCAAGTATCTCCTTACTTTGTGACACTACCTTTCTGTTGAATGTTTTACGTATTCTCTCTGGCCCAAATATTCTTGATTTGGGTTCTATACTAAATCCCCTTTTCTTGTCTTATTTTTTCCAACCTCTCCTTTTGGAGATCTCATCCATTCATGTGGATAAACACCAGTGTGGCCATTCCAATTGCTAAAATTTTGGAATGCTTCCATACTTCTTGGGAAGACCTGTTTTGTAAGGTTCCTAAGATTCCCCAACCCCTATCACTACTCCAGCTCTCTTAAGCCCTCACCGAAGAGCTCTGTCCCCTAAATTCCTAATGGTCCATCAGCTGAAGTCTCAATGCTGGCACAGCAGGATACTTCCAGCACTCTGCTTTAAGGTGACCAGTTCTTATTGGTCAGTACTTATGACTCCACCCTGAATCATGTTCCCTTACAGTGGGGATCCATGGCTATGCGTCAATACTCTAGTCATTCCTAGTTGACTTTATATTCAGTTTCCCAAAAGGGAATTCCTCACCCCTCACCTAACAGATGACCAAGACATCATGTCACGTCACTGAGAAGATAGGAGTTTTTTGCTTTAACCAAAGGTCTTTACCTAAGACTTTATCTGTGCCTCAGGTTTACCATAGAGATCTTGTTCAGGGAACCCATGGAAGGCACAGATGCCACTTTATTTGACTGTCATAGGAATATCAAGTGCTAAGCTAAGTTTTTCCCAGCAACTGTACGACAATACAACTCACAATTGAGGAACCTGGCCAGTACTGTATCTAAATGTAGGTATTTACAGTTTATTAGAAGGAGAGTTGTATGCTATAGATAGCAGGCAAAGTAAAAAAGTTGTTATTTTCTTATATTTTAAAGTCTTTCTTGTATTTTTGCTATAACGCAGGGCCACAGCAACTCTAAATGGCAGTGAATGTTTAGATTAAAAACCAACAGGAATCCCAGCACTTTGGGAGGCCGAGGTGGGCAGGTCACGAGGTCAGGAGATCGAGATTATCCTGACTAACAGGGTGAAACCCCGACTCAACTAAAAATACAAAACAAACAAACAAACAAACAAATTAGCTGGGCGTGGGTGGTGGGTGCCTCCTGTCCCAGCTACTCAGGAAGCTGAGGCAGGAGAATGGCGTGAACCCAGGAGGCAGAGCTTGCAGTGGGCTGAGATTGTGCCACTGCACTCCAGCCTGGGCGACACAGCCAGACTCCATCTCAAAAAAATAAATAAACAAATAAAAAATAAAAATAAATAAATAAAAATACAACAGATCATGAAGGCTTTGCAAATACCTCTTACTACCAACAACATCAAAGCCCCCACTCCTCTCCCTGACATTTAATTAGAAGGAAAAAAAGTCCTTATTTTATGCTTTCCTTTGTCAAAATAACAAATTAGTTATGGCACATGTCCTGCAAGAAATAAAATGTATCCATTTCTCAGTAGTCTTTCTTGCCAAGTCCCCCTCTGTATCTGTAGCATAAAATTTCTAAGGACATAAACGTAGTTTTAACTATTTTATGAATAGTACTAAAATAACTGGCATCCTGAACTTATCAATTTTTTTGTATATGAGATTTAATAACTTTCTTTGAAAGTTTCATATTTGAGAATAAAAATTGACTGGCATAAACTATTTCTTCTGAAAGATTAAGAGTGTTTGAACAGTAAATTACATGTTTACTTTACAGAATTGAGTCCCCCCAAATTGTATGAGAGAATTTCTTCTGATTGTTAATATAATAATATCTGGTTTACTTTCTAGAGAATGAATGTATTTAATTAATAATCATCAAATTTAATAGTCAAATTAAGATGGAAGCAAAAGGGAAAATAGGTCATAATTTATAACTATATAAGAATATAGTTATATCAAAATTTTCTTTTTAAATGTTTTGTGTCTATCAGTATGAGTTCAATAATGTTGAATTGCTATGGTGACAGCCTATGTTAATTGACTTTTATTAACTATCTTTTAAAATGAAGGCTGCTATGGTAACTTCACACTCTTAATATTTTTCATAAATTTGTGTTTTGCTAGTAAGATTCTAATAAAGCAGAGACAACCAAGTGTCTCTAAACTGATTTCTGTTTGATATCTACTGAAGAAAATTGTCTTAGCATTTGGTGAATTTTTTCATGTAACATGCCTCAAATGATTCTTAAAACAGATATTTAGAATTAAATTGAAAGTTAGAAACTCTAGGTTTAATAAAGCCATATTGCCTTATTTAGTTTGAATTTTCATTTCTTTTTAGAACCTAAAATAACTCGTCCTCCCATAAATGTGAAAATAATAGAGGGATTAAAAGCAGTCCTACCATGTACTACAATGGGTAATCCGAAACCATCAGTGTCTTGGATAAAGGGAGACAGCCCTCTCAGGGTAAGTGGTTATGATGTCAAAACATGTATATAAAATGTATTTTAAAATATAACATTTCTTTACACACTCAGTTACAGACTTACAAACTTCTAATATAAAATAGTTTCCAGGTATATTTTAATCAAATGTAAATATTTCTGTTTGCATATATGCAAACTGTATGGCATTTCATTTGGGTCTGACTAGGAAAAAAAGGAAATAGGAACCAATAATGTTAAAGATAGAACAAAGGGAAGCCCATCAGACTAACAGCAGACCTCTTGGCAGAAACTCTACAAGCCAGAAGGGAGTGGGGGCCAATATTCAACATTCTTAAAGAAAAGAATTTTCAACCCAGAATTTCATATCCA
>NW_012117221.1:2003168-2007819 GCF_000951035.1 Colobus angolensis palliatus
TTAGCATTAGGAGATATACCTAATGTAAATGACGAGTTAATGGGTGCACACACCAACATGGCACATGTATACATATGTAACAAACCTGCACGTTGTGTACATGTAACCTAGAACTTAAAGTATAATAATAAGAAAAAATAATGCATTAGCAGGGTATATGAGTTACAACCAGTGAACTAATATTGATACATTATCATTAAATTTATAGTTTACATTAAAGAAAAAAGAAAAGGAGGCAATGCAAAAGCAAACCTGGAATCATTTGTGTTTGTTGGCTGGTTATGTCATTTATTTTTTAATGTTGAATCTGAGACGTAGGGGATGAAAAAGAGACACTAAAACCCAGGCTTTAGAACTGACAATTTCTGGAAGGAGGGGCGGAGACAAGGTTCGGAAGAAAAGAAATGAGAGCTCTGGAGAGAAGTTAGGCGAAAAGACTCAAGACTCATACACAAATACCTTGGCAAATCCCTCCTGAGTCACGAAGAGTAGTCACACCTGTAATTCCAGCACTTCAGGATGCCAAGGCAGGCGGATTACCTGAGGTCGGGAGTTCAAGACCAGCCTGGCCAACATGGCGAAATCCTGTCTCTACTAAAAATATTAGCTGGGTTTGGTGGTGCGTGCCTATAATCCCAGCTACTCAGGAGGCTGAGGCAGGAGAATCACTTGAACTGAGAGGCAGAGGTTGCAAGATCGCACCCTGCACTCTAGCCTGGGCAATAGAATGAGA
The DNA here is from genome assembly GCF_000951035.1 of Colobus angolensis palliatus. Classification (NCBI taxonomy): domain Eukaryota; kingdom Metazoa; phylum Chordata; class Mammalia; order Primates; family Cercopithecidae; genus Colobus; species Colobus angolensis. The sequence continues at coordinate 2,003,902 of NW_012117221.1, forward strand.
CTCCATTTCAAAAAAAAAGTTATTATCCATACGCTTATTTTGTACTGCCTTTGTACCTTATCCCCACATTTATTGATAAATTATTATATGGCATCATTATTGTCTTTCCATCTTTGTATCACCTAAAAGATTACAGACTATGTTTCTCACAATGCATAGTGTATTTTATGGGGAATGCAAAGGTGTCACCATATGTCAATTAACTGAACTAAGGTATAAAATTATTCAGCTCTGCTTTATCTAAAATAAAATAAATATCGCTAATTTTTAATGATTATCTAATTATCTGGCTTTCCTTTTGTTATAAATCTTGGTGCATTTCCTACAATGACAAACAAGGGTGGTTGTACTTATGTTACTGAATTTAGGGTCCAAAACAGAAAAGACAGATGAAATACTTAAACTCTAAAGAGTAATTTTAATATTATGTGTGAAATTTTCTAGTATTTCAAAGGACATGTACTCTTCTAAAGACACCATCTAGGGTGCAAGGTAAACTTGATAGTTAAAAGCAATGCATTTATTTATTTTTATTTCAATAGTTTTTGCAGTACTAGTGGTTTTTGTTTACACGGATGAACTGTATAGTGGCCAAGTCTGAGATTTTAGTGCATCTAAATCTCAGTGCTGTACATTATACCCAGTATGTAGTTCTGTATGCCTCACCACCCCCTTCTGCAATATTTCCTCCTTCTAAAAGCAATGCTTTTAATCAGATTTAGCTGTGACTTTGGGGAAGTAAAATAAGCCCTTATATATATACTCATGTGATGAAAGAAAATAAAAATAAACTATACCTCATAGGACCCTGGTGAAGATTAACTTAGGTACTCCTGCACTATTTCATTTAATATTGTATGTTTTATATAATAAGTACCCAGTAAAGGCCAAAGTGATATCTTTGATGATAATAGTGATGACAATAAGTTGATGATATTTGGCAAATGTATCTTTGATAGACCCTTAAACATTTTTGAATTCACGTCCCTATCTCTGGCAGGAAAATTCCCGAATTGCAGTTCTTGAATCTGGGAGCTTGAGGATTCATAACGTACAAAAGGAAGATGCAGGACAGTATCGATGTGTGGCAAAAAACAGCCTCGGGACAGCATATTCAAAAGTGGTGAAGCTGGAAGTTGAGGGTAAGGAGCTGCATTTGTTCCACTCACAGTGTGACCAGGGGCCTCACTCTCTACTGTGAAGGCTGCACTTGGGCTTGGGAGAGAATAGATGTGGGCAGCCCAGTTCCCTCAGTTGTTCCACATATTAGGCCATAGGTCAAGCCTATGATAAAAGAATAGGAAAACTGAAAAAGAAAGAAATTTTCACTAGTATAAAAGGTCATATTCCATTGATTACTCACAATCACTGGTAATTTTTACCAAACAGACTAAATTTACTGTAACAGTAAAATAATAGAAATCCATTTTAGAATGTCTTCCTGGTTTGGACAATTCTTCCCTCATTTACAAACTTGGGCACAACAATTTTAATCTTTTTCATCATATAGAACAACTTTAAAAAGATGTGATAAGGGGGAAAAAGTAGCTGTTTTCAGATAGTATTCTATCACAAAGCTTGGGAAAAAAAATTAACTCAAATCGTAAAGCCAAAAATAATCTCAGTTTTATGAGTTATGTTGTCAAAATAGTTTTTCTTTTCTTTCTAAAATTATTTTTTAATCAGCTAATTCAATAACTTGGTGTGAAAGGTCTTCACTGAGAAATCAGAATCCAAATAGGTCTAGGTGTTCTATTCGCTTGTTAGTCGGGTCCTTCCTGACCTAAAATTGCACCACATTTGGCTTAAAAAGAAGAACTACCAGCACACCTCTATTAGGTGAGTAAACTGAGTACACACCCTTCCTAGCTCTTCCTGTTGTATGCCAGAGAATTAACATCTTTGGCTCCTAGCTTTCTCACCTGTTAAGTGGGGTTTGCTCTATTTAATGAAGTTAGATGTTGATAGTGTTTAGCAGAGCATCTGGTCCTTTATGCACCCTCAATAAATGTTGGCTATAAGAATTATCATCTATTTTTCTGCTTTTCTCTTATCAGATTGACAAGTGTTAGAGCATCACATACTGGCACAAATTACAGTTCAATCAGGAAAAGACTTGAAGAGTTCTCCATATTTTGCTTTGATTCTATCCTACTTTCCTTAGGCCAAAATCTAAACTTTTCTGCATATTTCCTTCTCACTCATATAGTTTTCTATTAACCCCTTTAAGATTATTTTTATTTCCTTGATGGACATTCCTGACACATCTTTAATGATCTCGTTTCCCACATTTGCCTCTAATTGAGGTAACATCTTTATTATGTCATCGGACCAATTGCTCATAAAACGTTCATTAATTCCTCATGGAAAATAATGAGGTTGGTGGGAATAGTGGCTGTCAGAATATAAAAACACATTTTCAGCAAGTTGCTGTAATTTAATATCTTCTAAATAATCAGTGCTGTTTAAAGCTCAGTATTCAACAACCAGTTGATGTGATTTATTCAGTAAAAACTAAATAAACCTACAAACCCACCCAGACACACATTCAGACTCACTGAATCTCTGAATGCCTAGATCCAGTGTTTTCTTGTTCTGTCTAAGAATGATGCAGAATTAATGCTATCCATTTGTATAAAATACCACAGAGTTTTTCTCTTTAAGATATTAAAAATAAGTCTTCTGTATTATCATATTTAATACTGATCATTTAGGTCACTAGCTTCATAGGTATTAAAACAACTTGCTTTACCTTGGACCTAGAGAAAATCATCACCGAACTCCATTAGTTGGAGTTATTATACAGTTTGGTTTTGTGTTACCATTTAATTTTGTATCATGCCTGTCAGTAGCACTGAATACTGCCTCTTTTTTCCTAACCTTTAAATGGTCATGCTTAATGCTTTAAAAGTTAATATATGCTAGAGACTGTATTAAATTTGCTAGTACTGAGAGCTCATAATATCATTTAAAGTTACCCTAACTGTAGGTAATATGATGTTAGCACACATGTCTATTTCTACCCTCATCTTAGTCCCTATTAAAATAGCCACAATATGTGGCATGCTTAGCACAATTGCTGGTACATAATAAGCATTTAATAAATGGAATCTACTATATTTATTATGATTAAAACATAAAATTGTAACAAATTTGCTTTGGCTCTGAAAGCTCTGAAAAGTTGACTTCCACTTGAAGAAATAGTTGAGGTATTTTCATAAGATATAATGTAGACACGACCTATTTAGAGGTAGGGCTACCTCAACATACAACTCAGAACAAGTTTAAAAAAAAACAACTGAGAAATGACTGGGAAAACCTCAAAAGTACATGCAGATGTCTGCTAGTTTGGCAATGATGAGGACTGAAGATGATGAGGCAGGGCCATGGTCAGTTGGGGCAGACGAGCATATGTATGTATCAAGTCGTAACCCTGCAAATTAGTTATGTAATAGCTATATCGAAGCAGAACTCTATGGTGCCATTTGATGCTGGGCTACACTTAACCCAGATGGGCATACAGGAAAAGATACAGTTTTGTCATTGATAGCCTCTAATAAAGATAAACATACCAGGCCATGGATTGAGTACAATGTGTTAACTAAATCTTTGCTGTAACAAATGTGAAAGAAACACCCTACCACACAGAAGTAAAGCTCCCTTTCTAGATTGCCATTCTCAGACTGCTGGATCTCTGCAATGGAAATGCAAAGGTATCCTATACTTTGGTCTTGCCTTAAAAAGTTCAAACAGCGACATACAGAATTATTGATGGAAACATCTAACTCAAGCATGGTGTAGCATGGATGTCTTTTTGAAAGGATGTCCAATGGGAAGGCTAACATTTTAAAAGGTTCCATTGAGGCTAAATGTTTTATGTGGAGTATCTTGTTTAATCCTCACTAAAAGTCTGTAACA
>NW_012117221.1:2009634-2066722 GCF_000951035.1 Colobus angolensis palliatus
ACAAGATAATATGAAAATCTTCCTACTACAAACACCCAGAAATGCTGGGCTAGTCGTATAACTCATAAGAATAAAATGTAAATCTCTGGAAGCTCAAAATGCACAGGAACTGCAAGAACTGTAAACTCAATGGGCTGGTTTCTTGTTGTTCTAAAGGTAATAGGACAGGTGCTCATCTCTATAAACTAGGAGATTGGTTTGAAGACCATTAAAAGAGATTAGTTTGAAAACCCTTAAACGGGCAGGAGACAGGGTCATGGCCCATGTGAAATGGAGGTTAGCATTCAGACCCTTGTATAAAGCTGAGAACCACAAAAGTATAAAGATGGGCTAGAAATTCCATCTACAGGCACAAAAACACAACAAAATGGCTTGACTGTCTTCAGTCATAAGGGAGAAAAAACCAGGTCTTCTTAGGAGTGAATATTCAACACCTAGGACTATAGCTTTCGTAGGCTTGATATTGACTTAATACCATCAGCAGTGTCTGGGAATTCTCAGCTGGAAAAATGAACATACAAACTGGTTTCAGGCTGGGCACAGTGGCTCACCCCTGTAATCACAGCACTCTGGGAGGCTGATGGCTTGAGCATTGGAGACCAACCTGGGCGACATGGCAAAACTCTGTCTCTGCAAAAAACACAAAAATTAGCCAAGTGTAGTGGCACATGCCTGTAGCCTCAGCTACTTGGGAGCCTGAAGTGGGAGGATGGCTTGAGCCCGGCAGGTGGAGGCTGCAGTAAGCCAAGATCATGTCACTGTACTTCAGCCTGGGCAACAGAGTGAGACCCCGTCTCAAAAAAACAAAAAAGCAAAACAACAACAACAAAACCTACATACACACAAAACATTGGTTCCAGGCCAAAAAACTCACATACACACAAAACATTGGTTCCAGGCCAAAAATTTAACAAGAAAAAAAAGTTCAAAGAAGAAGCACTTTACCCAGGTTACATAGGCTTTTCATGGATATACCTACACTGAGGATGAGTTCACAATGCAAAATTGTCACACCTACAGAAAACAATGTACCTTGAGTGAGTGTTATCCAACGTAATATATAAAGAAAATTCAGTTAACCAAATAACATCATAGAAACTATAAAACAAGTATGCTTCAAGCAATTAAAAATACAAAAGGAGGAATAAGAAAAGCTAAAAATATATTAGGGCCAGGCACAGTGGCTCATGTCTGTAATCCCAGAACTTTGGGAGGCTAAGGCAGGCAGATTACTTGAGGTCAGGAGTCCAAGACCAGCTTGGCCAACATTGTGAAACCCCATCTGTACTAAAAATACAAAAATTAGCCAGGCGTGGTGGTGCACACCTGTAGTCCCAGCTACTCGGGAGGCTGAGACAAAAGGATCTCTTAAACCTGGGAGGCAGAGGTTGCAGTGAGCCAAGATTGCGCCACTACACTCCAGCCTGGGCAACAGAGTGAGACTTTGTCTAAAATAATACTAATAATAAATAATACATAGGAAGACAGGCAGTTTTGAAAAATAATTAAATATAATTTTAACAAATACAAAATACAATTAAAAATAAAATTCAGTGGATGAGTAATAGTATATTAGATAGGCATAAAGAGATAATTCACCCATTAGAAATCAGCTCTTCAGAATTTAGAATTCAATACAGAAAGACTTTGAAAGGATGGAAAAGATGAAATTGAATTTAAGAAATGATAAAACATATATTACAGAAAGAGAAAACACAGAAAATATGAGAGGCAATGCTCAAAAACATGATGACTAAGAACTTTCCAGCATTGACAAAAGACTTAAATCTTCAAGTACATGAAGCACACCAAGTCCCAATCAGTAAAAATGAAGAGCAGAGAAATAAGCATTTCACACCCAGTCAAATCATAATGAAACATCAAAGACAAAGAGATTATCTTAAAATATTGAAGACAGATTACTTATAAGGGACAACAATTAGGATAACAATAGAGTGTGGGGAAACTATCACTTTCATCTATCCTTGCAATTTGGTAAAGCCCCATGGAGGTTTACAAAAAATAAAAATCAAACTTTAAAATGTGTATAGATTTGTCTCAGCAATTTAACTTCTGAAAATTTATCTAAAGGGATATTTGCACAAGTATATGTTCAAGATTATTTGTCACAAAGCTCCTTAGTAAAAAGTTGTAAAGAACTTAAATTTGCATCAATAGGAGCCTAACTAAATACGTGATGAAATTCCATCAGCCATTAAAAAGAACAAGATAGATTTATATATATTAACTTATAAAATTACCATATATGTGACTTGGATCTGCTTTCCGCCTCTGAGCCTCAGCTTTCTCTTCTCTAAAATAGAGATAAAAGCAGAACCTACCTCTTAGGATGCTTGATTATTAAATAGTTAATATAGACACATAGTGTATACTACATAATTATTTGCTGTTTTATTATTTATTTCATGTATTTAATAAGTACTTGTATAGTGCTTACCATGTGCAAGATACTGTTCTAAATGCTTTGGAATATTAATTCATTACCAATATAATATGTTCATAAGTGAAAAAGGAAGTTAAAGAACAGTATATCTTATTATATATTAGAGTACATGTATATCAAACTCTTAAGTCATCATCTCTGCATAGAAAATTATACAGGGGTGCCAGGCGTGGTGGCTCACACCTGTAATCTCAGCACTTTGGGAGGTCGAGGTAGGTGAATCACGAGATTAGGAGTTCGAGACCAGCCTGGCCAACATGGTGAAACCCCATCTCTACTGAAAATAAAAGAAATTAGCTGGGTGTGGTGGTGGGCACCTGTAATTTCAGCTACTTGCGAAGCTAAGGCAGCAAAATCGCCTGAACCTGGGAGGCAGAGGTTGCAGTGAGCAGAGATTGTGCCACTGCACTCCAGCCCTAGCAACAGTGTGAGAAAAAAAAGAAAGAAAATTATATGGGTGTAACTTCTACTTTATACTTTATGTAGGTCTATACTTTTTGCATCTTTATAAAGAGATCTTTATAATTAGGAAGAATTAATACATGCATTTATGCTTTGGAAAAAAACCACTTCTTCCAAATATTATACTATTTTGATAAAGTAACATGAACCTTTCTGTTCATTTGCTTGATATTTTTGCAGTTCTGTTGCTCCATTGAGCTCTAGGACAAACTCAGAGATGGGAAAATTTTGTCAAAGGCAATTGATTCCTATGTTGATTAGGTTTTCACAACACTTGGATACTGGCTGAGGAATTTTGAAGCTGAAGGTCTATCAGGGGAACCAGCCCCCAGTATTTCAACGTATGTTCTTTTCTATTTTCCCTAAGTGTCAGCCGGTCTGAGAAATAAAAAGAAAGTACAAAGAGAGAAATTTTACAGCTGGGCCTCTGGGGGTATCATCACATATTGGTAGGACCGTGATGGTGACCCTGAGCCACAAAACCAGCAAGTTTTTATTAGGGATTTTAAAAGGGCAGGGGGTGTACAAACAGAGAGTAGGTCACAAGGATCACATGCTTCAAGGGCAATAAAGATCACAAGGCAAGGCAAAATTAGAATTACTGATGAGCGTCTATGTCCCACTGTGCACACATTGTTTTGATAAATATCTTAACAGGAAACAGGATTTGAGAGCAGACAACTGGTCTGACTAGAATGTACCAGGCTGGAATTTTCCAATCCTAGTAAGCCTGAGGGTACTGCAGGAGATCAGGGCGTATTTCAGTCCTTATCTCAACCGCATGAGACAGACACTCCCAGAGCAGCCGTCTATAGACCTACCCCCAGAAATGCATTCCTCCCTCAGGGCTATTCCTTGCTGGGAAAAGAATTCAGCGATATTTCTCCTACTCACACATCTGTCTTTAGGTTTTCTGCGAGCAGAAAAATATGTCTCTATTCTGCCCGACCCTGCAGGCAGTCAGACCTTATAGTTATCTTTCCTTGTTCCCTGAAAATTGCTGTTATTCTGTCCTTTTTCAGGGTGCACTGATTTCATATTGTTCAAACACACGTATTTTGCAATCAATTTGTACAGTTAATGTAATCATCAAAGGGTCCTGAGGTGACACATCCTCAGCTTATGAACATGATGGTATTAAGAGATTAAAGTAAGACAGGCATAAGAAATTATAAAAGTATTAATTTTGGGAACTGATAAATGTCCATGAAATCTTCACAATGTATGCTCTTTTGCCGTGGTACCAGCTGGTCCCTCCATTTGGGTTCCCTGACTTCCTGCAACAGAGGTCCTGATGAACAGGATGTGGAACATACCATTTCCTTTGGGAAGGAATCAATCCTTAAAGCTGCTAAGCTTGAGACCTACAAGAGGAAGCTGGCAGAGCTACCTAGATAGAGGAAGTGAAGGGGGTCAGAGAACAGCAGCCGCTTATGAAGTCTCCACCCATCTGACTCTTCCTTTCTACATATAAGTGGAAACCTGAAATTTATGATTTTATATTCTGGAATGGTTTGGAGGATCCAGCACAAAAGTTTTGTTAGGATTCTGATTTCTCAGTGAACATTTTCCACACTTTGTTGGGTGTTACTGACTTACAGCATAAAGGGAAAAGTAAAACAAAGGTAAGTTCCTACAGGAAAGGGAAGCACTGCTAGGTAATAACCATTTAGGTATACTGATTTAATATTGACAGAGAAGCCTCTGTTGTTTCCCAGATGCCACAGTCATCTGGAATGCAGAAAAAGTTTTCAATCTTACAACTGTGGAGGCTCTTCTAGGAAGGTTAAGCCCTGTCTCAGGCCCCTGTGTGCCAAAGGGCTCTAGGAGAAGATTCATGGCAGGATGTGACCAGGGAACATCTTATTGTCTGATGTCACCAGAGAAATCTACATATCATATTTCATACATTCTAAGATGTTCATTTTTTTATATTTTGGCATATCTGGGTTGCATGTCAGTCATTAATCCCTTATAATCACAATTTTAGTTTCTTTGTTGCATATTTTAATATCTCTGAAATTGAAATTTGTCTTACAGGTGCTAAAGGCATTCACACCCAGTTTGTGGCTTCTGCCCTCCAGCTAAGATCATTCCTTAGCTGTCCCCAAATATGAGAATGAATATACAGTGATAAAACAAAAATAAATCAACCATCTTGGCTCATAAAGCTAATTTTTAACTAGAAATTTTCCTTCTGCTTGAAATAATCTCATTAGTTCCTCACAGAAATGAAAGCATTATTTTCAGTGGGATGATTCCAGCTAGCCTTTTCCCCTCAAAACCTTTTATTTGCTGCCTATTCATTTTATTAGGTTGAAATAGAGACTAAGTGGCTTTTCAGGGCCATATAGAGGAAATTTTCTTTTAAGAGACAGTTTTGTCTGCTTTTCTAATCCACTTCACATTCTGCTTTAGGTATGGTGTGTAGTCAAAGAGTGATCTATATTTTTTTTATATATCTGAAATTATTTTCTCCTGAGTACCTCTAAAGGCCAGGAAGACAGATACTCAGGGGCAGAGGGATATGGCACTGGAACATGCTGATTTGAATGACAGGGCTGGAATTTTCAATGAGGGTTTGCTATCGTGATTGCTTGGGACAACTTTTGAAATTCTGATTTTACTTCCCTGTTTTGACCAGTGGCATATGCTCCCTTTAAAATGTTAGACCAGAGGGCCAACCATAGTGGCTCACACCTGTAATCCTGGGAGGTCGAGGCAGGTGGATCACTCGAGGCCAGGAATTGAAGACCAGCCTGGGCAACATGGTGAAGCCATGGCTCTACTTAAAATACAAAAATTAGCCAGTCATGGTGGTAGACACCTGTAATCCCAGCTACTCGGGACGCTGAGGCAGGAGAACTGCTTGAGCCTGGGAGGCGGAAGTTGCATTGAGCTGAGATGGAACCACTGAACTCCAGCCTGGGCGACAGAGTGAGACTCTGTCTCAAAGAAAGAAAGAGAGAGAGAGAGAGAGAGAGAGAGAATATTAGCTCCTCTGACCAGTGCAGGGCCTCATGCCTATAATCCCAATACATTGGAAGGCCAAGGTGGGTGAATCACTTGAAATCAGGAGTTTGAGACAAGCCTGGGTGACATGGCAAAAACTCATCTCTACAATAAAGTAAAGTAAAGTAAAATAAATAAAATAAAATAAAGTAAAATATCAAGCCATAGAAATCAAATCTTTTAAGGTGATAACATAATTATTGTTTTTTATAGCTGGGGGGTGTCTTTGTTATAAGTTTTTTGATTATTGCAAAAGACTCATTTATAATTTACAAATATCTAATTTTCTTTTTTCCCCTCACATTCTTTGCCTTAACTATGATTTTTTAAAATGCACTTATTTATTTGAGGCTGAATGTGGCTCTTACTACATTCTGTGACTATCACATTCAGATGAATACTGCTTTGTGTATAGAAACTGGCTGAATGTAGAGTACTTGAGACCCAAATTAAAATAGATGGATGCTGGAGTGTATCAAGCTCTTGTTGATTGCATTTTCTATTATTATCTTGTTTACCCTTGAAGCTTTAAGCCATTAAGGAAAACATTAGGCAGAAGCTGGAATCAAGAGAGGGCTGTCAGTCAGCAATTGCTGGTGGGAAGAGGTGTCTTGGCACAAATACAAAACTGCAAATAAGAGCCAGGGAGGGTCTAGAAACAGAACAAAAAGAATAGAGTCCTTCTAGATACAGGGTCTTTGTAGAGTTTCCTAATGTTTAAACACATCCTTATTTCCTCAGGACTTTGAAAAGCAGCCTCCTGTCAAAACACAGAGAGGCATTTTGGGGAGTGACAAGGTAATGCAAGTCATATGGAGAATTTAAGTGTCTTCAGTGCATGAATCTCCATCACTTGTCAGGACACTTGAGTGCTGCCAGCCCAGTTTCTTTGCAGTCTGGAAGGCTGCACTATGTACCCTTAAGGCCAACAAAATCTATTCAGAAACTTTTATCTGAAGATATTTTTGCAGACATATGAAATGGGTAAGACAAGTAGAATTCCGAAAGATGAAAATAAATAATAATCTCTATCTATCTATCTATCTATCTATCTATCTATCTATCTATCTATCTATCTATCTATCTATCTATCTATCATGTCACAGAAGCAGATGTCAATAGATATAACTATAAAAGATCAGCATTTTCTTCAAAATTTTAGACTTCTGACTGTCTTCTTTCCTAGAGATCAAATTTACTCATTGCATCTACAAAAGTGGAAGCAATCATGTAATGTTTATACCACATTTGATTTGCTTTTTCCTTTGTTTATGCTGCAGCTCTTAATATCACAAATGCCACAGAGAGAGGTATTTAAAACCCCACCGTGTGCTGTGCTCTCAGTGATTGCAGTTTTAATAAAATTTGCAGTGGTCCTGTTCCCGGCATCAATCCTACTTGTTTGATGCCACTAACAGGTTTGATTTGCTGTCATGAGTACATTGTGCATTTAAAAACCAAACAAAAGAAAAAATCACAAACCTCTGATACCCCTGGAGGCTATCATGGGGAAAATTAAATCTGCATGATTTAAGAGGATGCATGTTCTAAAAGAGGAGCTTGACCCATTGATTTTGACTTTAGGGGATATTATGTTATATTATGGTATGGTTTCCTCAAAAAAGTTCTATGAGGCTTTCAGAGAAGAATGGTTAAGCGGTCCTTTAGTTGAACAGTTGTCACTACATTTCTCTAAGAAAAAGTCACTTGTATAATAATGGTAGCACTGAATAGATAACACATAATGCTTCAAGTCAACATCTGTTAAGCCCTCTTAAATTATAGTGTTGAAGAAAATGTACTTCAAAATAATTAAATTCTTTGGTATAATGTTGACATTATATTATTTGAAATGGAAAGTTATTGTGACCTGAAATATGCATACTCTAATTGGAGTGAGTTTTTAATGTAATTTTTCAGATATTAAAATAAGATGTGTAAGTTTAAGCATACATACACAGTAAGGGAAAATTTCTTTCTCTTTAGTGCATTAGTTCATTCAACAAAGATGCATGGAGCAATGTTCCAGGTGCAACATGAGACAGAGAAGGCCATGCCTCCACTGGGCTTAATTTTAAAATATGACTATTTTGATTCATGCAAAGATATCATGGAAAGCTATAAGAATTCTATGGCAATATGGAGTTCAAATAATTTTACATTCAGTTATTTCCTTCAGATATCAAATATATGACTCTGACATTGTAATTACTATGTTTATTTCCATGAATAACAAACTATACAAGGCGTTATTTTTGGAGAGGACTTAATATAGTGGTTAATAACATGGGTGGTAGGCTCTCAAGAAAACTGCATGGGCTCTAGAGTCTCAGGTAAACTTCTTGAGTCCAAATCCTGGTTCTACTACCTGTCACATGTGTGACTTCTGGTAGATTACTTGTCTCTTTGTGCTTCAGTTTCCCCACCGGTAAAATTAGTTTAATAATACCATCTACATCATAAACTGAAGAATGTAGAAGTAGATAATATATTTATAGCTCTTACAAGAGTGACTGACACAGAGTAAACACCCAAATAGAAATTATCAATGTTAGTTCTAGAGCTAATATAACTTCTGTGCAGCAGAAGCAGTGATTTAAACACTGGTACAGACAATTATAGCTACCTTTTCAATGTGTCATCTTTATCTCTGAGGTGGAAACAATAAAGTCCAATGGCAAAAACTAAATTTTTATTTTAAATAGTTTATTTGTATTAATTTTGGTTCTAGCAAAAGAATAATAGCCAACTTTAAATCTGCAAGGAGACCCCAAAGTCATATAGTTCAATTCCTTAGTTTGTAGATAAAGAAATTTGAGACTAGGGGCAGTGGCTCACACCTGAATGCCAACCCTTTGGGAGGCTGAGGCAGGAGGATTGCTTGAAGCCAGGAGTTCGAGGCCAGCCTGGGAAACAGTGAGATTCCCCTCTCTACAAAAAATATTTATTTAAAAATATTTTTAAAAAATAAATTTGAGACCAGAAACATCTTTTATTTTATAGATAAAGACACTTGAGACCAAACAAATTGTGACTTTGCCCAGGTTGGCAAAGGAACTTGAGTGTCTTATTCCTAGTCCAGGACATGTTCCACTACCTATTCCGATTCTTTCCTCTTTTTAATATTTGTGTTGTGTAGATAATACTCTGCAGAGTTCACATGCTTTAGTATCAGACAGACCTGGGTGTTAATCCTGACTGCGCTGCTTACCAGTTATGTGAGGTAGGATAATTTACTTGACCACTGCAAGTCTACTTCCTCATTTGTGAAATGGGGGCTAATATTATCTAGAACATGGGGTTCTTAAAATGGACTCAGATAGCATATTCACAGTGTCTATGCAGTAGCTCTTTGATAAGTATTTGCTATTGTTGGTATTGTTGTCTGTTGTTTACATTGTTATAAAGCTGGATGACATCTATCCAGAGAATACTGCTAGTCAAGCTTCTCAAATTTCATAAATAGAATATCAGCATTAACAACTGCTCATCTGGTCTCCAAAGAACATAAATCTACTTTCAGTCAGCAATGCTTTGTACCTGCATTCTTGTTACTTGTTAGAGATTATAACTTTGGTGTGGCTTCACTGTGACAAGTGATGAAGGGAAGCTTATCTAAGAAGCTGTGTAAAAAGATGCCTTTAATGGCTAACAGGAGAGAGGCTATTTGGAGTCAACCTGTTTAAAAAAAAAATAGTACAACAACATAAAAAAGAAGGTGGCCTTAGTGTGTATCCTGAGCTTATATCATATTTTATTCACTACAGAAATAGATATTTGCCAAAAATCTTGTTGAAAATATTGATCCATTCTAGTACTCACTGCTCCCAAGTAAATCCCAAGTGAGAAATCACTTTAAAAATGTAGTGCCTGGCTGCAACTCTGTGAACAATGGCTGCAGAGGAGCTTCCTGCCAGCCTGGGGAAGCCATAGCCTGTGCCTGATCAGTCCCTTTTTGGGAACTAAGGTTGACTTGATGGAGCCAGTGTTGGCAAAGGTCTCTGAGGAAAACTGACCTGGATTTATACAGGGTCCATCCTTGCACGTGGTAAGGGAGGTCACTTTCCTGGCAGGCCAAGATCCTTGAGATGTTTTGAAAATTTCAAGGAGAAAGGAATGAGGCCAAAATGTATAGATACTGCAGATGAAATTTTATGGAGAGATTTCCTTGGACTTATATCCTTAGCCTCAGCACAGCAAATTACTAGAAACTTGTAGAAGACCAAGCTGAGATTTCTTATAGAGACCTCCAGTGGAACAAACTTTAAGAAGGCTGATATGGTTAACATTCTTAATTCACCTGTGTAAAGAACCAGGCTAAATCTAATAAGGCCATACTCAGTTTGTCACCAAGAATCTTTGAGGTTCTTTTTAATCAAAAGTGGTGAGACTATAAGGAAAAATTAGTGCTTAAATGGAAAACTGTGTTGTCATTCTAGAGCACACCTGTGTTGTCTTATTCCAATTCCGTGGGAGCTGTTTTACAGCTTTATAAATGGTACGTAACTGGCAGCAATGCTAAATCCTTCTTGTCCATAGACACGCAAATGAATTCTGTCCAGTGGAAAAACAGCCAAAAAACCCAATTTGGCTCTGTTTGCACGGTCATTTTAATATTCCCGATCTATAAATGTGTCTGTCCTCGGGATTCTCCTTTCATCTCGTTGCAACACTTCACTGGTTTCCTTGTGAATGAGTTAAATAAAACCTTTAACTCATGCTTATGCTGAAAAAAAAATTAGTGCCTGGGTGGGGGAGAAGGGTCTCCCCTGAGAAACTAACATTTTATCCCTTCCTATAGTAAGTACTATGCACTAATTTTCTTTTACTTTATTTTTTGCTCTGCCTGGCATGTATCTTAGAATCCAATTTGAAGCTTAGTCATGGTATCTGTTACACCAAACCATCCAGAGGTTTTCTCCCTGATCCTAATATATTGTTATTCATTTAATTTATGGCCATATCAATTATACCCTCCTTAAAACCTCTGTGGAAAGAGAACGAAATAACTAAGTTGATGGATTCATGGGATTTCTCCAAGTGGTTCTCAAACGCCAGTGCACATCAGAAGCATCTGGAGATCTTACTAAATGACAGCTTCAGGATGCATTCCCCAGTTATTCATATTTGATAGGTTTATGTTAGTACTTTTTAACAACACCCCAAATGATCCTTAATGCAGTGACCCATGAACCACATTTTGAAAAACATTGACTTCAGGTTTTCTACTTAGAAGGTCTTTATTCCAGATGAATCTAAACAATTCAAAGAGAAAGCTTATTTGCAAATAGTAAGATATAAATATTAGAATAGCTTCAAATTCACCCATCTGTGGAAGGTCTACTATGTTCTATGCAATGAGGTAACTCTTAAGGATATAGAGAAAACATAAGGCGTAGTTTATTTCTTGAAAAGTGTTCAAATCCAGTGAGGAAGATGGATATGCAAACAGGTAAAGTGCAATATATTTACAATGATAGAATTTTGTGTAGGGTTATGTACACAGGACAGAGGAGATAGGGAAAGGTCAGGGAAAGCTTCAGAGAGGTGAGGGCCAACAGGGCTTTGATTGATGAAGAGTGAGGAGCTCTTGGTGAGGATCATATCACACTGAGGGAGGAAAAAGAAAACAGAGGAAAAAATTCAGATTTACCATGCAAGCACAACCTGACACTGACTCATAACCAGGGAGTAAAAGAAGGATTAGAGAGTTTGGGACAGTATGTATTAGTGGTGCTATAAAAACAGAATAAACCATGATTTGACTCACAGGCTAACATGGAGATCATCTTCTTTGGTATCTCCTCTTGCATTTTTTTTTTTCTTTTTTGAGACAGAGTCTCTCTCTGTCGTCCAGGCTGAAGTGCGGTGGCACAATCTCTGCTCACTACAACCTCCGCCTCCCAAGTTCAAACGATTCTCATGCTTCAGCCTCCTAAGTAGCTGGGATTACAGGCATGTACCACCATGCCTGGCTAATTCTTGTATTTTAGTGGAGATGGGGCTTCACCATGTTGGCCAAGCTGCTCTCAAGCTCCTGAACTCAAGTGATCCACCTGCCTCAGTCTTCCAAAGTGCTAGGATTACAGGTGTGAGCCACTGTGCCTAGCCCTCTCTTAGACATAATTTTTAAATGGGCAGATACCTAACATCCTGACAATGTGGGAACCTATGGTTTGGAAGCATATGGCCTTATCTGGCATCCAGAATTCCATCTTAAAGGCCACAGAAATGTTCCCAACCCAAGCCACTTTAGGCAACCAGGATACTGTGGTATGATTTAAGATTAAGTTTATGGCTTCTATTTATTTTTCCAACTAAAATTTCCAGTTAACTGAAACAAAAATCTTGTTCTTAATAGACCTCAGCTCATTTAACGTGTGTCAGAGTGCAGGCATCTTGCTGAGCTTAGATCAAAAAAGTTATTTAAAAGTAAACTAAGATGTTGATAAACGTACCATGGCTATATAGGATGCTAGCATTAGGGGAAGTTGGGTGAACAGCACATGGAAACCTTCTATACTGTCTTTGCAACTCTTTGTAAATCTAAAAGTATTTCAAAATAAAAACGTTTCAAAAAGGTAAACTAAGAAATACTTCTTTTTCATGGTGATTAAGCAGTTTAGCATCTCCTCCCATCAAAAACAGAAAATGAACTTCCTTTAAGAAGAAAAAAGTGAATCAGGAATGAAGTCGCATATTTTACTGGCTGATGATTAAACTTCTAATATATTTTCAGAACCAGTTTAACAAAAGTGCAGTTGCTCTATATACGTCTAAGACTGAAACAAAAACAAGGAAACTTTGTGTAGCTCTCATCTGATTTACATGGTAAATATTTCTTGCTCATACTCATCATTCACCATCCATATTTACAAGTGAGAAAAACATTACCATCTCAAAGGCCACAGAAATGTTCCCAACCCAAGTCATGGGAGGGAATCATATCATTGAGGCAGGCAGCCCTTATTTTGTCCTGGAGAAGAGAGTCATTGTACTGGAGGATGATGTGTATGTTTTCTAAAGGAGCTTGCCTTCCGACTCCTTCAGAGATGGAGCCACAGTGGGTAAACCTCTTCAGGCATTGCCCTGCTTCAAAGCAGACAGAAATGTAAACAGTGGCAGTACACCAGGATAGGGTTTCTTTGCTTTAGCTACCAAGAGTCAGGAAAGAGAAACCAGGTATTTATTTAGGTTTGTCATTATTGCTAGGTTTTCTTTTAATGATAAGGGGAGAAAAGAAGTATCTGTTCAGAAACAAAGTATCACAGAGCCTCAATAGGATTACTTTTTCAACCACCCCTAGGCCACGTGTTTTTTAAGTCAAAAATAAAAACAATTTGACCCATTTTGTTCTTTGTAGTCGTTGCCTTCTAACAGGCATCTCCAACTCAGTTATTCTTAAAATATGCTTCTAGACGAGACAAATAATCTATTTAAGAACAGATTCAAATAATCTATATAGATTAGCATCTATGTTTTAATAACAGGGTCTAAATAATAAATTTCTCTCTCTACAGGGTGATTTCTCTCTCTCAAATAATTCAATTTATGAAAGGAGTTAAGGATATGCTTTTTAACACCTGGAAAAGGGTACTTAACATGATCAATATTTAGGATGCAGCCAGCTAAAGCAGATTGATGTTACAAAATAAAATAAAGCCTTCTCCCTTTGAAGTCAGTTAAAGGAACAGCTTTCATGACTCAGAAAGATATCCTAGAGATTTAAGAAGCTCTGGAGAAAGAAAAAGAAGACTTGGCTTCAAAATTTACCTCTAGTACTTCCCAGTTATGAGTTAGCTGCTATATTAATTAATTGCTTTATTTAAATCATGTCATTTAATCTTCTCCACATTTCTATGAGTTGGAAGTTAATAACTACGTTTTTTGGATAAAAAATCTGAAGTTCAGAGAAGTTGAACAACAACTCAGAAAAAACAGCTAGTGAGAATGAAGTGAGGATCCAAGTCTACCACCTGCATTGCTTTAGGGTATTGTACATGGGAGTAAGGAAAGTATCCTACTACTAAGATTTTGACTTCCTAACCTCTGAGTTTGTCCTTTGAAAAAGCCCTGCAATGGTGTTCTTATTTACCAAATGGTCAGAGATTTTCTCAACAAATTGACTACAAGGAAAATGATAAACAAGTTAATGAAATGGCACTATGAAAATAAAATAATCCAGGAACAAATATTATTTTATTTTCATAGTGCCATTTCACTAAATTGCAGCACTATTCACAATAGCAAAGACATGGAATCAACATAAAACCCATCAATGATAGACTGGATAAAGAAAATGTGGTACATATACACCATGGAATACTATGCAGCCATAAAAAGGAACGAGATTATGCCCTTTGAAGGGACATAGATGGAGCTGGAAGCCATTATCCTCAGCAAACTAACAAAGGAACAGAAAACCAAACACCACATGTTCTCACTTATAAGTGGGAGTTGAACGATGAGAACACATGGACACATGGGGGGAAAAACACACACTGGGGCCTGTCAGCCTGGGAGTGGGAGGAAGGAGAACTGGAGAGCTTCAGGAAAAGGAGCTAATGGAGGCTAGGCTTATTACTTAAATGATGGGCTGATCTGTGCAGACAGCCACCATGGCACACGTTTACCTATGTAACAAAACTGCACATCCTGCACATGTACCCCTGAACTTAAAATAAAAGTTGGAAAAAAAAAAGAAAAAAGAAAATATTAGGTTGGTACAAAAGAAATAATGGGAAAAACTGCAATTACTTTTTTTTTGCACTAACCTAATAAAATGATCTTCAGAAAAGAGCCTATTTTTTTAAATGGCAAAAGACAGAGTACTTTACATAATTGGAATAATTTTTACACTTCTTCTTGATACACACTTCTTACTTTCTAAAATTTTCACAAGTCATCTTAAACATTAGTGCTGTCACCAAATAAATTCTCACAAAGTAATGGAAAGCTCAGAAAATTTTTTGAGAAGTAAATTTAGAGGCAAGGATAACTTAAACTGAGAAGCATTTATAATTTTCTATTTTGAGAAATACTCTGTAGCATTTATAAACATTATATTTTAATTTTCTATTTCAATAAATTAATACTGTACCAGAATACTAAAATGCATTTGGAATCATAGGCAACTGTCATGTTTGTCCTTTCTTGATGTTTAAAAAAAATGACCTTCCTTTTGAATGCTGCCCTTGTCATTTAAAATTGGCCTTCTCCACAGGGGACATTCACAAAAAACTCTCAATAGGCTTTAATTTGGAGAACTTCAGCTTTGCCTTAGCAGCTTTTCTTATATCTTCTCTTAATTCTATCAGTTTAGCCTTTATGTTTTGAAATTATATTGTTAAGTGCATATACATTAATTATTGTTGTAATTCCTCCTCTGTAGATGGTATTTTTAACCTTTGGATGATGTTCCTCTTCACCCCTTTTTTTATAATGCCTTTTGTCATAATTCTGAATTGTTTGATATTAATATCATTACCACATTTTTCTTTTGTTTTGTGTTTTCCTATGCTCTTTGTTTGGTATTCTTCTATCCCTTTCTTCCAACCTTCTTCCCATCTTGTAAGCAGAATATAGTTAAATACTTTTGTAATCCAATTCAAAAGACTTTATTTTTAGTAGATAAGTGTTAGGTCTTTGTATTTAATCTGAAAATTTATTTCTATTATTCTTTAGACTGATTTCTATCAGGTATTATGCTGTTTCTTTCCTCTGCTTCTTTTTTTAATTCCTGTTTTCTGGTGGATTGTTATGTGGTTTTTAATTCTCCACTTTACCCCACCCCACAACCACTTTGCTGATTTTGAAATTATGGATCACAATGTTATATTTCAGTGATTACTTTTACATTGTAATATACATATATGATGCTATAATTCTAACAAAGTTTAAGATCATATAGTATCTTCTCCAGTCTCCTTAACTAAGGCAAGCATCTTTTTTTTTTTTTTTTTTTTTTTTGAGACGGAGTCTCGCTCTGTCGCCCGGACTGGAGTGCAGTGGCTGGATCTCAGCTCACTGCAAGCTCCGCCTCCTGGGTTTACGCCATTCTCCTGCCTCAGCCTCCCGAGTAGCTGGGACTACAGGCGCCCGCCACCTCGCCCAGCTAGTTTTTGTAGTTTTAGTAGAGACGGGGTTTCACTGTGTTAGCCAGGATGGTCTCGATCTCCTGACCTTGTGATCCGCCCGTCTCGGCCTCCCAAAGTGCTGGGATTACAGGCTTGAGCCACCGCGCCCGGCCCTTATCATTCTTTAAAATCTCTTCTAATGGCATCTTCCCTCATCCTCTGTCATTTTCCTTGGCATTATCCAAAATTTTATTTATCTTAAAACATTGAATTATTTTGTGGTCCATAGTTAAATAATTCTATCAATATATGCCATCAATTGCTGTGTTCATCATTCATTTTTTGTGTGCCTTTTTTCTTCTGTTTCCAATTTCTTATTTCTGAAATATATTATTTATTAGTTCATTCAATTAGATCTGTGAGCAGACATCTTTGTCTTTGTATGTTTGAAAATGCCACTGCTTTACTCTGATCATTCAGGGGAATATTGAAATCTAAGTTGACAGATATTTTCCTTCAGCGTTGACCTATGTCTTCTTGCATCAATTGATGAGAAGTGTTCTGTCATTGTAACTATAATTCTTTGATAGGTAACAGAGTCCTTCTATCTGTTAACTTTTACATTTTTCTCTTTACCTTTGATAATCAGTACTTTTATTACAATGTGTCATAGTATCTGTATTAGTTATCTATTTCTCTGTAACCAATTACACAGAAACTCAATGGTTTAAAATAATAAACAACAATCACTTCCTAGTTTCTACAACTCAGGAAATACAGAGTGGTCCCAGGCTGATCTCTGGATTATGTTTGCAGTCAAGATGTTGGCCACTTCTGCAGTCATCTGAAAGCTTGACTGGGCTGGAGGATCTAATTCAAACGTGGTTGACTCTTAAGTTGTTATAAATTGAAGCTGGCCAGTGCAAAGCCTCCCTTCTTCCCCATGTGGGTCTCTCCTCAGGCTACTTGAGTGTCCCCACACTCTGGCACCTTGCTTCCCCCAGAGTAGATGATCTAACAGAGAACAGGGAGGAGTTAGTAATGTTTTACATGGTCTAGTTTCAAAAGTCACACACAGTCACTTCTGCCACATCCTATTTATTAGAAGTGAGTCTAAGTCCAGCCTACTTCCAAGGAGAGGAGAGGAACTACACTCTAGTTTTCCAAGGGAGAATTTGTGGACACATTTTAAAACTACAATAGTGTCAATGCAAAATGCACCAGAAAGTCTCAGTAACAGAATCACCAAGCAGAAGAAAGAACTTCAGAGCTTGAAGACAAGGCTTGAATTAACCAAATCCATCAAAGACAAAGAAAAAATAATTTTTAAAAATGGGCAAAGCCTCGAAGAAGTTTGGGACTATGTTAAAAGTCCAAACCTAAGAAGAGTTGGAAGGAAGAAGAGAAAGAAGATAAATCTAAAAGTCTGGAAAACATATTTGAGGAAATATTCAAGGAAAACTTCCTTGGCCTTGCTAGAGATCTAGACATCCAAATACAAGAAGTTCAAAGAACACCCGGGAAATTCATTGCAAAAAGATCATTGCCTAGGCACATAGTTATCAGGTTACCTAGAGTCAAGATGAAGAAAAGAATACTAAGAGCTGTGAGGCAAAAGCATCAGGTATCCTAAAAAGGAAAATCTATCAGAGTAACAGCAGATTTCCCAGCAGAAACCCTACAAGCTAGAAGAAATTGGGGTCCTATTTTTAGCCTCCTAAAACAAAACAATTATCAGCCAATAATTTTGTATCTAGTGAAACTAAGCTTCATAAATGAAGGAAAGATACAGTCTTTTCCAGACAGATGCTGAGAGAATTAGCCACCACAAAACCAGCACTACAATCTAAAATGAAATCTAAATCTTGAAACAAATTCTGGAAATACACCAAAATAGAACCTCTTTAAAACATACATCTCACAGGACCTATATAACAATAACACAATGAAAACAACAACAACAACAACAAGGTATTCAGGCAACAAATAGCACAATGAATAGAATAGTACCTCTCATCTCAATACTAATGTTGAATGTAAATGGACTAAGTGCCCCACTTAAAAGATCAGAATAGCAGAATGGATAAAAATTCACCAACCAAGTTTCTACTGTCTTCAAGAGACTCACCTAAAATAAGGACTAACATAAACTTAAGGTAAAGGGATAGAAAAACATGCTCCATACAAAGAGACACCAAAAGCGAGCAGGAGAAGCTATTTTCATATCAGACAGAACAAACTATAGAGCAATAGCAGTTAAGAAAGACAAAGAGGGACAATATACAATGATAAAAGCACTAGTTCAACAGGAAAATATCACAATCCTAACTGTTTATACACCTTAACACTGGAGTGCCCAAATTTATAAAACAGTTACTACTAGACCTTAAAAATAAGAGAGATGGCAACACAATAATAGTGAGGGACTTTAATACTACATTGACAGCACTGGACAGATCATCAAGACAAAAAGTCAACAAAGAAAAAATGGAATTAAACTATACCCTACAACAAATGTACCTAACAGATATTTACAGAACATTCTACCCAACAACTGCAGAATATACATTGTATTCATCAGCACATGGAACATTCTCCAAGACAGACCATATGATAGGCCACAAAACAAGTCTCAGTGAATTTAAGAAAATAGAAATTATATTAAATATTCTCTCAGACCACAGTGAAATAAAACTGGAAATCAGCTCCAAAAGGAACCCGCAAAACCATGAAAATACGTGGAAACTAAATAACCTGCTCCTGAATGATTGTTGGGTCAACAATGAAGTCAAGATGGAAATTAAAAAATTCTTTGAACTGAACAATAATAGTAACAAATAGTGACACAGCCTATCAAAACCTCTGGGATACAGCAAAAGCAGTGCTAAGAGGAAAATTCATAGCATTAAATGCCTACATCAAAAAGTCTGAAAAAGCACATATATACAATCCAAGGCCACACTTCCAATTCTCCATGCAGTTGGTGAAACAAGAACAATCTAAACACAAAGGCAGAAGAGGAAAAGAAATAAAAAAGATGAGAGTAGAACTAAATGAAATTGAAATGGAAAACAATACAAAAGATAAATAAAACAAAAAGCTGGTTCTTTGAAAAGATAAATAAAATTGATAGACCATTAGCTAGATTAACCAAGAAAAGAAGAGAGAACATCCAAATAAGCTTTATTAGAAATTAAATGGAAGATATTACAACTGATACCACAGAAATACAAAAGATTATTCAAGGCCAATATGAACACCTTTATGGGCATAAACTAGAAAACCTAGAGGAAACAGATAAACTCCTGGAAATATACCACCCTCTTAGATTAAACCAGGAAGATGTGGAAACTCTGAGCAGACCAATAACAAGCAGCAAGACTGAAATGGTAATTTTAAAACTGCCAAGAAAAAAAGTCCAGGACCAGATAGATTCATAGCTGAATTCTATCAGACATTCAAAGAAGAATTGATACCAATCCTATTGACACTATTTCACAAGATAGACAAAGAGGGAATCCTCCCTAAATTATTCTATGAAGCCAGTATCACCCTAATACCAAACCAGGAAAGGACATAACCAAAACAGAAAACTACAGACCAATACACCTGATGAACATAGATGCAAAAATTCTCAACAAAGTACTAGTGAACTGAATTCAACAACATATCAAAAAGATAATCTACCATGATCAAGTGGGTTTCATACCAGGGATGTAGGGATGGTTTAACATATGTAACTCAATACATGTGATACACCACATAAACAGAATCAAAAACAAAAATCACATGATCATCTCAGTAGACATAGAAAAAGCATTTGACAAAATCCGGCATCCCTTTATGGTTAAAACCCTCAGCAAAATCAGCATAGAAAAGACACACCTTAAGGCAGTAAAAGCCATCTATGACAAACCCACAGCCAACGTTATACTAAATGGGGAAAAGTTGAAAGCATTACCCCTGAGAACTGGAACAAGATAAGGATGCCCACTTTCACCACTTCTATTCAACATAGCACTGTAAGTCCTAGCCAGAGAAAGAAATAAAGGGCATCCAAATCAGTAAAGAGGAAGTCAGAATGTCATTGTTTGCTGATGATATAATCTTATACATAGAAAACCCTAAAGACTCTTCCAAAAAGCTCCTAGAATTGGTAGATGAATTCAGCAAAGTTTCAGGATACAAAATTAATGTATACCAAACAGCAGCTCTCCTATACACCAACAGTGACCAAGCTGAGAATCAAATCAAGAACTCAACCACTTTTACAATAGCTACAAAAATAAAATACTAAGGAATATACCTAACCAAGGAGGTGAAAGACCTCTACAAGGAAAACTACAAAACACTGCTGAAAGAAATCATAGATGGCACAAAGAAATGGAAACACATCCCATGCTCATAGATGGGTAGAATCAATATTGTGAAAATGACCATACTGCCTAAAGCAATGGTCATTGCTTTAGGGCATTCAATGCAATTCCCATTGAAATACCACCACTACTCTTCACAGAATTTAGAAAAAGCAATCCTAAAATTCATATGGAACCTAAAAAGAGCCCACATGGCCAAAGCAAGACTAAGTAAAAAGAACAAATCTGGAGGCACTGCCTTACCCAACTTCAAACTATACTACAATACCACAGATACCAAAACAGCATGGTACTGGTATAAAAATGGTCACAGAGATTGGTGGAACTGAATAGTGAACCCAGAAATAAAGCCAAATACTTACAGCTAACTGATCTTTGCCAAAGCAAACAAAAGTATAAACTGGGGAAAGGACATCCTATTCAATAAATGGTGCTGGGATAATTGGCAAGCCGCATGTAGAAGAAAGAAACTGGATCCTCTTCTCTCACCTTTTACAAAAATCAATTCAAGATGGATCAAGGACTTAAATTGAAGACCTAGAACCATAAAAATTCTAGAAGATAACATCAGAAAAACTCTTCTAGACATTGGCTTAGGCAAAGACTTCATGACCAAGAACTAAAAGCAAATGCAAAAAAAGAAGAAACAAAGAAAAATAGATGGGACTTGGCCGGGTGCATTGGGTCATGCCTGTAATCACCTCACTTTGGAAGACCAAGGCTGTCAGATCACTTAAGGACAGGAGTTCAAGACCAGGCTGGCCAACATGGTGAAACCCCATCTCTACAATAATACAAAAATTAACTGGGTGTAGTGGTATGTGCCTGTAGTCCCAGCTACTCTGGAGGCTGAGGCAGAAGAATCACTTGAACCTGAGAGGTGCAGGTTGCAGTGATCCGAGATAGTGTGACTACAATCCAGCCTGGGCAACAGAGCGAGACACCATCTTGAAAAAAAAAAAAAAAAAAAAGATTTGACTTAATTAAACTGACAAGCTTCTGTACAGCAAAAGAAATAATCAGGAGAGTTAACAGACAACCCCCAGAGTGGGAGAAAATTTTGCAAATAATGGATCTGACAAAGGACTAATATCCAGAATCTACAAAGAACTCAAACAGCAAGACAAAAAAAAAAAAAAATTCCCATCAAAAAGTGGGCTAAGGATGTGAACAGATAATCTCAGAAAAAGATATACAAATGGCCAAACAAGCATATGGAAAAATGCTCAACATCACTAATTATCAGGGAAATGCAAATCAAAACCACAATGTTATATCACCTTACTCCTGCAAGAATGGCTATAATAAAAAATAATAGGTGTTGGCATGGATGTGGTGAAAAGGGAACACTTTTACATTGTTGGTGGGAATGTAAACTAATACAACCACTATGGAAAACAGTGTGGAGATTCTTTAAAGAATTAAAGTAGATCTACCATGTTATCCAGCAATCCCACGACTAGGCATCTACCCAGAGGAAAAGAAGTGATTATACAAAAAGGATACTTACATTTCCATGTTCATAGTAGCACAATTTGCAATTGCAAAAATATAGAACCAGCCCAAATGCCCATCAATCAACCAGTGGATAAAGAAAATGTGATATATATATATACATATTATATATATATATCCACATTATATATATATACATATATATATATCCACACACACACATACACACACACCATGGAATACTACTACATAGACATATATATACACACACATATGTGTATATATATGTGTGTGTATATATATATATACACATACCATGGAATACTACTTAGCCATAAAAAGGAATGAAATAATGGTATTCACAGCAACCTAGATGGAATTGGAGATCATTATTCTAAGAGAAGTAACTCAGGAATGGAAAACCAAACATTGCATGTTTTCACGCATAAGTGGGAGCTAAAATAATGAGGATGCAAAGGGATAAGTATGATACATTAGACTTTGGGGACTCAGGGGAAAAGAGTGGAAGAGGGGTGAGGGATAAAAGACTACATATTGGGTACGGTGTACCCTGCTCAGGTGATGGGTGCACCAAAATCTCAGAAATGAAAAATTTTTTAAAACGACAACAGTGTCTAATTGTTTTTATTAATCCTCTTATGCACTATCATGGCAGTGGTTTGCAATCCCACTGCCACTTGAAAGGCAGTCTTCAAGTACTTCTGCAAAATACTCATCCCCAAAACCCAGGCAAAAAATTTTGATTCAGTAACCTAAATCGTGTGTCCAGCATTTAATTGTTTGTTTGTTTGCTTGCTTAAACTTCATAAGTGATTCAATGAATTTCGAGTTTTAAAAGCCACCACTTTAACTGATCTGGGGATTCAGGTATTGCTTCAAGCCTAGAAAATCTCCACCATTTTATCTTCAAATATAACCTCTCTGCTATTCCTTCTCTTCTCTACTTCTCTCCTGTAAACATACATTAGAGCTCTAAATCTGTTCTTCCCATCTTTTAGTTAACCTTTCGCATTTCCGTCAGTCTTTCTCTCTGGCCTCAGGGCTGTATGATGGCTTAAGTGCCATCATCTGATTCATTATTTCTTCACTTGACCTTGTGCAAGCTTGAGTTTATCATATCTTTTGTGTCTCTGCTTGTTATTATCTTTTTAATTTCTAGCCTTTCTACTATTATATGTAAATCAATTTTGCCTGTTTGTTTTATAATGTATTTTTATACAGATACTATTATATGAGGTTCTTAAACTCCTTTTGAACTTCTTCACTTTCTTCCAGAGTAAATTAATCCCCCAGTTACTGAATTCATTAAGTCAAAAGTCAATTTGTTCTTGCTTAGCAATTGCTTTCCTAATGTGCTTTGAAATTATGATTTGCCACTGTAAATCTTATCATCATCTCTCTGAAATAATTTATTCCTTTTCCAGTAATTTTGGGGGTTGCCCTCTACTTCCTTCATTCAAATAAGATATTACAAGGAGCAATTGTAGGCCCCCATTCTGCAATGTTTTGGCATTCAATCCAGACCCAGTCACTAAAATAGTCAAAAGCATAACACATGTTCTGACTACAATGCTATGACTGCTTTGGTTTCAAGCAGTGAGCCTCCAGTCCCCCACCTCATATAGTACACTTCTAGAGAAATCAAACTTCAAGTCCCTTTCTCTGTTTACAGAATTGGAACTCAGCAGCAACCGCTTAGCTGTTGTGTTTTGTCTGCTTTCTTATATACTGAGATGTTCATCTTGTTTTTTAATATGGCTTTGTCTTTTTAGGTAGCAAATATTATATCTTCATTATTGCTATGTACTTATATTCTAGCTAGATGACTGAATTGTGATATCATAACACCAACTTGATTCGTACTCTTTGTGCTATCATTATTATATATATATAAATTCTATCTAGCTGAATATATAAAAATAAAAATTTATATTATTGTTTGAAAGAAGTCAAAAGTATTGATGTTTAAAAGTGATATTTTTATCCATCTAGAAAACACAAGAGTATCAACCCCAAAGCTACTTTAGCTAATATGATAATTAATCCTATTTACAAATAAAACACATATTTATGTACACATATATTAACAGTTTTCCTATACAGCAGAAATACCCTATTAGAAATTAATTGTATAGCAAGGCTTCTAACCAGGCAGCCTAAATCCAGAGTCCCTTCACTTAATCTTTATGCTATATGCCACTACATGATTTATTACTTACATTGACTTGACCCTAATCACTGAGATAAGAAATTGACCAGTATACCTGAAAGCTCTTTGGAATGCCCATGTTCAAAGGAGCCCTTTCATACATATCTCAAATTCTTTCCCTTCATGATTTCAGTATTTGATTATTACTCAAATCTTTCCAAAATACCTCTCCCAAAGTGGAGCTAGCCAGATCTTATTTGGCTTCACCTCCAAATTCTGTTTGCTTTATTTGCATGTTTTGTCTCATGATAACTCCATTAGCAGAAAGAGGAGGTCCCTGTGCCATCTAACAAAGCACAAAGAATGTGTGATTTCAATCTTTTCTGAGACTTTGACTCTACATGGCCAAATTCCTATTATCTTCTTGGCAGCGTCCACTCTTATGTCAAAAGAAGACAAACCTTTCCACAGCTCTGTCTGTTTTCTCTTCTGGTTTTGTCTCTTTCTTTCCACAGGTCTATGTAATCTGTATGATTTTACTAAATGTTTTTTTCTTTTATTTTTATCATGGAATTTTTATGGCTTTCCTTCTTCTATGTAACAATAGATTTCCCCTCCAAATTCTTTCTCCAAACAAGTAATACAGTGAATTGAGTAGGAAAAACTTATTTTATCTTCTCTAGAATCATAACACACACACACACACACACACACACACACACACACTCACATTCAAACTTGGGTAGATAAACTATTAGGAAGATATTAAAAACAAGGGTTGGATATTCATGATTTTCAATGAAATTAATGTGCTGTGTCATATGACTAAATAAAAATTATGCAAATATGTCTGCATAGAAGCTGAGCACTTAGGATCTTGCTCTTCTTAGAATTTGTTAGACTCTCTGTGTTAACTTTGTTCTGAGTACCACAAAATAAGAGAAACATGAGTTCAAAAGTGAGCAATCAGAATGTTAAATTGTGGCTATCAATCTAGGAAACAAAACTATTTGATGAATTTCTTTTTTCATTCTTGTTAGGTGGATAGAAGTAGGAAAAGGTCTTATGGATAGTGATTATAGAGATTGGTTTTGGTTTGATTTTGATTTACAGATATTCTCTCTCTCTTATAACACAGTTCAAAATGTGTTGCTACTATGATACTGAGTTTCTCATAAATAAAACTTTTCAAGAAAATTATGGATTACTATTTACCTTGGATGTTGAAGTGAACTGAATAAATTATGTCTCCGATTAGTCCAATAAGAGCAGTCATTGATTATTCTAAATATCCTATTGGACAATTCCAACAAAATCAGATGAAAATGACCCACTAATGCAACTGGCAAATAACTTATTTAACAATAAGCGTGTTCTTCTTTCTGCAAGAGACTGTGCTGGACTTTAGAGGAAAATAAACCAACAACAAAAGTGTGATACTAATGCCAGTTTAATTCTAGCCCTAACCTCCCTAAAGAAGATTACAAATCAGTTTGGAAGACAAGAACAATGCATTACATATAAAACAGTTAAATAAAAATTTAGTAATTAAATGGGAATAAAGAATATGAAGCAGAATATTTTAAAATTGGTAAGTGGTAAGACAAGAAGTTCAGAAGTCAAGGGTGATCATAGTAGGCTAGGCAAGCAGGATATGTGGAAAAACTAGGACTACTGTTTGAGCTTAAAATGACCAACAAAGTCATACAGTGAATAACTATACCTGAGCTTAAATAGGCCTATAGACTTTTTTTGCATAATTTTCTCTAATTTAAAGTAACCTCAATTGTATGCGCATGCATGTAAATATGTGTATGTTAATGCATAAACATATATAAATTTGTATCTATAAAGAGGTATAAAATATTTGCATTAGAAAGAAATTTTGATAGTCTATAACTGAAACTATAATTTCTGGTAGAACTTCCAAGCTTCCTCCTAGGAAAATGACAAATCTTAGACATTCTTTCATTTCTTGAGTTCATCCACTGTTTATTTACAGTGGATGAAATAGGTGTATTCTTTCAAAATTTTGCACTGCTTCCAATCCCAAACAAATAAGGCAAAACGAACAGTAGTAACAGCAATAACATCAAAGTGAAAAACGTGAAAGGAAAATTAACATTGTCTAAAATTGAGCCTAGGCCGGGCGCGGTGGCTCAAGCCTGTAATCCCAGCACTTTGGGAGGCCGAGATGGGCGGATCACGAGGTCAGGAGATCGAGACCATCCTGGCTAACACAGTGAAACCCCGTCTCTACTAAAAATACAAAAAAAAAAAAAACTAGCCGGGCGAGGTGGCGGGCGCCTGCAGTCCCAGCTACTCCGGAGGCTGAGGCAGGAGAATGGCGTAAACCCGGGAGGCGGAGTTTGCAGTGAGCTGAGATCCGGCCACTGCACTCCAGCCCGGGCTACAGAGCGAGACTCCGCCTCAAAAAAAAAAAAAAAAATTGAGCCTATACTCAAAGTAGAGTTCAAGTATAGTCCTGTATAGGTCATGGAGCAAAACTGAAAGGAGACTCAGAATTGACCTGCAGTTGCCCTTGAACCCTGACAAAGAACACTCTAAGAGAAGAAAATGACAAGTGAATATAATTCTCAAAATTTACTGATGGAAAAAATTACTGATACTCTTAACTTCAGTGGAATAAAGTTTTGGAGATACCACAGTTGCAGAATAAAGACACTTAATATCCGTGTAAAAACACCATGGCCATCCCAACCACTCTAAGTTACTTGGCTGATAAAGGGAAAAGAAAAAGGGAGAGAGAGTGTGTGGTTTTTGTTTGTTTGTTTGTTTTGCTTTGTTTTGTTTTGTTTTGGTTTTTTCCAAACTTAGAAACAAGCACATTGTTCTGGGGCTCTAGAAAGTTGTGTCCAGCCCAAAGGCATTCAAATGCAATTTTTCAAGTCTAATCAGGCCTAGTCATGGACCTTCTTTTATTTCTCCTGATTGAAGTCTGTGATACAGACAGGGAATCTGCAGTTTCCTAATGTCCAGATGACCAGTTTTAAATATGAAAGAAACTAATATTTATCCAATACCTGTGCTTTACCAGGCACCGTTAGGAATATTGTAAAAAAAAAGATTTCTTCATTTGAAGGTATATTTGATGGACAACCTCTAAATCTCCTTTTAACAATACATGTATTCAATTTAGAAGTTTTAAATAGTTTTTGAACTTGATGCTTAAAAACAAAAACCAAGAATGTACCACTGAGTTGACGGAGGTAGGGAAAGTT
The DNA here is from genome assembly GCF_000951035.1 of Colobus angolensis palliatus. Lineage (NCBI taxonomy): Eukaryota > Metazoa > Chordata > Mammalia > Primates > Cercopithecidae > Colobus > Colobus angolensis. The sequence continues at coordinate 2,036,892 of NW_012117221.1, forward strand.
CAGACAGTAGAATCTCAATGAGGAATTACAAATTCACTTAAATGTAAGGGGATTGGGTGTTAAGTGTAAATATAAGACCTTCTCATTGGGAAGACTCAATGTCTATAAAGGGGGTTGAATTTCTGGCTCTGCACCTGCAGCAAATCTCTAAGACTTAGATCCTTTGTCCAGAAAATGGGCTAATTTTGGGGAGAGAAAGTGAAGGGTTTCACTATTTATTTATGACAAATATTCAACACTCACAATTCTCTCCAATCAGAAGTTCCTTGAGATGCTGTTGGTCTTGACCAGTCAGAGAATGGAGTCATCTGACTCACCCATTCTGAGAATGGCCCTACAGACAGTATAGGTTTTAAATTGACCATTAAACCTGCCTATAACCTTGTCAGCCTTGGCGAAGTTCATCTGGATGGATGCATGGTCCTTGGCATCCATGATGCGGTTGCTGGCAGATCATTTCCACTGCATCTACAGGTTCACAAACTTAGGCTGGATAATATCAATTATGTTCAATTACAGAGATGTGGTGAGAGTTAAACGAGATCACGTAAAAAATGTGCATGAAAATATCCATAATCTGTGAAGGACTATGCATTGAATGTTGTTGTCATTGAATGTTGTTAGCAATAGCATGACCATTTTTTACTTACAAATAAGTATTGCAGTTGACTTATTACTAACTCTAAGAAAGGTTCAAATTGACATGAACAAATAAAACTTCAGGAAAGAAAACTAGAGTTCCATGTGGGGACTATGTCTAACATGGTTATATTAAACATTTTGGAACAATTAATTTGGTTTTGTTGTCTCTCTTCTAGGATTTTTAAACATTTATAAATTCTCAATTCTTTCTATCCAATCTAAACATTTTACAATATCCTGTGGACCTTACTTCCTTAGTAGATTCCCAGAAGGTAATGATTTGCTCTTTTCTGCTCTCCAAGCAGCTTCTGTGTTGGTGCAGAGTTGCAGATCTCTGTTGGTGGTAGGTTCTATTCTGCAGAAACCCCCTAATCCTCTGTTTACCACAACATGAGTCTATTGCCATAGAAATGATAGCTGAGATCCCAGATTCAACACCACTGACTTCACAGCAGGGCCTGGTAAGAGGAGACTCTGAGCTAAGAGGGGGGAACGCAATGTATGAGAATAGTAGGCACTCTGTAGCCTTGAAAGAAAGGGTAATTGTCAACATTAGAATAAAAATTCATGAAAGAGCTACATTGTTAGGTGTGCTGTAGTTTATTTTCTGTATAATACTGCCTGGCTAAAAGTAATCATTTTGAAATCTTATGTCGTTTAATAGTTTGCTTTCAAAAGGTCAGCAGTTTCCCTTGATTGCATTTGTTTCTTATTGAAATAAGAAACAAGTAGCTTCTAATTAATCTTGTTGCACAATTGATGTTTCTGTGGTCAAAGATTTCCCTTTTCATGATGTGTTGTTTTGTTTGCGTGTTTCTTGTGTGTGTTTGTTTTGTCTTGTTTTTATTAACAGAAGAAAGTGAACCTGAACAAGATACTAAAGGTATTTTTTTTTTCTTTCTGCATGGCTTCTTTTTAAATGTGTAGCTCTTTTCAACTGTTTATTTTTGCCGCCCTTATAAACAGCTCTAAGTGCCATTTTTTAAAGAAATAACAAACAATGTATAGGGAATATTAAGTCACAGCACTTAACAGTGTTATTAGATAGGCTTCTTTATTATATAATATGCTTACTGACCATTTGCATTTCTTAAGAAAGATCGAGTTAAAAGAAATGTTTAAATTTGGTGTCTCTGGAAAAACAAACAAAATGAAATGAAATAAATTAGCATGAGAGTATAAATCCCACATAGACTGGAAAAGAAAGCTACCCTTTGACTAAAAGACTTTTTGAGGGGAGTAGGGGGCTTTACAGTTTTTGGATAAATGTTAGGATGTCAAGGTGCCAATTTGGTTTTTACTGTGATGATTTCAACAAGATCAGGAGTATTATGCAATTGCTCCAAATCAATAAAAATTAAGTTATTTTAATCGCACAGAGACATATATATATAGTGGAATATGATTAGAGGAAAATAGCTGGAAATAAATTTGGGAAAAATTCTACTTTTTTCTAACAGCTTTCTGTCAACAGTTTCTGTTTTCTGTTAAAAAAAAAAAAAAAGTACCTTGCATTCTGATTAAGCCCCAAACTTTGTGCTCTTCTAACCTAAAATTTGATATTTGGGGGATGAAATTCATGAGTTCTCATGTAATAGAGTTGTCTGTAGGAATTAATCTTAAACTGGTGTTATTTAAAACAGTACCTCCTTATACCTCCTTATCTTAGTATCTCATATAAAGTACAGATAATGTTTTCTTATTTTTAAATACTGGGTTGCTTACAACTAAATGCAAGTAAAAAAGCATTTTGTCTGGTCCTGTGTGATTTTTTTTCTTAATTTATTTCTATCAGTTATTGTTGGTTTGAATCATGTAACCTAAAAACCCTTTTCAAAGGAAGCTAGAAAATAACAAAAGAGCAAGGGAAAAGAAAATCCATGGGAGCTCATTGTGTCCTTTGAAATAACTTCTCAGAAATAGAAATTGATAAGAGACATAAGTATTCCTCTGGCACTGCTCCCTTACCAAGAAAAGAGAGGTAGTTCATCTCCAGCCAAACCACTCATTTATTTCAGGACTTAATGTGGATCCTCTGTCTCTTGGGCTTTTTACTACACTCCAGTGCAACTTCAGAGTGAATTATGCCTTTATCTTTTTACTATATATTACTCCTGAAGGTGACAATCAATAATAAAACTGATTATGTATCTGAAAGTGCTTTGAAATAAGGAGAGAGAGAATATAATGTGGGTATGTTATAAAAGATTTTAGAATTGCTGGCTTCTTGAGCCCAATTTTGAATATAGGATTCTCCACTTGCAGTTAGCCTGCAAGTCTGCCCAAGAGACATTAAAGCCCCAAACTCATGAATAAATCCCATGAGAGAAAACCCAGAGATAAAAATATTACCTGTGTCTATTTTCCATGTTGCAGATGCACTTGCCTGCCCACAGGAAAGCAAGTGGTTTAGGGCTCACAGTGAATTGGAGAATTATGTATAAGACTATGTATGGAAAGAGTGGTTTGATGACTTTTTTTTAAAAAATCCATATCAAAACAGTTATAAATGCTTTCCAACTAAGTAATTTAATGCTCCTTCTATTAAGTGGTTTGTTTATGTAACAAAACACTTTTATATTCTTTTATGCAAATAAAACACAATATAGGGATATTCTATGCCCATTTTATTTAACAAGAAACATGTCATATAACTTTTTAAACTGATGACCTAGAATGCATTTTCAGCTTGTGACTACCACTGAAATAATGAGATTTACTGTTGACCTATGTCCCAAGTTTGTTATTGCAGGTGTCTTATTATTCATGGAGTTTAGTCTGGCATTTATTTTTAATTGCAACTGACTTTATTGTTTATGATGCTTGAAAAACATGTCAAAATTTCCCTCATTACCTTTTTATCTTTCATATTTGAAAATGGTAAATCTGAGTATTATGCAATTGTCAGACAGAGTTGGGTAAAAATATATCAGCTTTATTGCTGATAAGGCTGGAATGAAAAACAAAGATTTCTATTCCATGTGAGAATTAGACTAACATAACTTCTGTTTCCTCATCCTCCTCCTCCCCACCCCACTCTTTCCCCTTCACTCGTAGTTGTAGGATGAAGAAGCCCTGACCTGGTGAACTTACTTACACACATCCTTCTTAGATGCAAGAGAGCTGGGAGACTGATAGCTCAGAATAGGACTGACATACACATAACATATCCAAGTGCCTTCCCCCAACCTTATCAGAGAAATCATTATGTTCATTCATTTATTTATTCGTTCACTTAGCAAATATTCATTGAGTGCCTACCATATATATGCACTATGCAGGATTCTAGAACTGGAGATAGATACGTAGATAGATATGTAGATTGTGTCAGTCAGCTCATGTCAAAAAGTAAAGCAAACCTTGCCCTTGTGATGCTTACATTCTAGAGGGGAGAGACAGACAAAAAACAAACAAGCAAACAAATAAATCAGTAATTACCAAATGATTCAGATAGTGGTGTTATGATAAAATACAAACAAGGGTAAGGGGAATGGGGATGAGAAAGTACTATGATAAGGAAACATTTGAGTAGAAACCCAAAAGACATCTGCTATCTCCTTTGAGAAGGGAGGAAGACTGGAAGGAAGGGTGGAAACTAACTTTCAGTACTGAAATAAGGGGGTTGAGTTTCTATGTTATCGTTTAGAGAATGTGAGAGTGCAGGAGAAAGCAGCTTCCCTTTAATTCCTGGCCTTTTTGTCCTCTTAACCTAACCCACTCCACTTAATGAAGCCCATGGTCAGCGAAAGTATATCTGCCCCCTTCAGGGAGAAGTTTATCGGCAGTCTCACATTCACGAAGCTATAATGTCAGTAGTACTCCTGTACCCGCCTGTGCCCCACTGGAGCCCCCAAAAAGTTCCAATGGAGGGCAGAGTAGTACATTAGTTAAATTAATTCCAAAGTCACATTGAATTGACTATTTTATTTACCATCCCACACTATGCTTACTTGTGTTGCGCAATGTGGATAATCAGAGGTTTTGCAATAAGCCCAAATGATATTCCAAATAATATAATAACAGCCAAAAGAAAAAAAAAAAGCTGCTGTAAATTAGGACAAAATAAAACCTTTCTGATTACTATATTTCCAGGAAGAATTTAAAGTCCCCAAATTAAAACTCTTGGCTTTATAAATTAAAGCAGTAAAACATAATGGAAATTACATTATTCTCCAATTTTTTATTGTTCATCTTCAGCCAGAAGGCTTTCATTCAAAAAGCCTTTTTGATTCAAAAAGTTCAAGGGTATAGTCAATGTTACTAGAACAGTTTTCTAGCACATGTGAGACTGAAATGTGCTAGACTTTCCAAATCTCTCAAAGATCCTGCTTGTTTCAGATTCTCGGGGGCAATGGGATCCATAGATGGTCATGCAGTAGTCCCACACTAAAAAAATTTAGGAAACACAAGCATAGCCCCAACCCCTACAAGAGTTATTTTAGCCAAATGATGAACATGGACTCTATGTCTCCATTATTGTAACCAGAAAACATTAGAAGAGTACCCGGATGCACCCTCACTAGGATGCCTGTCAGTGTTACTTGTTAAGAGTCTACAACGTGTGAATTTAGATTAAGTTGGGAGAATAAGAATCCAAGCAGAGCCATACATTGCATTTGGGTAATATGTCTCTTACATCTCTTGTAGTCTATAATGGATCATCACTCTTCCTTTTTATTCCCCGATGCTAATGATTTTCCCTGTTAAGTGTCTGGGTTTGATTGAATTGCATCTTCATAGTGTTCTTTGAAATGTTCCTCAACCCTTTAATTTTTGTAGCTTGTTAATTAGACCCCAGGATTTACTTAAAGTCAGCCTCAATTTTGGTTTTGGGGGACAGATTCAGCTTCATTTTAAACATTTGACAGCATTCTTTGTTATTTTATTAATAATCTTTTTGCCTTGAAGATAGCACCTTCCTTGCATTTCTTTTCTCCTGGCTTTTGGGCCCCACATTTCTATATTTAATATGTCAATATCAAAAGATAGGAAGTCAAATTAATTTAAATCTGCAAAAAGCCTTCAATTGTCAAACAAATCAAATGTTCTTTAATCTCTTTAAATTATGCAATGCTTTTTAAGAGGTATTTAACAATCAGACCAACTTGAAACACTGCTCTGGACCTCTTCTATCATTGTCCTGCATATCTCCTTATCTAGCACATGTGGTCTCCCCATACTTTAGTTTAGAATCCAATCTTCACAAATTTCAATTTAACTAGAACTAAGTTTCAAAGCATTGTGTTAATTGGGGCTTCATACTCTAAGTCCTAGAAATCAAAAACTAGGAGTTTAAAATATATTTACAGTATAATAGGCCATCCAAAAGATTCCATAATAGTTTAAACAAACACTGAATTTGAAGTCAGAAGACCTGAGTCCAGGTTTCTCACTCATCTGCTTGTTACCTTGGGAAACCAACTTACTTAAATTAAAAAAGATTTTGTTTCCACATCTGTAAGATAAGAGCAGGAATCTAGCTGATCTCTGGAGTCTCTTCCAAGTTTAATGATTCTGTGAATCTAAGTATGCCACAATTTACAATGCATTGTGAACCTCAATCCCACGCTTTAAAGGTAAAATTTCTTCCTACATCAAAATAACTTCCTCTTACTTAATCAGTGGTCAGAAAGGAATAGAAATTACTCAGTCTCCTGCCTACATTTTATCTAAAATATTCTCTTTTTTTTGCCCAATATGTCATCTGAAAAGTTTGACACGATTTGTCTGTCCTCCCACTATGATACAGTTGAGGGTGTAAAGTATAATTATTTGATTAATTCAATAAAATACTATCCTGTGCTTGCTCTGGTCAGGAACTCTGCCTGAAACAATACAGCAGTCAACAAAAGGCAAGGCTTTTGGCTTCAAACAATTTAATGGGAAAGGGGAATTATAGACAAGTAAAAAATAAATAAGGTAATTTCAGATAGTTGTAAGGTCTGTAAAGACAATAATGTAGCCTGCTAAAAAGTGAATGGGGGGAGGATTACACTTGATTTTGGGTGATTAAGAAGGACCTTTCTGAGAAAATGTCACTTAAACAGAGACTTGAATGATTCAAGGAACCTACTACTTGAGGATCTGGGGGATGAGTGGTCTAGGCAGAGGAAGAACAAGGGCAAGTTTCTATGTTAAGAACAAGCTCAGTGTGTCCTTGAGTGGTGAGAAATGTAGGGTTATAACATAAACGGCTTGGAGGCTCGGCCATGGCATATGGTATTATCCTTAAAACAGAGCAAACACTGAAGAACTGGACACAGGGGAACATGGTCTAATTTGCATTTTTAAAAGACCGCTCTAGCTTGACCATTTCCTACAGGAGCATCACTCACCACTTCTGTCTTCCTAACAGTTTTTGCCAGGATCCTGCGGGCTCCTGAATCCCACAATGTCACCTTTGGCTCCTTTGTGACCCTGCACTGTACAGCAACAGGCATTCCTGTCCCCACCATCACCTGGATTGAAAACGGAAATGCTGTGAGTGTCATGTGTGTGGGGACTTGTCTGGGGAAGATCCATTGGTGGTGAACTGCAGGATAGACCATAAATTTGTAGTTACCCAGATCTCTGTCATTGGTCTCATCTATACCACTTTTCAAAGCCTCCCGATATCTTTGTCCTAGAAGCCATTGCCATAGAAATCAAACTCCAAAAGTTTGCTTCCTTCCTTGTATTGTGAGGAATACTAGAAAACCAAATTCTTTCTTTATGCCTTTGTGTAAATGGGAAGTGGTAATAAGATCTTCCCATATAAGTAAAATAATTTCATAAAACTCATCACTGAAAGATTAGTTACCTGCTAGAGGCTACTTTGATGAAAAGTAATCCAGAGTTAGAATCTGTGTCAGTTCAACATTCTTTTCTTCATTTTTAATAGTAGTAATAATAACTGATGTATATTAAGTAGTTATTTTCAGTCAGGCCCTATTCCAAGCACTTTATCTACATACATTTATTTATTTATTCATTCTACCAATACATATTGAGCTTCTGAACATCAAACACTATTCTAGGCCCTGTGGATACAGGAGTAAACAAAACAGGCAAAGTTATCTGCCCTCAAAGAGCTTACCTTCTCATGGGGAAATACAGGAAAATACATGTTGTATGTGTATGGTGTCAAATGCTATGGAGAAAAATAAATCAGGAAAAGGAGACAGAAAATTCAACCTTAGGAGAAATCAGAACTCTCCTACACTGTTCGTGGGGATGGGAATTACTACAGTCACTATGAAGGATACTCAAAAAGCTAAAAATGGAACTGCCATATGATCCAGCAATCCCACTACTGAATATACAGTCAAAAGAAAGAAAATCAGTATATTTAAGAGGTATCTCCACTCCCATTTTTATTGTGGCACTATTCACAATAACCAAGATATAGAATCAACCTAAGTGTCCATCAATGGATGAATGTATACAGAAAATGTGGTACATATACACAATGAAATATTACTAATCCATAAGATGAATAAAATCCTGTTATTTGCAACAACATGGATGGAACCGCAGGACATTATGTTAAGTGAAATAAGCCAGACACAGAAAGACAAGTATTTCATGTTCTCTCTCATATGTGGGAGCTAAAACAACTGATCTCATGAAGATAGAGAGTAGAATGATAGATAGCAGAGGCTGGGAAGGGTAGTGGGGAAGGGGGGATAAAGAGGGGTTGGTTCATGGGTACATACCAATAGTTAGAAGAAATAACATCGAGTGCTTAGTAGCTATATTAGTCAGTTCTCACATCATGATAAAGTAATATCTGAGACTGGGTAATTTATAAAGAAAAGAGGTTTAACTGGCTCATGCTTCTGCAGGCTGTTCAGGAAGCATAATGGCTTCTGCTTCTGGGGAGGCCTCAAGAAACTTACAATCATGGCAGAAAGCAAAGTGGGAGCAAGACATCTCACATGGCCAGAGCAGGACGAAGGGAGAGGAGAGGTGCTACACACATCTAAACAACCAGATCTCACAATAATTCACTCACTCACTCACTGTCATGAGAACAGCACTGAGGGGATGGTGCTAACCCATTCATGAGTCTTCTGCCCCATGATCCAATCACCCCACGCCAGGCCCAACTCCAACACTGTGAATTACAATTTGACTTGAGATTTGGTGGGGACACAGATCCAAACCATAGCAATAGCACAGTAGGACAACTATATATAGTTCACAATATTGAACTACATAGCACAATACAGTATTTATTGTGTATTTCAAAATATCTAGAAGAGTGGAATTGGAATGTTCCTAGCACAAACAGATGACAAATTATTTAGGTGATGGATATCCCAATTACCCTAATTTGATCATTACACGTTGTATGATTATATCAAAATTTCACATGTACCCCGTAAATATGTACAACTATTATATATCCATAAAAATTTAAATTAAGAAACATTTTAAACAGAAAGTTAGACCTCAGGAGGAAGATTATATTTTTAAAAGAATGATCGGTGAAGGTTCATTCAGACAAAGACATTTGAACAAAGATCTGAAGGAGTTGAAGGGTGAAGTTACATAGATAACTGGGGGAAGATAACTAGACAGTGTCTGAGATAATGGTATACATGACATGTTAGAAAAACAGCAAGGAGACCAATGTGGTTAGAGGTGAGTAAGCAAAGAATCAAGAAATGAGAGGTAGGCATTGTGGATCCTATAGGTCTGTGTAGTCATTTAGACAACTTTGCTTTTATTTGAGTGAGATGAGGTGCCACTGTAGGTCTCTTTCTGTCGTCTGTTTTTCCACTGATTCTTGTTCATTTTGTGTTGTTTCCTTGTGTGCCTAGTTATCTTTGATTATCTGCTGTGCATTGTTTTGAGTAAAAATATCAGGAACTATTTTGAGGTCTAGATGAAGGTATTTTTCTCCAGAGAGAATTTTGCTTGTTTCTGCCAGGGACAAGAGGTTACTGCTAATCTCATACCACCTTCAGCTAAGCTCAAGGTATGAAGCTCCTTGGGCATCCCAGATAATTATAACATGGCCAGTATTTCATTATGTGGACTATTTAACTTGTAGTTCACACTAATATCTCCCTGATATCCAGTTCTTTTAGATCATAATTTATTATATCTCTTATTAGACTCTATACCTTAATTTATTATATCACTTATTAGACTCTTATGGGCATGAAGTTTTGATTTATCTCCTGACTCCCTAAGGCCATCCAAAGGAAAGTTCAAATTGTCTGGGTTTGGAAAATTCTCTAAGGGTAAATGAGATTTTCTTAGTTTGTTACATCTATTAAAATATTTTTTCAAAATTTTAATTTTTTTCACTGTTTAACTTTGTCTGAATAACCTAACATCAACATCTGAGACAGAAACCTATCATGGATTTTTATTGTCATTGTATAGACTTTAACCACTTTGGTTTGCACTGAATCTTTAGTTTCTGATACTCTTTATGAGGTTAAGAAAATTTATTTTTATTCTTAATTTGATAATTATTTTTTAACATAAATGTATTTTAAAATCAATAAAACACTTCATCATCAATTACATCCACTTTTTGATGAGCATGTCATTTTTCACTTTAAACTGCAAAGTTTCCCTTATGTTGAACCATTCTTTCATTTCTGAATACATAGCTTTTTTGTTTAATTTTTTTTTTTTTTTTTGAGACGGAGTATCGCTCTGTCACCAGGCTGGAGTGCAGTGGCGTGATCTCAGCTCACTGCAAGCTCTGCCTCCCGGGTTCACGCCATTCTCCTGCCTCAGCCTCCCGAGTAGCTGGGACTACAGGCGCCCACCACCACATCCGGCTAATTTTTTGTATTTTTAGTAGAGACGGCGTTTCACCGTGTTAATGAGGATGGTCTCAATCTCCTGACCTCGTGATCTACCCACCTCGGCTTCTCAAAGTGCTAGGATTACAGGCATGAGCCACCGCGCCCGGCCTTGTTTAATTTTTTAATTGTGCTGTTTCAATTTTCTGCATGTTTTTCAGGATTATTTACATCTATTTTCAATAATACAAATGATTTTGTCTTTTAGTAGGCTATGATGATCAGGTTTGGTTACTATTTTTCCAACCTCATAGAACAGACTGGCAAGTTTACATAGTTTCCTTTGATACAGAACTTGAGGTGAGACAGTTGAGATGCAAGTCTCTCTTATACTCAGAGACATTTTCCTCTACTATACCAATAATTACTGCTTCTCTCTTCTCCACATTCTTTCTATGTAGATTCCAATTAAATGAATTTCTTTCAAAACTTCAATCTTTCTCTTCTTTATGCTCTACATATGTTTGTGGAGGAAATAGGGGGCCCCATTTTATCTGTCAGGTTATTGTCAAGCTCTAGTGTCCACCATGATTGTCAACTATAGGAACTCACAACGGAAAATCTCATTCACAATCTCTATCTCACAGGTAGATGCCTCAGACTGGTGCCATATGCATACACAATAGCTCCCAGAGTTCTTCAATTACTTTGCTGACTTTCTTAAAGTTGGTTCCTGCTTACAGCCCCATGCTATCTGAAGTTTGAAATTTTCCATGACTTTATAGGGAAAATGTATCCATTCTCCTCTCAATAAATCTCTTCTTTTGCACTAGGTTTCAGCTACTTAGTTGTTGTTAATTTTTCTATCTATCCAATCACTTCTCTTTATCTTCCAGAATTTGCTGGAAATGTCTGATTCTTTGATTATAATACCATCTTTCTATATATTTATTTTTCTTAATTTTATATGTGATTTCTCTTTTAGGATTTCAGGTCCATAAATGAGAGTTAAACATGTGAGCTAAGATTATTACTGTAACTCTGGTGTTAATGAACATAACTTGCATGCAACACAATCTTATTATTTTCTTTGTCATTTTAAAATATTCAGCAGAGCAAGTTCTTTTGCTACTATTTAAGCCTACCTTAAGCAGGCTCTGTGATTTTTCTGGTTACTATTAGTTGATTTTAAATCATTAACATTGTCCCAACTTAGTTATTTAAGTGTCTAGTCCTAAGTAATAACCAAAGCATCCAATGGCATTCACAGTTCCTCCATTCTCAGGGATATTTCAGGTTAACTTTCATGTAAGAAAAAATTGCAGTTGGCTTCTTACCTCATGCTCACTCATTCTTCTGCCTGCTATTTATGACCCCAAAAAGGTTGGGTGGGAGGTAGGGAGGAGCAATAACTGGTGCAGGAGAGCTCTAATTCAACTGACACACTTGTAAGTTGGCTTTATACCTTCTGTGCCTGCCAGCTATTTAAAACTGACTCTTACCCTCATAGACATATTCATGATTCTTCAGAAATCAGGGAACATTAAGATGATAGCAGTGATGCGTTTTCCTCAGGCCAGCCATTTTTGGCCACATTAGCAAGTCCCTAGTCTGCTAGTTGATGGAAAGTCTCTCTGTGTTGGGGTCTAATCAGTTCCCCCAAAAAGTCATCTTGGGAGGATTGAAAATGACTCCCAATCAGATCTTCTATACAACCTTTTTATTGACAAACTCTGGAAGCCCAGACTGCTAGACTCTCTCTCTTCTTTGTTCCTTCCATTGGAGCTGCCAGACAGCCTTTAGATTTTGCAGGTGAGAATTACATACTTGTCTACTGTGTGTCCAAATTGCAAGGGTGTTGGAGTCCCCAAGATCACATTCATGTTTGATGATTCATTAGAAGGACTCACAGATTTTAGAAAAGCTGTTATACTTATGATTATGGTTTATTGCAGGAAGATGATACAGATTAAAATCAGCACAGAGGAATCAGTTTTCCTCTTCTAGTGAAGTTGCACGGATAGCACTTCATTCTCCCAGCAGCAATGTGTGACATCATGCATGAAGTACTGTCAACCAAAGAGGCTCACCCTAACCTTGGTGTCCAGAGTTTTTACTGGAGCTCAGTTACATAGACGTGAAGTGCCTACATAACTAGTCTTAGCTAGTTTCCAGCCCCTTTAAAGATCAAACTAATACAACGTGGCCTAGGATCCCAAGTATTCACTATCATTCACATTACTATCATAAACTATCTGGCATTGCCCCAAATCTCAGATATACAAAGATACTCTTAGTACACAGGATATTCCAAGGGTCAGAGGTCATCTCTCAGGAGCCAGTCAAAGGCCAGAACTTTCTTTGGGGGTTTGAGCACCTCGAGTCCATTGAGTTAGCCCTTCAAGTTTTTACTGCACAGCAGTAAAACACATATATAACTCTCCAGGTGGTCCCATGGAGGATACTTTTATGCCTTAAGGAGATGGGTGTATGTCCAACCCAGTCCTTTGGGTGGACTGAGAATGGCTTTCAATATGACTGAACAACCCAAACCTTGATAACTCATCTAACTGATGGCTATTTTCAGTTTTCGTTTCCTCCAGGATAGGCTATCCAACTTTTTGGTATCTTGGCTGTAGTGAACATATATTATCATATTACAATATTTTAATGGTACCATTTGGAGGTCAAAGAAGTGTCCCAAATCGGGACACTTTAATATCCACATCATCCCAAATTGTGTTTAATACAAGCATCACAACAAGAAAATGGGGGACTTCTTCTTAAAGAAGGCAAAACCTTATGGTATAATTCAAATGATATTAAATATAATTTCTACCCAATCCAAGGCACATTCCTTCAGGGACTTGAACTATTTCATATTTTCCTGACTTTCTCTTCTCCAGGATTATACTAGTATGTTACGGCTGCCATAATAGAATCCCACAGATTGGGTGTCTTAAACAACAGAATTCTTTTTCCTACGGTTCTAACGACTGGAAGCCCAAAGTCAAGGTGCTCTCAGGGTTGGTTTCTGGTAAGGCCTCTCTTCCTGGCTTGCAGATGGCTTCACATGGTTATCTCCCTGTATTCTCACAGGGCTTTCTCTCCTTGTGTGTGCACTTCTGGTGTCTCTGTGCCTACAATGATGAGCACCAGAAATCCCAGAATGATTTTTTCATAACACAATTCTTATTCCTAGTTTTTATTCCTCTCTTTTGTAGACCATCATAAGGTTTCCTCCTCTAAATTAAATAACAGTGACCAAAACTAAGGCAAATACTCTGGAACAAAACAAGAAATAAAAAAACAGATAGCCTTAAAGCAGGAAGTTATCCTGTCACTAGGGCTTGGCATAATGTAGGCTTTAGAAGAATTTTGCGGCATGAAAGAATAGTAACCCTGAGGCATCTCCATGTAATATGTGAATTTGTATACCGCTTTTAAATAAAGTTAAACAACTTACAGTTTCAGAAAGATAGAAGGGAAGAGTGTTCAGAAGACTGGGAGTGAAGTTTCCCAGACCTGAACCCTTATTCAAAGACGTCTCGACATGGATAACCTCGAGAACATTAAGTTAAGTGAAATAAGCCAGATACAAATACCAAATGATCTCATTTATATGTGGAATCTAAGAGTTGAACTCACAGAAGCACAGAATAGAATAGTGGCTGTCAGTGATGGGAGGATGGAGAGATGATCATCAAAGGGTACAAAGCTTCAGCCATGCAAGATGAATAAGTACTGGAGATGTAATGTACAATATGGGGACTACAGTTAACAACACTGTATTGCACAATTGAAATTTGCTAAGAGGGTAGATCCTACGTGTTCTCAAAACACACACACAAAGGTAACCATGTGAGGTGACAGTTCACTAGCTTGATTGCAGTGATCATTTCATAATATATATGTATACCAAAACATCACCTTGTTCGCCTTAAACATGTACAATTTCTGTTTGTGAGTTATACCACCAATAACCTAAACAATTAAAAGTCTAATTTTTTTTTTTTTTTAAAAAGGAGTCTCAAAGAATAATGCTTTGCTCTCTACTTGCACCTGGCCCTACCATTGTCCGTCTAAAGCAGGGTGCCCTAAGATTGATTGGCTGCAGCCCTGAAAGTTGAGAACTAGGACACAAGACAAGAAAGGGAAGAAGGGGAAGGGAGAGAAGGATGCGGAGAACAAAATGTGTCAATGTGTGAAATTTTAGTTCGATGTTGTAAAACAGGAAAACAAAACAAAACAAATTCTATGACTAACCCAATAACAAAAAATGTCTTATGGCAATGGCACCTTCCAAGGCGTAGAATTCATTTATTATTGTCATTTTCACTACTGTTTTCGCTGAAGTTTCTTTTCTGTTACTTGAACAAAATCATTTTTCTCGTAATTTGTTAATAAAATTGTTCCATTTTATCTGTCTATCCTACATCCCTTCGAAGACAGTACATAAACAAATGAACATGCTTTTCCAGCTTGTAACTTGAGGCATGGTAGAATGAGAATTAGATGAGGAGCTGGAAGACTGGGGTTGTAAATGCCCCTCTTTAGTTAATGTGATTTTGGGGTCCATTTACCACTCAGACACTGATTTTCTCATATCTACACTAACACAGATGTTAGGTGACTGTCAAAGATGATCTCTAATGGTATAATTAGAGACATCAGGGCTAATGTTCTCTAATTTTGTCCAGTTACAATAAAGTAACTTGGAGTCCCTCTTCTTCTTTACCTCACTAAGAACATTTCAAGTGTCATTTAAAATTTGATTCTTGTTTGTCAATGTGTTTTTTGGCTCTTCTGTGGAAACTGCTACAGTCTTAAGCCTGTCAAGGGAGTATAAAGACATCCAAAGAAAATTGGAAGACTGGACCGGGCGTGGTGGCTCACTCCTGTAGTCCCAGCACTTTGGGGGCCGAGGTGGGAGGATTATGATGAGGTCAGGAGATCAAGACTATCCTGGCTAACACGGTGAAAACCTCGTATCTACTAAAAATACAAACAAATTAGCCAGGCGTGGTGGCATGTTCCTGTAGTCCCAGCTACTTGGGAGGCTGAGGCAGGAGAATCACTTGAATCCGGGAGGCAGAGATTGCAGTGAGCCGAAATCACGCCACTGCACTCCAGTCTGGACAAGACAGCAAGACTCCATCTCAAAAAGTAAATAAATAAAATCAAATTGAGAGGCTGACAATATAACTTCACTAATTTGTCTATGTAAAAATAGTAATAAAGAAAATGGAAAAGTATATACTTTTTAAGTTTCTAGTATTCTCAAAAGACTCATATGAGGTTAGAACTGGAAGTTGAATGATTATTCTCTGTCAAAGTTCAGGAATAACAAGAGTAGGATAGTTTAAGATAGGTGCGGCCTTATTGAGACCCAAACTTATTTATTCAACATGTGACTCACAAAAAGTGAAAGGCAAAATAGATTTATCACCTCAGATTCTAAAACAGGAATAAAACAAACAAAATGACTTTCATCCAGGAAGAAAGCAAAAGTACATCCGCAGTTCTTACGGTCAGAGAGTGTGTGCTGCCCTTAGAGCCAAGTTTAGTTCTTGGTAATTCTACCCAAGTCTGAAAGGAAATCAAGATGACTGTCCACATTGACGCAAATCACAGGACATGAAGGCAATGTCAGGCATTTCAGGTTGTAAAAGTAGCAAACCAGAAATCCCATGGAGGAA
The DNA here is from genome assembly GCF_000951035.1 of Colobus angolensis palliatus. Taxonomy (NCBI): domain Eukaryota; kingdom Metazoa; phylum Chordata; class Mammalia; order Primates; family Cercopithecidae; genus Colobus; species Colobus angolensis. The sequence continues at coordinate 2,052,979 of NW_012117221.1, forward strand.
AACACAGAGAATCCTATAGTCCTGATACCGTGTTTGGTGGACTGAACAAAGACGAACGCGGAGCTGGGAGATATTTGGCACAGAATAAAACAGAGTTTGAATTGCGGCTCTTCACTCACTACAAGTTAGTAAACTAATGCCATAGCACACTACTCAGTACAATGGGTACTCTGAAAGAAGCGAGTGCTCTCTTTCTTCCCTGCTATGAACCTGCCAGTAAACCAAAACCCTGAACAGTTAGAGCCAAAGAGCAAGAGAAAGTCTAGCAACGTGTCCCAAAGTGATTAGAAACTGTCTTGCTTTCCTCCTATGGAAATACCAAGCATTTTTTTATGGAAGTCTGAATTCACAGATGAAATTCAGAGTAAATAGTAATATTCCTTTTGTTTTACAATCTTGGAAATAGTGGTTGGCATGGAGGGAGCAGAGCTTGCTTTTTAAAAAGAAAATTATTTGTATTTTTATAACCAGATTTATTTAAAGTTATACCAGTAATATATCTCTGTTATTTTGGCATGCAACTAATATAGAAAAATTTCATGTCCCTCTTGCTTTGTCCAATAAATATAATTTCTAAAATATTTCAGAAGTTGAATAATTTTACTTATTAGAAGAATTTTATAAAATAAACAGCCAAATCACCTAGGTTGTCTTTTAGAATTTTCTTAAAGGGGGCCTTATCTATATTTAGACATATTTTTAAGAGGCAGTAGTTTTGGTTAAAAATACATGACCTGTGAAGTCCTTTTATCTTACTACCTGTGTAAACCAAAATAATTACATGTAACAAGTCTTATGTGGAATAATTCAGCAGCCAGTTTGAAAGAGGCTAATATTTCTGGCTATGTTAATCAGAAGAACTATGGAAATGTCTCTTGGTTTATTATCCCTTTTTCTATGATTCATAAACAGACATTATTACAACTGCATAAACATGAACCCTACTGGGCCACATTCTTTTTTTTTTTTTTTTTTTTTTCCCCCAAGATGGAGTCTTGCTCTGTCACCAGGCTGGAGTGCAGTGGCACCATCTCAGCTCACTGCAACCTCCGCCTCCTGGGTTCAAGCGATTCTCCTGCCTCAGCGTCTCGAGTAGTTAGAACTATAGGCAGGTGCCGCTAAGTCCAGCTAATTTTTTGTATTTTTGGTAGAGACGGGGTTTCACCATGGTAGCCAGGATGGTCTTGATCTCCTAACCTTGTGATCTGCCTGCCTTGGTCTTCCAAAGTGCTGGGATTATAGGCATGAGCCACCGCACCCTGCTGGGCCACATTCTAACAGTTCCACAGGGTATTCCCAGCCAGCTGGAACTATCTGCAAGACAGGGCCATTGAGGCCAGAATACCTTTCAGAGGTCTTCGCTAGCTAAGGTCAAATCATAAAATTATCAGATTATCCATAGCTGGGGGTAGATTCTCTCAAGACAGCATTAGTAATATATTAATGATACATTGAGAAGTAGTCCACGGGTCTATAACTGCGCTATCCCCTTCAAAGAGTTTTTACACACATTATGTCAGGTACGAATTATTATGCCTATTTAATAGAGCTTCCTATCCTACTGCTTCTTTTTAGAAAAAAAAGTTTTATTATGATTCTTATTATATACATTTAAGGTGTAAAACATGATGTTTAGATAAACATATACCATGACATGATTACTACAGTCAAGCAAATTAACAGGTCCATCTCCTCACATAGTTATGGCTAACTCAGAAAGAGAGAACAAAACACCCAGAGCAGGGAGCTGTTTCTCCAGCTCTCTCAGGTCTATATGCCTGAGTGACTTGGAGAAAATCATGTATTTCCTGTAGCTACCAGACATAGTCACCTCAATTAAGTATTCTGTTTTGCTTAGGCGTACCTTGGTAAAAGCTCGCAGTACTAATCTGGACTCACCCCTTTGATCTTTGAAACCTGAGGCATGAAAAAATATCAAAATGGAGGGCAGAGGGATTTGTTTTTATTTTCAGATCATCAAAAATACTAAACTGTTGATCAGAACGATCCATTAAGAAAGAAAAACAAACTCAAACTATGACTAACAGGGCCTGCTGTGCGTGAGTCACAAACTGAATCAAGCAAGGCCTCTGGAAGCAGGGGGGAAAGCATTCAGGAGCCACTTCGTACTCCGGCATGAACCTCCTAACATGTTGGTCTCTTTGCTGAACTATTTCAACACCTGGATGAAGTCCAGGAGCAGAGAGGTCAGGCAGCTTAAAAACTGCTTCTCTTTCCTACCAAGGATGTTTTCAGTGACCTTGAGGAGGTGTTTAAGAATGACTTTCTTAGGTGTGAACATGAAAACAGTGGGACTTAGGGCAACATTTGGGGAGATTTCTTGCTTCAAAGTTGTCTCTGAGGCATTGCGCATTCCTGCTTCTTGCAGGAGGGAAATATCTTTGCAAAGGATTTTGCAAACTGCTCTGCTTTTGCTTATCTAAACTGGAAAGAGATATAAACAAAATATAAAATACAAAATAGCATAAAGTCTGTTGATTGAGCATAGAGGCTTGGGGTCTTTAGCTTTTTTTCTCGTTGTTGCTTTGTATTAAAATTCAGTCAAGTCCAAATATTTTCAGTCCCCTTGATCTAACTTGGATACTCATATAATGAGACATTGCACTCCTGATAAATATGATAATGATGAGTTTAGTTTCAATTCCAACTGAGTACATGTCTCTTAAAAATATTTTTCTCTTCACTTTGTAAATTTCTCATAGAGTCTAGGTTGCTTATCTGGGGAAAATGCCTCAATACTTGATCTGATCTGGAAAGATTCCCAGTTAAGGTAAATTGATACTCACATAAGCCAGTTTTTATCATAAGAATTGAGACCAGTAGCGAAGGTAAAGAATAAAAAGCTAGTTTGACAAACGTTCACTGCGTAGGATAGCTACACAGTGCTTGGTGCCAGGGATAGCCAGCCACCTGGCAGCTAGGAAGAAAGCTGGCCTTACCTCAGAGCTTTCTTCTTCCTGGCTAGTCAAACTGTGAAAATCCTCTCTCACGCAATGCAATAAAATAATTGGCTCCAAAATGTCTCATTCTCAGCCTCATTCCCTAATATTGGACAGAGGAATCTCTTTCAGCCAAGCAGCCAAGCTCAGGCCAACATAGGACGTACCTCCACTCCTTTAAGATAAAGTCAGGGCATAACACCAGCTGATTCCTTAATTGTCATTTCACTCCAGTGTCTCTCAAATTGGCATCATGTTTCCCTCTTCTAAGTAGTGTTAATTAAAGATTAGTTATTGAAAAAGTGGTACTGTGCTCAAGAAAACAATGAAAAAAGAACCACCATTTAAATAAATGCCACCACCTTAACAATGACATTTGTCAGATACATATTTTGCTTATGGTTGGTTGATTTGTTAAGGTAATTGTTACTCCTGTTTTCTAATGACTTCTCATTTGTTCTCTCTTCTAGGACTAGGGAAGGCACTGTAACATAATGATTAAAAGCATAGGCTTTGGTGTCAGACACACTAGGATGCAAATTCTAACTATGCAACCTTGTAAAATGTGCCGGGCAGCTATCTTTCCTGTGGAGCTGAAGTAATGTTGACTAATATATATGCATTTGTATAAATTAAGCTGTTAATTGTGTGTCAATATTGTATTGATATGTTGGCTCTTTAAGGACATTTGATTTTCTGGTTTAAGTAGTACCTCCTGCATGAACCTCCTAACGTGTTGGTCTCTTTGCTGAACTATTTCAACACCTGGATGAAGTCCAGGAGGAGAGAGGTCAGGCAGTTTAAAAACTGCTTCTCTTTCCTACTAAGGATGTTTTCAGTGACCTTGAGGTATTATGTATGTATTATGTATGTCATGCCTCGAAGACAGACTTGGCTTCACAACCATTTTTCTTGATAACCATCCACCTATCTGACATGCATTTATGGGGAACTGAACAGGAGTTATGAAAATAAGTCCTCAAGTCTGCAACCTTTCATACTTAACTGTCATCTGCAGGACACTGAAGACATATATCGGAGGATCCACACTGTATATCATTCATACCTTGTATTGGTTATCTATGGCTGTATAACAAATCAGCCCAAAGCTTAGTGACTTAAACCAATAGCTATTAGTGCTCACACAAGTCTGTGGTTCAACTGGCTGGTTTTGCTGATTTGGTTTTGCTTCTAGGCAGGACTGCCTGATCTTGGCTGGTCAAGTTCCTGTGATTGACAGGTTGAAAGGGTGCTAGTTGGTTCAGAATAGCCTTCTGCATACCTTGGATGGTTGTTGTTGGTTCCCACCTGGGGCAGTGGGGATAAACGGGCCATGTGTGTTTCATCTTCTAGCATGCTGGCTCTTGCTTGCTTATAGCCCCAGGTTCCATAAACAGAGAGCAAGCCACAATGTGCAAGAATTTTAGTTTCTGCTCATTCATTCTAAAATACATCACAAGGCTAATCTAGATTCAAATTATGGAGAAAAATGCTACTTCTTGAGGGAAGAGCTACAAAGTCACATTGCAAGGGCATGGGCATAGGGAAAGAAAATCTTTTGGCTATTTTTGCAGTGTACCACATGCACTTGATTATAATCTTAATGCTTTTCCCTTCAAATCTACTGACGTAGTATAGTAGGAAATCCTTGACTGAGTTCTATCTTTTATTTTCCTTTACTCCATCAGGTTTCTTCTGGGTCCATTCAAGAGAGTGTGAAAGACCGAGTGATTGACTCAAGACTGCAGCTGTTTATCACCAAGCCAGGACTCTACACATGCATAGCTACCAATAAGCATGGGGAGAAGTTCAGTACTGCCAAGGCTGCAGCCACCATCAGCATAGCAGGTAGGATGCCCCTTCACATTTGCATTGTTTCAGGAGAGGGGAGAGTTGATACTATTCTACAATATCCAGCATTGGAGAAAATCTCCCTTTTCTTTTATCTCTTATTTCAATTGCATTTGGGCTATTTCCTTCTCCATGGGGATACTCCAGAGGTAACCTAGATATGGATTTTGGCAGATTTGCTGCCTGAAAAACTAAATCCTCGATACCTGCTCAAGTGATAGGTAACAGCTTCCAAGAACTCACTTTTTCCTTACTTCCTTTCTTTCCATTTTTCTTATCTTTTTTCCTTTTCTCCATTTCTCTTTCCTTCCTGCCTTCCTCCTTCACCCCTTCCCTCCCTCCCTCCCTAACTTCCTTCCTTCCTTCCTCCCTCCCTCACTTTCTTCCCTTCCTTCCCTTCGTCCTCTCCCTTCCTTCCTCCCTCCTTTTCTGCCTTCTTTCCTCCCTCCCTCCCTTCCTTCCTCCCTCTTCCCTTCCCTCCCTCCCTCTTTTCCTTTTCTTTCTTTAATTTCCTTTCCTTTTCCCCACTCTTCATTTTCTCTCTTGGTTGATCAAACTTTCCAAAGCTCTCATGGAAAAAGTTGGCAGACTTTCAACATGGTCATGCCAATTTCTACATGGCTATTTCTTGTGGGCATTTTTACCTATGAGCATGATCCTTGTGGTCTTTCCCTTTCCTGCTTCAGCAAGCCACAGCAGGACTTACAGGTGTTTTCAAGAAAAAGGCTGACACATGGATTTCTAGGATATTTGTGTTGAGTTCTAAAGGTTTATTTTTAAAATGTAAATGTCCCAAAGGCTTCTGAGAACATTTATAGAATTCCTAGAGATGGAAATAATCCCTGTATCAGGAAATGCCAGGCATATTAGATTCACAGCGTGCCTATGGCTCAAGGGTCAGGAGAGAGGTGCTTGGCCTGACATGTAAGGCAAGCATGGATAGAGCTTGTGCCTAGGGCCAACTCCCTACAGCCTGCTGTTTCTTATTACAGTACCACCTCTTTGATCTGATGGGGAACTTTCCATTAATGTCTGTGGTTTGTAATATGAGGTGAATAAAAGCCACAGATAAATGATAAGGAGCACCGGACAAGGCTGGCCCTCTGGGACATGCCTGTGAAGGAAAAGGAAGACTTCAAAATTAAGGCTCCCTCTCCTTTCTCCCCCAGTGATATCTCTGCCTACCATGTCTTCAGACATCATATCAATTATTCTAGCATTTCCACAGATGTGAAATTATTTCTCCCAGAAAATGAAAAGTCTTCTAAAAGTAAATTCAACTCAATTTAACAAATAATAATATCATATAATTAGTAATAGTAAAATAATATGATATAAATAGTAATAAGAATTACTATTTACATAGCACTTTGCTGTTTATAAAGCACTTTTACATGCATTTATTGAATACTCTAGATGACACCCATTGTGTTGGGTAGAGTAAGAGATGAAAAGTTAATTTAAAAACAGGTCCTACCTTCCAGGGACTCTAAATCTAGAAGGAAGTCAGTTAGTCACATATATTATGGCACAGACTGTACTCTATTGCAGAAGCATACACAAAATACAACATCAGAACAAGAGAGGGAGGGTGTCAGGGAATCCTTGGAAAAAAGGTATCATTGGAGCAGAAGATGTGGATATGAGATAATCAGGTTGAAGTCAAACCTTTCAAACCTGTTCAGAAAACAGCAAATCAGTGATCAAGGCTAGACCATGAGAGAGACAGCAGGGAGGTGGAAAGTGGAAACAAAGGTTGAAACATGGGCTCTAGCCAGGTTATGAAGAGCCTGCATAGGTCAAGTATATTATTTCATTGATGAGAAGTCATTTAATGATTTAGAAGAAATAAGTGTAATAGTCAGATATATCCTCTAGCAAATTAGCAGATGCTGAGGTGTCAGGAGGTTGGGAAGTGTGGCAAGGGGTCAGGAGGCTCTTCCAGGTGTCTCAAAAAGTCATGAAGGTCTGAACAGCAGCAGCAGCATTGGTACAAAGGGAAGAGGAGAGATGCACAGGACAAATATGGATAGAAATAAGGTTTGCAAATGCTTGAAAATGGCAGTGGGCTAGAAGAATGAGTTCAGATATGTCTGATTTTGAAAGGTGCCCAGGACAAACAATAATATATAAACACAAAGCATATGAACAGGAGAAGGTCCAGGAGATAATAGAATACTCAAAAATGTTGATGCCTTTGAATTACCTGGAATTATTCTGGTCTCACTGTCTTTGTCTGATTTGACATTTGATCAAGACCTACTGTTAAATAAACATATATTTATAAAAATCTCTCAATCTATATTTAGAAAACATATATGTATGTGTGTATGTATGTTTATATACACACACATAGAGAGAGAGAATCACATTTACATATGAAAACTCAATCTAAGAAAATAAACTGATCTACTTTAATTTACCCTGCACTTTCACTGGGCAGAAGAAAAATATTAATGTTACCAATTTTAGGAGAGTTTCATTTCAGGTCATTATTCAGTCACTCAAAGATACCTCTGCCAGAGCTCTTTCTCCCTATTCTTCCTTCCTTCTCTTTCCCTAGACAGCAAAGGAGAAGAGGATTTGTATTTAGGCAGTGGTGTCTTCTGGACACCCCCTACACCACTGCTACCCCCTGGGTCTCTATTGAAGTCTGCAGCTGAGGAACTTGTGATTTTATCTCTTGGCTTGGTTAGGGCCCAGGGGATCTCCCTGGCTGGCTCAGCCTCTTTGAGACATCTTTTGGAGCAGCACAGCCCTCTGCATGTCAGCCAAATCCTTCATCATGCCCTTGTCTACACTCTGCTCTGCAACCTCGGCAGCTAGGTCTCCCTGTCTGTCCCTACTGTGGCCCTGTCACTGGCCTGCTGAATTTCAACACAGCTCCTTCAGTATTATACCCTCACAGGGCCTGAAGCAGCTTCTAGATCACTTTCAAGGCATACAAAATTCAGGAGAGATTTGGGCTTGCTAACTCAATTCTGCTGTCTTCCCAACCTTGTCATGCTACCACTTTCACATTAATGTTGCTATCCATGTTGGAGTAAGGGATCCCTGTGGGTTTTTTTCCTATAGCATCCTAAATAAGAAATTAGAAAAACTCTCTGTTTTTGGCTTTTTCCTTAATTGATCAATACACCTCTATTCTAGGATTCGGGTTCAGAAAAGGGATCTATAAAATCTATAAAATATCCAAATTTTAAATTTCCCTACCTTCCTTCTTTTCACAGCATACCAAGCGGGAAGAGCAGGTGGTCAGGAATCTCCCCCAGCCTTCAGTTCAGTAATCTTTTAGAGCCGACTCGTCATGAGTACAAAGGTGGTTGTGAAGGCAGTGCTGTAACCACTGAGGGGAACCTAATAAAATGGGTATATCTACTCCACACAAGGGGAGATTCATCCCATGGACACAATCTTTAAGATGCTGAGATTAAAGGGCATGATTGCCACCATGCTATATGCAGCAACATCATCTCTTCATCCCTGTCCTAGCCCAAATGAGAACCTGATCCAACTCCATAAATAGAACACCAACAGGGAAATCTGTAACCTTAAAAAATGGCATCTTCCAGTGGTAGAAAGAGCCTAAAGGTCTGAGACAGGCAGTACAGGAAGGCCCTGTCCTAGGGTGTAGGGAGAGGTCATCCTAGATATCAGTAGACCAGAGTGAGGATGGGGCAATCAGCAACGGCCACCTAGGAAAAATAACAGTGGGATTTGCATGGGGGAAGGGATGGTGGGAGCAATGCAAAGATTGGCATGTGGCAGCAGACAGCAGCTTGCAATCTGCTGCAGCAGCAGAGGTGAGTGCCTATGAAGAGCAGTCATCTCTGTAGGAATAACGGTTGTGTAGACTAGAACCAGTTATGACTTTTCATGAGCTTGACAATGGCAGTGTGATGGAGGTCAGCTTTAGAGTGAGGAGAAGTTGGGGACCCTGGAAGTGAGGCTTGAAGCCACTCTGGACAGGGGTATGTTTATAGTAGCTACCCAAGGAATTTGGGTAGAGGTAGAGCAGGCAGCATAAGGAGAGGGTTAACCTATAACTGGGACCTGGGACTTTGCCCTTCTGAACTGCAAAGACAACAATTAAATCTGACCATATGCAGAATCATAGTGCTGTACAATGTTCACTGTCAAGTAAAGAAATGAGAGTTGTTAACAACTGAAAAATGGAAAAGACTAAAAAAGTCTAGCATGGATATGATAAATGAGAAACATGTCTATTAATTAAAAAATTGCTACACATCTAGCACTATTCCTTGATATAAGACCCTTTTGTCCAGTCCCTGATTTATTTATCTGGTTGATTCTCACTGGTTATTAGGGGACCTGACACTCCCAGACCTTTCCCAAAATTTCCCCAGGCAGACCTAATAAGGACGTGCCATGAGTGTGATTGAATAAGACTTCTGATGTCCCATGAGACATCTTCCAGTTTCTCCTCCTCTTTGACCTGCTCTTGTGAGTTAGACCTGCTAGAAGCCCCATGAAGGTCCCTCAGGAATCACTGAGGAAACTACCTCCCAACCTGGGGTGCTCTGTGGACTGATATTTTAGGGAACTGAGGCTACTTCGATGAAAAAGTGATCCTTGAAGCCTCTTTCATTCAGGGTCATTTGAAAGAAGCATGGCCTTATGCTCCCCCAGATCTCCCAGAACTCAAGTTTGGTATTTGATTTCTCCATTTCTGCTTTTGGCCCCTCTCTCTCGGCATTCGAAGAGGTTGGCTGGAAGTCCAGAGCTTCAAGTCAGACATGGCGCCTCTTTGCCATTCTGGCAATGCTTCCTTAATGCCAAACTCTGCTGTCTTCATTTAGCCATCTCTACCCTCCCCTGTGTGACTAGTACCCCTAGTAGTCAAGAGCCCCCTCCGTCACATTCCTCATGTTTCCCTTTGAAACTTCTACTCCATCTGTTTATTTGTTCTTCCCAGCAGGAAAACTGGAAATGGAAAAAGCTGATCTTATGCTTATGCTTAGGATTATGTCTGATGATATTTCTAGTGTTTGAAGGATAACAAAAAAAAAAGATCAGCCTTCATTTTTCCAAAACCCTTCCGTGTGTCTGCCCAAATCCTTATGCATTGTTTTAGACATGTGATATATTTCTTTCTGACTCATTTACATTTACTGTTAGTCATCAAGAGGAGTCAGAAAAACTTTTGGAACCTTCCCCTATGAACCAGGAAGTTGCATTTCCCCTCCAGTCACAAACCCACAAGGCTCAAGTTGAGAAGTAAACTTGCCAGGATGCTGGGCAATTGACAAGATGCTTCTCTTTGTCATCAGAACACTAGGCCCTGTGGAAGAAAGCAAGATAGCCCATGATACCTATAGTGAGCATAGTCCCAGAAGAGCTGGAGACCATCAAAATGGACACAGGGATTCAGAAGAGAAAAATACAGGCCGGGTGTGGTGATTCATGCCTGTAACCCCAGCACTTTGAGAGTCCGAGGTGGGCAGATCACCTGAGGTCAGGAGTTCGAGACCAGCCTGGGCAACATGGTGAAGCCCTATTTCTACTAAAAAATACAAAAATTAGCCAGGTATGGTGATGCATGCCTGTAATCCCAGCTACTTGGGAGGCTGAGGCATGAGAATCACTTGCACCTGGGAGTCGGAGGCTGTAGTGAGCTGAAATTGCGTCACTGCACTCCAGCCTGAGCAATAGAGTGAGACTCCATCGCAAAAGAGAGAGAGAGAAAGAAAATACGTATTTGTATTTCGCATTCTCAATGGCACCAACAGGTCCTTCATCGGAAAGTGAGGTCCATGGTTCTGTCCATGGTTATCCAGTCTCAGAGTACAGGGATGAGCCTATGGTCACACACCCATCTAACGTAAGCCACTCCCCGTTCTACCAACAACCCCCACTTTCTATGTTGCCCTTTCTTTGAATTGACCTCAGGGTCTGAGACTTTGTTCACTAAATTTAAAAGTCACATGAATACAGGTAGTATTATCAAAACTGAGCAGGAGGGAAAAATCTGATGTGGTAGTACAGGAGTCTCCCAAACTCCCCAGATGAACCACATGGTTTTATTTTTCTTATTTCAAAAGAGGTGATGTTTCATAAAACTACAGTAAAAAAAAAATAGAACTTTGAACTCTATTTCATAATCAGTGTAGCTGATTGAATGTACTGACATGTTTGACATGTTTCGTGCTCTTTCTCATGTCTGATAGCCACACTTCTGCTTCCTCCCAATGTTGGAGACAATTCTTGAGACTTGGTAACAGAGCAGTAGCACGTAATTTGCTTTACTACTCAATGCTTCAACCATCAGTGGTAGAGAGTGCTCTTATCAACAAAACAGACACTATCCCTGGCATTCCATGCTGGCTTTGTCTGGTTTTAAATTAATTAAAGTTGTTTTGTTTTTGTTTTTAATAAAAGGGAAAAGGATAAATGGTAACAGCCAGTAGCCACACTAAATTGCTCCCAGATGTTCTGCAGTTAGGCATAAAAGGTAAGCATTCTTTTACAATCAGGCAGCTTTCTTATATTAGAACAGTTCTATGTTTCAGAAGAGAGCCAATGTTTTTACTGACTTCTAGATAATTGTAAAGATACTACAAATGTTGGTGGATATTTTAAGAATTTTTAAATACTACAAATATTGGTTAGATATTTTGAGAATTTTTAAAAAATTGAATTCTGAGCTTAAAGCACTTTATAGTTGCAAGGTTCTTGGACCCCTTCCTCATTTCCTAGCCACACCCCCCACCACAAAAAGAAAAGAGATTGTAAGTGGAGACATTTCCTATAGAAGCTCATTATCTCCTCCCAAGTACTATGGCTGGATTCTCTTTGGCATTGACTTATCTCCATGCTCTTGGAACCTCCTTCCACATTACAAAATGAGGGCTCTTTAATTTACATAACCTTGGCCCCCTTGTTTTTCAATAGATCTTCCTGCTCAGCTGCTATTAGAATCTGCCTTTGTGCTTCCAAATTATATGCCATTTTCTCTGGAGGAATTTTCAAGTATTCCAATGTTTTTCCTCTCACCATGCTACTTGCACAATGGCAGAATTGCCTTGAGATTTGGGAGCATGAAGGCACTTCTTTCCTGAGTTCAGCAGTGACATAGAGTCCTCTTCATTCTCTTCCATAGCCTTTGGTCATTTTAATTAAGAGACTCTTGCAGGCCTCTTGCCCAGTTCGCTAAAATTTAAATTCTCTACAATTTATAATTTGTAGACATCATTGGCATCATCTCTTAGATGATCAAAATATCAATCCTACAGCCCAGCCTGCCTAGCTCAGCAAAAGAGAGAGAACCTACTAGATTTTTTCAGAATGGAAATAGGTATAAAATTTATAAGATTTAGCTATTGTCCAGCAACTTATCTGGTAGCTGGAGTCCTGCAAATCTTAGACATATCTTGATATTTCCTTCATAGTCACTCCAGAGTCTGTTAGTTCTTATGTATAAAGAATTTTCACAAAGAAATCCAGCTTTTCTCACTGCTAGAAGGATGTCACCTTCGGTCCCTAAGCAAAGTGACTCATTTAGGGGAGGGATAAAATTTTAGGGCTAGTATTGGCTAAAACCCTATTCTGGGTCAAAAGTTTGTTTGTAAAGCCCATTGTAGACAACTTTGAATCACTCATAAATGGGAACCAGAGAGGTAATGAAGATCTGAGGCTATATGTGTAACCAGCGTATTGAACAATTTAAACTTGACAGGTACACAGAGAAAATGTTGTCTTCTGCAACCACTGGGGACTGAGGAATTATGCTTTTTAGACTCTCCTTGCCCCTCCTGAGAGCAAATCCTTTACAAACTTTCAGGCGGATTCCATAATTTCCAGGTAATGTTTAGAGATTAAAAACCCAGACTGATCTAGTTTAAAACTCTATTCTTATATAATTTAAACCTCATCTGCTTCACTCTCTCCACGGCCAGCCATTCTTTCATTCAGGAACATGGAAAGTAGACAAAATTAGTCTCCTACTGTTATGCACCCTTCCCTTCTTCCCTTTCCTCCTGTTCCTCTTCATCTCTGGCATATTTAAGGAGAAGAGGATTTACAAGAAAGGGGGCAAATGTGTTTTCCTAAATGGAATATGTTTTAGTTCTTTCTCTGTTAATTGTTATTGCTTCTCTGACTAATAATAATAATGCTAACAATTGCAAGGTACATTCTCAGTGCCCAGTGCTTTATATATACATGAATTTATTTAATACCCACATCTCAATGAACTGGATACTTTTATTATCCCCACTTCACAGATGAGCAAACTAATGTTCAGAAAGGTGCCCAGGCTGACATAGCTAGTAAATGGCAGAACCGGTATTGAAACCCAGCAGGTGCAGCATCCAGACTTTTAATGCCTTGATGGGTTATTAATGTCTCTCTATTGCAGGCACCTGAATACTGACTGTCTCCTAGGACATTTGGGTTCTTTGGAGGGTCCTTCAGAGCACTGTGTATTGCATAGTGCCCTGATGTGGGAGATTCTTTACTGGTTCAACCTCTCATAATCCCCAGTCCCTGATCTCAATCCCTACTGAGGTAACCTGAAATTGCTTATGCCTGGGGTTCTTTGTCTGGTGTCCAGTCTTCTTGGTAACTTAGCTACCTTCATAGCATCCACTAAACACACAGGAATGTCCTATGTCCCTGCCGTCCCAATGGTGGGGAGCTCTACTCCTGGATCCTCTCTCTCTGCCCTCAGATTGTTGCAATTCTTTTTAGACAGTAATATTATTAAAAAAAAAAAAAAAAAAAGACAAAACAAACCCTTTCCTTGTCTCTGAGTCCTAGTTTCTTAATTCTTAGGGAGTTGAAAAATCACTCCATGAGATGTGTTGTTATCATTTACATCACTCAAGAACGAGAAGATCTAGGGAAATAATTCATCCCTTTCTCCTTGTATTTGCTGAGATGCCCTTCATCTGTTTTTTTTTTTTTTTTTTTTT
>NW_012117221.1:2067084-2080192 GCF_000951035.1 Colobus angolensis palliatus
TGTGTGTGTGTGTGTGTGTGTGTGTGTGTGTGTTTACATATTTCCTACAATCATTTGTCTTACTTTTTGAGGGCATGTCAACTACCAATGGAAAAAATAAATAAATACAAGGGGGTCCATGCTGTGAGTAGTTGAAATAAAAATACTGGTGTTTTGATGGGATGAATTCAGTATATTTATAATAGAATAATTCACCCAGAATCAACTTCTAAAACCAGTTTGCCTTAACTCATTTAACTCAATTTCAGTTAGCCTGATGACTACTGCATCTAATGTTGAAAATTTAGAATTAAAAATGAAATATTGGCCGGATGCAGTGGCTCATGCCTGTATCCCAGCACTTTGGGAGGCTGAGGCGGGTGGATAATTTGAGGTCGAGAGTTTGAGACTAGCTTGGCCAACATGGTGATACCCCATCTCTACTAAAAATACAAAAAGTAGCCAGGCAGGGTGGCAGGTACCTGTAGTCCCAGCTACTCAGGAGGCTGAAGCAGAATAATTTCTTGAACCCCAGAGGCAAAGGTTGTAGTGAGCCAAGATTGTGCCACTGTGCTCCAGCCTGGGCAACAGAGTGAGACTCTGTCTCAAAAAAAAAAAAAAGAAAAGAAAAGAAAAGAAAAGAAAAAAGAAACATTTACCAAATAATATGGCTGAGTATTTATGACTTATTTTTGTATTGCTAATACTTTATCACACATAGTGAATCATGAGATTGTTACATATTGTTGTAACTGTCTTTTTCTGTTTCACTCATTTTGAACACTTGCATTATTCTTCAGCCAATTTGTCAAAAAAGTCTATTTCTTTACAATTTTGAATTTCTGCTAAAAATATTTAGTGAAATAAAATTTATTCCATTAAAATATGAACCTTTTGATTATTATTGCCTCCTTGTTACTTTCCTTTATTATAAGAGTCTATGAACTCTACGTGTGTGTGTGTATATATATATATACACACACACACATACATATGTATGCATTAACCAAATTAGCATACTCTCAGAGCTCATTTCTGTTTAGTGAGGTATTTGTATTTTAAAAGAATAAAGAAAAGTGGGTCCCTCTTTTGGTCACCATTCCATGTTATTTATCAGGATATCTAATTGATAAAGATTTTGTTTTGTTTTGAGACAGAGTCTCTCTCTGCCTCCCAAGTTGGAGTGAAGTGGTGTGTGATCTCGGCCCATTGCAACCTCTGCCTGAGCTCAAATGATCCTCCTGCCATAGCCTCCCAAGTAGCTGGGACTACAGGTGTGTGCCATCATGCTCAGCTAATTTTTGTATTTTTTGTAAAGAAGGAGTTTCACCATGGTGCTCAGACTGGTCTTAAATTCCCTGGCTCAAATGATCCTCCTGCCTGGGCCTCCCAAAGTGCTAGAATTACAGGCATGAGCCACCATGCCTAGCCTTAATTGATAAAGTTTTAAAATGTAAAATGATGCATCATTTCCAAAGGAACTTATTGTAAGAACCATAAAATTTTGAAAAACACTTTTCAAAATGCCACTGGAATGTCAACAAATTAACACCATCTGTGACGACTTTTTCCATTCTGCCAAAACCTGATAAAGCTCTACTGAAGTAAAGAAATTGGTTTCACAGAGCCAACATCATATTGAATGGGCAAAAGCTGAAAGTATTCCCCTTGAAAACCAGAATAAGACAAGGATGCCCACTCTCACCCCTCCTATTCAACATAGTACTAGAAGCCCTGGCCACAGCAATCAGACAAGAGAAAGAAAGAAAAGGCATCCAAATAGGAAGAGGGGAAGTCAAAGTATCCCTGTTTGCAGATAACACGATTCTACATCTAGAAATCCCATAGTCTGTGCCTAAAAGCTCCTTGAACTGTTGTTAAGCAACATCAGCAAAGTTTCAGGGTACAAAATTAATGTACAAAAATCAGTAAATTCCTATATACCAACAATCGCCAAGCCAAATCAGAAACACAATCCCTTTCACAATTGCTACAAAAGAATAAATACCTAGGAATACAGCTAACCAGGGTGGTGAAAGATCTCTGCAATAAGAATTACAAAACGCTGCTCAGTGTGCCCAAAGAAATGTATAGATTCAGTGCTATTGCTATCAAACAGCCAATTACATTCTTCACAGAACTAGAAAAACAAACTATTCTAAAATTCATATAGAATCAAAGAAGGGCCCAAACAGCCAAGGCAACCCTAAGCAAAAAGAACAAAGCTGGAGGAATCACGGTATCTGACTTCAAACTATACTACAGGGCTACAGTAACCAAAACAGCATGATACTGGTACAAAAACAGACACATAGACCACTGGAAGAGAATAGAGAGCCCAGAAATAAAACCACACACTTACAACCATCTAGACTTAGGCAAAGCTGGCAAAAACAAGCAATGGGGAAAGAATCCCTATTTAATAAATGGTGCTGTGATAGCTGGCTAGCCATATGTAGAAGATTGAAACTGGATCCCTTCCCTACACCATATACAAAAATCAACTCAAGATGGATTATAGACCTAAATTAAATGTAAAACCTAAAATGGTAAACCTGAAAGATAACATAGGAAATAACATTTTGGACATAGGAACTGGCAAAGATTTCATGACAAAAATGCCAAAAGCAATTGCAGCAAAAGCAAAATCTGACAAATGGAACTTAATTAAACTTAAGAGCTTCTGCATAGCAAAAGAAACTATCAACAGACTAAACAGGCAATTTACAGAATGGGAGAAAATATTTACAAACCATACACCTGACAAAGGTCTAGTATTCAGAATCTACAAGAAACTTACACATACAAGCACAAAAACAACCTCATTTAAAAGTGAGCAAATGGCATAAACCCACTTTTGAAAAGAAGACATACATGCAGCCAACAAGCATATGAAAAAATGCTCAATATCGCTAATCATTAGAGAAATGCAAATCAAAACCACAATGAGATACCGTGTCACTCCAGCTATTATTAAAAAGTCAAAAAATAACAGATGCTGTTCAAGACCAGCCTGGACGACATGGCAAAACCTCGTCTCTACTAGAAATCCAAAAGTTAGCCAGGTGTGGTAGCACGTGCCTGTAATCTCAGCTACGTGGGAGGCTGAGGCAGGAAAATCACTCGAACCTGGGAAGCAGAGGCTGCAGTGAGCCAAGATCACACCATTGCACTGCATTCTCTCCTGGGCAACACAGTGAGCCTCCGCCTCAAAAGAAATAAAAAATAAAAAAATAACAGATACTGGTGAGGTTGCTGAGGAAAGGGAACTCTTATACACTGCTGGTGGTGGTGTAAATTAGTTCAACCACTGTGGAAAGCAGGGTGGTAAGTCCTAAGATAACTAAAAACAGAACCACCATTCAACCCAGCACTCCCACTACTGAGTATATATCCAAAGGAATATAAATCAGTCTACCATAAAGACACATGTGTGTAAATGTTCATTGCAGCAACATTGATAATAGCAAAGATGTGGAATCAACCTAAATGCCTATCAATGACAGATTGGAAAAAGAAAATGTGGCACATATACACCATGGAATACTGTGGAATACTATGTGGTCATAAAAAATAATAAGATTATGTCCTTTGTAGGAACATGTATGGAACTGGAGGCCACTATCCTTAGCAAACTAATGCAGGAACAGAAAACTAAATACTGCATATTCCCACTTATAAATGGGAGAACACATGGACAGAAAGAGGGGAACAACAGACACTGGGATCTACCTGAGGGTAGAGGGTTGGAGAAAGGAGAGGATTAGAAAAAAAATAGAACAACTTTCGGGCACTATGCTTAGTACCCGGGTGATGAAATAATCTATACACCAAACTCCCAAATCACAAGTTTACCTACATAACAAACCTGAATATGTACCCCCGAACCTAAAATCAAAGTTACAATATTCTTCAGGATCATTGAATAAAAAGCCCATAGAGATTCAATAAAGTCATACACTGAAAGTTATAAAAACCTTGTAGTCACCAACCTTCACAAATCTAAAAGAGAATGATCAGAAATACAAGCTCATTGTATTTTAAGAAGATTGACCTCTCAGAGAAATTCATGTTAGAGCCCTTAAAAATCCCCCCAAAAATGACACCCAAATGGATCTAAAACCTTCAAAAAGAAGTTGGACCTCAACATTAGGAGAAATTTTAATATGGCAAATTGATTTTAGACAAAGCATATGTTTTACTGTTTACTTTCATAATGAAGGTTAAGATGACAGGATGAAGTAACCATAAAGCACTTGGTAAAGAGTGTGAAGTTTTTAATTTACAAGAAAGAAAATGGAATAATTCAGAAATGCTGGTTATATCACACCCTTGCCAGGATTCTCATGCCTTGGGAGAGTCTAAGCTGGGGCTGTTTGTCCTGGGAATCACATATCACCAGAGGACAGGCATAGTCTCCTCAGAGACCTGAGCTTTTACATCCGTGAGCATAGGCAGCTACATAATTTGCAGGGCTAGGTGTTCAAAAAACAGTAAGGATTTCAAGGTAGTGACAGCAGAACATTAAATTAAGCCCGAGGCTTAATTCTGAGTGCAGATGCCGTGCAGCTACCCAGGTCACATACCCTACCCCTGAGGCGGCCAGGTCTATGAGACCAACCATTGCCTATTTTCTACTTTCTCTTCTACCCTCTCTCCTCTACATCTTCTTTTCTTTTCTCCTTCTCCTTCTTCTTTTTTTCTTTTTCTTTTTTTTCCCTCTAGGTCTACTTTATGCATCTTCTCTGTTAACCTCCACATCTTGCTTTCTTAGTGTAAAGTCCCTGGGTAGCTAATGGAGGGAAATTCTGAGCTTAGATATTCCCTTAGCGGATGTTACTCATTATTGACTCAGTTTGAAAAGAACACGTTTCCTAAAGATACTCAATATTTTCTTAATTTCCTCCAAGTCTGCCCATTAATGCAGCAGCTGGCCTCCTAGCAGAAGCAGAGAACTTTTCAGAAACTGAGAGATCAGTAGTATCAAAACAATCTCTTTCAAAGCATAAGATGAAAATGTACTAATGTTCTTTCTTTTCCCCTTTAATTTGACTTCCTGTGGGAACTTCCTTTCCTGTTAATAGAATGGAGGTAAGAAACTTATTGTACCAATGTTTCCAATGTTTGTTTTGTAGGGATTTCATTTGTTTTTGTTTGTGAGAGGGTCTTGTTGTGTTGCCTAGGCTGGAGTGCAGTGGAATGTGTTTTGTTTTTGTTATTTGACATGCCATTTATTGAGTGTTTACTATTTGCTGAGCACTGTAACATTTTAGAAACTTTCTAATTTCTAATCCTTTTAGTAAGTATGATGAAGTTAAAGACAGGTAACCTCTACTGAATACTTACTATGGATCAGGCACTGTGCTGAGCTTCACATGCATTATTTAAATTTATCTTCAAGACATCCCCATGGAATAGGTATTATTGTTATCTCTATTTTACAGAAAAAAAAACCTAAGACAGTTTATTTGAACTGGAGAATTCAAGTGGCTTACACAGCTAGTAAATGATAAAGTTAGAAATGGAACCCAGAACTCCAAACTCTCCCTCATAACTCTATCCTGTATATAAGAAGGTATCGCTTGCAATGTAACATTTTACAACTTACAGTGTTTTATTTGCAGTACTTTTAAAACTGATTTCATAAAACTCTATGGAATGTAATTAATTTAAAGACAGCATTCTTAGCACATATGCTATGTTTAAAAATAGGCAGCAGGATACAAAATTTTGGTTAGACGGCAAAAATAAGTTCAAGAGATTTAGAGTACAGTACAGTGACTATCATTAATAACAATGCATTGTATTCTTGACAATCACTGAGAATGGATTTTAAGTGTTCTCATCATGAGAAAATGGTAAGTATGTGAGGTAATACATTTGTTAATTAGCTCAATTTAGTCATCCCACAGTGTGTACATGTTTTAAAACATCATGTGGTACACAACAAAAAAAATACAGATTTTTTTAACTAAAAACACTTTTTAAAGAAAGTTTTGCTGTTAGAAAAGTCTAAAGAAATACCATTTGGATGTATATATTGCATCCAAAAAAAGCAGTGAAAGTCATGATACCCATTATATGAAAAATTGAACTAGTTGTAAGTATATGGGATAGTGATTTGTCATAATTGACTGCATTCCAATGTGTTAATGTGGTATCAAAAATTCTTAGTTCAAAAAAAAGAAAAAATTCTTAGTCCATTTTTTAATCTAAATATTGCTTTAATAATTTGTATTAACAATTTTGGAGCTACTGCCTTAGCAGAGTAAAGTTTATCTAAACTAAAATTAATAAAAGTGCCATTTAATAACCCTTCTTCTAAAAAAACAGGCAGTAGGCCAAATTTGTCCTGTGGGTT
Source organism: Colobus angolensis palliatus (assembly GCF_000951035.1). Classification (NCBI taxonomy): domain Eukaryota; kingdom Metazoa; phylum Chordata; class Mammalia; order Primates; family Cercopithecidae; genus Colobus; species Colobus angolensis. Next base: position 2,073,425 of record NW_012117221.1, read on the forward strand.
GTACTTGCTAACCCCTGCCTTGAAGAATAAATTATATGCAAAGACACTAGGCAGGAAAGAATAGAAACAGTTCCTGTTTGCTTTGAAGGTTGGAAGTAGCATAGAATCTGTCATTACCTTTGTTGGGAATGTTCAAGGAGAGATAAGGCAGTTGCTAAAAAAGGGAAGATTTGTCTGAGCCAGAGAAGAGGTACAGCTGTCAAGTGTGTCTGTGCTAGGGAGGGAGCGAAGTAAGGTGTGGAGTTTCCACCAGAATGATGGGGTTGTCATAACGCAAACATGCCATGGCTGGTCATCTGGAATGCCCTTGAGACAAAGTATTATGTGTTCAAAGGGAGTAGACATGTCCCTCAGAGAAACTTGAAGATAACATTTTAAAATGTTCTATTGAATGTGATTCATACATTTCAAAGTAGAGAGAAATAGGAGTAAGAGGTGCAGTGAGAATTCTTTACCTACTTCCTTTGACCACATAGGGTTGTCTGTTATAAAATAAGTTGAAAAGGAGATGCGAGATCAAATATCCATCATTGCCTCTACAAGAAAAGGAACTTCACTGGAAGAGAAGTCAACTGAGTTTATATTGTAAGGAGGCAAGAGAGGGACTGGCTCCATGTGCAATATTAACTAGCATTTTTAGAAGCTAGTCTGGCTGGTCATTCCGAAATAACCAGCATTCTGTGAATGGATCCCTGTGACCTCTGTCCCACTGTTCTAATGAGCAACAGGACCAGCTGCTTCTAATGTTGCCCCATCAGCAGTCCCACGAACTTCAGGCAGAGAAACAAAACTTTAGCTGGATGTGGAGGGGTCTTGTCACTTATAAAAGACAACAGAAGACACCAGTGGAAATTATTTGCATTTAATTTATTCCCCAGTTCTTGCCATGAGCTCCTTTTTAAAATGTTGGAAGTGATAGATTTAGGGGGCTGAGGAACAAAATGTCCCAATTGGCCTCTGTGTCTTGCATCTAAAATTTGATCACTGTGTAAAATTTAAGGCTGATATTTCTGCACAAGAGGAGAGGAAAAGGAAAAGGAAGTGTTTGAAACACTGAAACTATAACTAGGTAGTTGATAAACAGATTCAGAGATGTATATATACATTTAGATATATAGATAATTTAGATCTATATATCTATCTATCTAAATTTATCTATCTATCTATCTATTTAGATAGATAGATAGGTAGATAGGTAGTCGGTCTTATGTGTGCCTTACCTTTTAGCACTAATCCAAGCACCGATATACTACCAAAGCCAAGTCCTTAATCATTCCAGGAACATCACAGAAATGAAATGTGGAAAACTAATAATAATCATATACTTAGTATATGTATGTTTTTTTCCCAGCACATAAAGGGTTTGTATAGGCTAGTGGTCATCAAGCTGTTAGGAAGAAAAAAGCGAAATTAAAACCAAGATCTTCTCATTTCTATTCAAAACCTATTGTCCTTTTCTCTTTTTCATTTTTATTTTGCATTATATATTTAATGCTGTAAAACTAATGAGGATTCAATACTAGCAGAAATTCAGACAGAGGGATTCATTGTTAGTTGATTGTTAGTAATCCTTATCTCTGAAGCTATTTTCATCAAGTTTTTTTGTGTACTTTTTCTTAGTTTCCAGTGTTTTAAAAAAAATGTGTTTTGATGCATAAAGGAAACATCATGAATGTGTATTATTTTTTAAAATACTCATAGAAAATGAATACCAGCATCACTGAATAGTTAATACATGACAGCAAAACTTGCATGAATAATTCTCAGCTCAGAGACACTGGGAAATATTTAATTTTTACATGGTGGAGTTTTTTCTGTTACCTATAAAGGGTCACACATGATCGTATTCATCCCCCCTTTATACTGAGATATTACAACAACTTGTGAAGCCATTTTGTAAACCAGTTGAAATATTGCTGGTCACTGCTTATTACATAGTTTCTTAAAGCACAGTGTAGAAGCTGGATGGGGATTAATTCCTTTCCTTCCCATCCTAAGAGTCATGGCTGACACCTGTATAATAATGATAAGTTAACAAGAGAAGAGGATAAGAGTCTTCCTCTGTCACCCAGGCTGGAGTGCAGTGGTGCAGTCTCAGCTCACTGCAACCTCCGCCTCCCGGATTCAAGTGATTCTGCTGCCTCAGTCCCCTGAGTAGCTGGGATTACAGGTGCCTGCCACCATGCCCGGCTAATTTTTATACTTTTAGTAGAGACTGGGTTTCTCCATGTTGGCCAGGCTGGTCTCAAACTCCTGACCTCAAGTGATCTGCCCATCTCAGCCTCCCAAAATGCTGGGATTACAGGCGTGAGCCACCATACCCAGCCGAAGCAATCCATTTTTTGCTTAGGTTCGATGAAGTATGAACAACTGTGTAGAAATATTATTAGACACAATATGATCTAATGCTAAAAGGCTGAGTGGGGAAACTAGCCCATCCTGCCTGTTCCGATTTTTCTCAGCCCCCCTGTGCAGCACTCACACCTCCCAGGTAAGAGGTAGGATCCCTCTGGAATGAGGGTCTGAATTTCTTTATGGTCAGGTGTTATACAGAAAAGCGGGGGGTGGGTAGAGTAAATATTTAGGTGTTATGGTTAGCCTTGAGGAAAAGGCATTCTGATGTCTATGATCTGTCTTGGAGAAGAGGGATTCTAGTGTCTAAGGTTTGCCTCGGGGAAGAAAGAGAGGAGAGACAGTAGTGCAGAAGGTCTGTTTCTGAGCCTGCTTCTTAGGCCTTCACTTTGGGGTGTCATTTACTGAGCCTGAACAACAGCATCCTTGTTTCTGTCTAATTTTCTCTGGGGGTTTTCTCACCTTTACCTTGGGAAAGTTTTCATGGAGTTTTGTGCTTTCTTATTCAAGGCCTTCATTTTAAATATCCCCAACAAACAAAGGGATACAGTAAAAATCATGCTGGCTAATTAGTAAAAGGCTAGTATGAATTAAAGGAAGACTCTATATTACAAAATATTGTTTTAAAGTATAGCTGTGTTTCTTGGAAGTTCATTGTTTCACCTGAATGTAGTATATCTCATTCTAATGAATTTGCTTTAAAGACCTGCCAGTGATGGTTTGTAATTATAGTATTAATTTTTTAAATTCAATTGGGGTCACGTAACAATTTTAAAATTTGACACAAACTCTAACTTGTTTAATTTTCTTACTTTAAATTCTTCATATAAAGACAATGAAAAGCTAAATTCAATAGTTGTACAAATCTAAATAAGAATACAACTTAAGACTTTTCTGTCATTACTAACACTATGGAAGATCTGATAGAAGGCATAAGAAAATACTGAGACCATCACAGTGCCTACACATAATAAGTATTCCACATATGTTTGTCAGGTGAGTATATGAGTTGTTATAATTCCCAGCATTACATTAAGGGAACAAGTAGATACGTGAAGAGAGTACCAGCAGCATTTTCCATTCTCCCAATTGTCTTCAGTTATTATAGCAGATAAGTTTTTAATCCTATGTTTGTGCTAGCACTAGCATTTACAGGTTTCTCCCTGATATATGGCCCATTAACACACAATAATCCGAGTTCAGAGTAATTACTTGTATCACTCAACAGAATAGATCATTGAGGCACTGGATGACCAGTTGACTTTCCATGTGATGAGATGTGTTGAGAAAACAGCAAAGCTGAAGGTTCCACTTGGCTCCTCTGGAAGCCATATTTCTGCTTTCTCCTCCCTACATCACTTTCTTTTTCTTTAATGGAATTCTGGGAAGATGTGTGAGTGAGAGAATCTGAGTATGGAAGGTGTTGCAAAGATTGTAAATGTAAAAAACTAAGGTAAACTATCATAACACATAAATAAACTATGTCCCTAAAGCTGCAAACATTTTAGCTGAGAGCAATTATTATTATGCTCAATTATTTGTTAACCATCATGATGAAATGTCTTCCAGATGCATCTTTGCTTATATCAGCTTCTTTGCAAGAAGTCTGTAAGGTGGCTTAACTAAGAGTAGTCAGCTTCTATTTATAATGTAGAATAATAAAAATACCCAAATCTATTCAGTCCTTTATAGTTCTCAAAGCTTTCCACATCCATCGTCACATTTGGCCTTCTCAATAGCCCTGTGGAGTAGCTAGAGATGATATAATTGCAGCTGGAAATGAAGACCATATTCAAATGGAGCATGTCAACCAATTTGCTAGTACAATTTTCTCCTATTTCTGTGACACAGATGTGAAAACAAACAAACAAAAAAAAAAGAAAAGCAGAATGAATGCCAAGAAATAGCGTGTGATTAGAAATGTTGTTCATTTCTTCTTTCAGTAAACCACAGAAAGATAACAAAGGCTACTGCGCTCAGTACAGAGGGGAGTTGTGTAATGCAGTCCTGGCAAAAGACGCTCTTGTTTTTCTCAACACCTCCTATGCGGACCCTGAGGAGGCCCAAGAGCTACTGGTCCACACGGCCTGGAATGAACTGAAAGTAGTGAGCCCACTCTGCAGGCCAGCTGCTGAGGCTTTGTTGTGTAACCACGTCTTCCAGGAGTGCAGTCCTGGAGTAGTGCCGACCCCTATTCCCATTTGCAGGTAAAATCTCAAAAATAATTCAAAGGAAAAATTCCATTTTTCTATCCGCACAACAGAAAGAGTTTTTGAAAAATGTTGTAATGTGCAACAGTAAAAGGAAAAAAGCTGGTTTTCATTCAAAATAGGAGGTAGTGGCTGGGCGCAGTGGCTCATGCCTGTAATCCCAGCACTTTGGGAGGCCAAGGTGGGTGGATCACTAAGGTCAGGAGTTCAATACCAGCCTGGCCAACATGGTGAAACCCCGTCTGTACTAAAAATACAAAAATTACCCAGGTGTGGTGGTGCACTTGTAATCTCAGCTAGTCGGGAGGCTAAGGCAGGAGAATCACTTGAACCGGCGAGGCAGAGGTTGCAGTGAGCCGAGATTGCACCACTGCACTCCAGCCTGAGTATTGAGACTCCGTCTCAAACAAAGAAACAAATAGGAGGTAATTAATCAGACAAAATGTCTATCATGTAAATCACTGAAGATAACCTAAAATACAAGTACTTAGAACCTCTAGAAAATGTCATAAATGGTGTAATATTCCATTACTCTTGTTATTGTTCACATTATTATGGTATCCATAAATATCCCAGATTTCTATCAAATGAAAGGAGAAATCTTAAACTAACATGGACCTCATTAGTAAGCCAAGATAGAGAAAATAAAAACTGCACATTATTTGTCAATAAATGAGATCATGCCAAGCATTCCAGAATGTTAAAGTACATTCCATCCAAAATTCTAAGTTCTGATGCTGTTGCCTCATTTGGGTGGGGTAGGAGGGAATTATACTGTAAATAGATATTTTTTAAAATTCCCATACTTTTTAAATATTGAAATTTATAAACTTATGTTCAATAGAATTATCTTCACCTTTAATTACTCCTTATGTAGAAAAAAAAAAAAAAAGAATCAATCTAATTTTTGATCCAAATAGAACAAATTTCAAATACTGTTAGTTCTGCTTTCTCGATGTGTGTGGTCTTGGCTAAACTTCAGTTTCCTCATCTGCACAGTAGAATTGAGAGGATTAAAGGATAAATCACACTCATGGAGTATGTCAGAAACTAGATAGACACTGTTATTCCTAAATCTTCTGTTGAAGAAACCCCATGAAAACTACCAACACAGCACATTTCCACTATTTTGATAAAACCAGAAACTATTTAAATATTGCAATAATTTTAGGACACTCTCTATTTAGCATATAATAAAAACAGTACGGTCATTAAATTAGAGTTCTGTATTCCTCAATTTACTGCAAAGTCTGAGGGTTTGGAGACACTGTAAGAGTAATATAATTTGTTTACTCATCTAAGAAGATTGTATTGTGATCAGGCATGTCATCTAAAAATCTCTAGAGACTTCAGCATTGACGGAATAAGAAGGGGAAAGAGAAGGAGAGAAAAAGTAAAGTTACTGCAAAAAAAAAAAAATAGGAAGAGCAGGTGACGGGCAGTAAAATTTGTTTTAATAGGACTTAAGAAATACTGATGCTATTTCAACTGTCCTTGCAGTTATTTGAAAAAATAGTGCCTCTGTTAATTATCACTTCTTTAGATTTATCCTCCTTGGGCTTCTTTATAGGATTCTCCAAAATTGTTTATTTGATGTACTGCTTATCAGTGAAAATCCTTTTGCTAGAAAGTAGCACGTGTATAATAAACAGAAATGTAACCAGCAAAATAAAGTGAGAGTAGATTCTATCAGCTTTATCCTTTAGTACTACTAACATAATGTGTGGTGGCCACGGAATTGTTATCATACTCACACAGTGACACTCAAGCAAATCAGCTCAACACCATGGACAGATGCTTGACAGAAATAATAATTAGATTAGAAAAATTCTTTGTGTGTGTGACAGCTATTGTGGTTTTCTGATTACACAACCCACAAGACTCCGTTGTATAAAAAAAGAACACAGTACTTTCATTGCTAAAACCCAGAGAGTTGGTCACTACTGAGGTGTGTGTTTACTTACGTTTACTTATATCTATATTTCTGTACTCTGAATTCTATTTCATTGATGGTTTCTCTATTTTTGCAGATTTTGGATTTAATTACTGAGTCTTTATAATTAATTTCAATTTGTGCTATGAATTTCACAGGTTTTCATCTTTTAAAAAAGTGTTTACTCATATAACTATTTTTAATTATTATATGTTGACATTGGCAAAATGTTTCTAAATTTCGTATTTAAAAATAACTATATAAATTATATAA
>NW_012117221.1:2080550-2096249 GCF_000951035.1 Colobus angolensis palliatus
ATATAAGTTAAGCAACATATTATAATTATTTTAAATATGAAATTTAGAAACATTTTGCCAATGTCCACATGTAAATACCATTTGGAATTTGATCAGAATGATGGTAAGTTTATACAATTAATTTAGGGCAAATAGCTATATTTACATTACTGAGTATTCTCATTTAGGAGTGTGGTATGCCATTCCTTTTATGTAGATCTTATTTTATGCCTGCTAGTAAACTTTGATGATTTCTGTCTTACATGTTTCTTTTTTTATTAAGTTTATGACTAGATGTGTTTTTTGTTTTGTTTTGTTTTGTTTTTGAGACTGAGTCTCATTCTGTCGCCCAGGCTGGAGTGCAGTGGCGCGATCTCGGCTCACTGCAAGCTCTTCCTCCCGGGTTCACACCATACTCCTGCCTCAGCCTCCTGATACAGGCACCCACCACCATGTCTGGCTAATTTTTTGTATTTTTAGTAGAGACGGGATTTCACCGTGTTAGCCAGGATGGTCTCAATCTCCTGACCTCGTGATCCGCCCAGCTCAGCCTCCCAAAGTGCTGGGATTACAGGTGTGAGCCACCGCACCCGGCCGACTAGATGTGTTTTATAGTCATTGCTGTTGTTGCAAGAGTATTAATTATAAGATAGTTATTACAGGAGGCTAGAATGTCCATAAAACATAGCGATGCAATTAATTCCCTTGTTCCTTATTTTAATAAAACTGCTATTAATTTCTTTAGAATTTTTACATTTTAGAGTTGAACTATGTAATTTTTTGGATCATATTAATCAGATTTTTTAAAGTGTATTCTTTATTGAGATAGTTTATAGAAGTATAATTTATATACAAGAAACTGTACCCCTTTAACCATATAGTTCAGTTAGACAAAAGTATCAACTATGTAACCACTACCCCAATCAAGACATAGAATGTTTTCACCACCCATAAAGTTCTCTTATGCTTTCTTTCCTTTTTTGAGATGGAGTCTTGCTCTGTTGCCCAGGCCGGAGTGCAGTGGCACAATTTCGGCTCACTGCAACCTCTGCCTGCCGGGTTCAAGCAATTCTCCTGTCTCAGCCTCCCAAATAGCTGGGACTACAGGTGCCTGCCACCACGCCTAGCTAATTTTTGTATTTTTACTAGAGATGGGGTTTCACCTTGTTGGTCAGGCTGGTCTCGAACTCTAGACCTCAGGTGATCCACCTGCCTTGGTCTCCCAAAGTGCTGAGATTACAGGTGTGAGCCACCACGCCCAGCCCTGTTATGCTCATTTATAATCAATTCCCCATTATCTCTGAAGGCATCGCTGTTCTGATTTCTCTGACCATAGCATACAACTAGTTTTGCTTGTTCCTGAATCTCATACTCATGAAATTGTGTATTATATACTGCTTTGTGTCTGACTTCTTTTGTTCATCGTAACGTTTTTGATATTCATCCATATTGCTACATGTAACAGTGGTTTGTTCCTTTTCATTGCCGCTTTTATTTGCGTGGTTGAGATGGGAATAATTACGTGAAGTAGGTAGGGTCAAGCTCCCCCTCATTTTGCCCAAGAATTATAAAGCAATTCATTTGAACAACTGCAGTATCAAAAGGAAAGTTAGTATAGAAATGTTAGGCCACTCAAGATGACTGACTCATCAACCACAGCAACAAAAAAGTCAGATACCAGCTTTAGACACAAAGGATCAACCAAATAATTTATTTCTGCAATTTGTAGTTTATTCCAATTTTGTTTGGTATTATACCTCCTAGTTATTGAGAGGAATCAAGTCTCATCAATCATAAATCATTAATCCTTGCCAACAAGTATTTTTTTCCATTTTATTTGTTAACAAGTTGTTACTACTATATAATAAAGCCATTTCATTTTATTGTATTTATATGCAACAACTGCTTTACAATATTCTACTAGATTTTTGATTGATAGTCTGTGGTTCCTCTGATGGAAATAATATGGTCTATAAATAATTATAAACTATTATATATTGTTTATATATAATATAAAACTATAAATCTTAATTAGATTGTACTCTTTCTTAATTGAAATTTCGGAAACTTTTACTAGAATTAAAATTAAATTTTATCTTTGTGTGCTAGCACAAAATACATTTATTGACTAACTTTCCAACATTTATGTCCCAGTTCAGTTTACATGCATGAGCCACAGATGTTCTTTCTTATATTGAAAATAATTCACCTTTTTTAAAGAAAAAAAATCCCTTTCACTGAAATTTTAAATCTATTAGAAAATCATAGTTATTTCCTAAATCTATGTCATTTGCAGTGTACATTTAAAAATGTATTTCTAATTCCCATTGTTACTTAAATAAGTAGTTTTATTGGGAAAATGTTATTTTTAAAAATCCTCATCGTCATTTTGTTCCAATTGAAGAAAATATAATCTAAAAATTTTTACATTTTAGTATTTTATAGAGGTTTTCTTTTCTCTGATATATAATTAAAAATAAAAATTGGCATTTATAAAGATGTAGTCTCTTCCATTAACATACAAAATTCATATATGTATGTTCAATCCTTTCTGCTCTTAAATGAGTATTATCTATTTGATCCAATAGTTTAATAGTGATATATCGAAATTTTCACAATAATTGTGTTTCTAAGAATGTTTTCTTGCAATTCTGACTCCTACTTTTTGCACCAAGAAACATTAAACTAAAATTGAATTTACTGCTGATAATTGGTAAGTTTGATCTTCATTTTTTTGTTATATCTTTTGAAAAAGTCTCTGTTTGCCTTTATTCATCAAAGTAGTTCAGAAGTTGTCAACCATTTTATATTCCAACTCTACTTGCTTGTGAGATTTTTAAAAGCATGCTATCACTCATGGTTTTCTAATTATTAGGTTGGTGCAAAAGTAATTGTGGTTTTTCCATTAAAAGTAATGGCAAGAACCGCAATTACTTTTGCCCCAACCTAATATAAGCAGTCATTCAATGATGTGTGCCTCTTTGCATGAATGACATGGAATTTTATTTGTCCAACAAATATTTATTGATCTCCTTCTGGGCTCCAAGTACTACACTATTTAGGATATATTAATGAACATAATAAACAACTTAAATATAACTTTAGAAGGTGTTAAATGTCATGGAAAAAGAAAAAAGGAATGCTCGGGTAAGGAAGACCGGGAATACCAAAGGAAGAGGAGAAAGTTGTAACTTTAAAAATAAGGTATTCAGGGTAGACCTAATTAAGTTAGCATAATTGTACTGAATCTTCCACACTTGTTCTTTGAAACTTTATCTGAAATTATAAACCATATTTGTATTGTTCAATTACATTTTATTTGCATATGCTCAATTTTTGGAATATTATTCTTAGCTTTTACATTTGATTTCATAATCATATATAAGTAGATACTTGGAGAAGTTTACTATGTTACCTATCATTGATACTCATTGTCATTCATTTCAAATAAAATCTTTCTTTTTCTTAAATTCTTAATTTAAATTCACTTCTTGTTTATTCATCTCTTCTTTACTCATCTCTCATTCAGGTGGAGTAGGTATTTTTCACATATAAAAAAAATTCTGTCTTTGTACATATGTGTTTTTGACTGGGTATTTAAGTCTGTGTTAACATAAGTGTTAGCTTTTGCGTTAGTTCTCCTCAAACACTATGGACTCTGACCAATTATTTTCTGACCATGTTGTAATGAAGAGGAAGCAGAAAGCAATCCTGACTTTTGTTCCTTTGTAAGGAACATTTTCCTCTCTCCAGATTGTAGAAAGATTATTTATTTAATTGTTGAGATTCAAAATATTTGTAAAATTCATTTGGGGATAGATTTATTTTGTTTTCTTTCATGTAATATAAAGAATATAAACATAATAGGTAATATGCCCTAAACATTATGCCCTTTTCATCTTAAAAATGTTTTCTTATACCGTATCTTTGATTATTTTCTATTTTTTATGTCTCTGGTTCTCTTGCTGAGAAACACTATTATTTGACTTTGCATTTATTACTTGCTCCACTTTATCAGTTATTTCACACATTATTTTCATCTGTTTAGCCTTTCTTGCATTCAATTAGGTCCTTTCTTTCCACATTCAATTGAATATTTAGTTCAAATTTGTTTATTTCTTGCAGTGCCATTTGTTTTCTATTTTCAATGAAGATTGTAAGTGTTGGTTTTATTTTTTGTGGTTTCTATTTTCTGTAGTTACTTCCATGTTCAAATTATCCCACTTTTCAGTCTATAGTTCATCTTGATTTGTTTTTTTCTTGTGAAAATCTCTGCTATAGAGGGCATGCTTTAGTGCATGACAATGAAAACAAAGCAAACCAAAAGTCATTCATTAATGTGTTCTTCTATTTAGAATAAAAAATTTCCCACGTATTTGCTGCTTCTGCATAATGTGGAATATGGAATTTTTTTCATATATCCCATATTGATTTTTGCACATTTTATGCTGTCTGCATGCAAAAAAAAATAATGTGTTTATACAACCCAGGGGTGGAACCAAGATAAGCAACTCTCCTCAGGTCCTTTACCTACTCAGAAGTCTTGAAAGCCCCATTATACTCCCTTCTCCCTCACACCCACCAAGAATTATAAATCCCATTGTTATCTTCATATAAGAATATATTTGCATCTCATCACATTCATATGCACAGTCTTTTATTCTATGCATGCTCCATTAGCTCATATTGGCAAGTTAGGAAAGCAGGAGTGTGGCAGTAAGTATTTAAAAAGACACCATTGTGGCATACACACACACACACACACACACACACTCACAATTTCCTCCTCTCTGAATCCTTCACATACTGAATAAAGGACATCTGCTACTATTATGTTTAATTTATTTAATTATCTTTAATTTCCTCTTATTATTAACCCTAAATACCTTAATTTGAAATTAACCAGGTTTTTCCTATGCAGTCTGTCCTATTTTCTATCAGGCTTAAGCAAATACTAATCTGCAAAATTCCAAGTAGTACAGTTAGTGTTTCTTCAGCCCCTTCACTCATAATACAACATGTAGATGAACATAACAGCTTCATATTCAAACAGATACTACCTTGGCTTTCTCAGATAGAAGCACACATAGCCACGGGACAGGATTCTGTGCCTCAAAGTAAGGGCTGAGTAAGGACCCACATGCCCTCCTCTAAGCTGTCAGGGAGGCGGTGCTGTTCCGTTTCAGAGGACAAAGCACACAGAGGTCCAGACTATGTTCCTCAAGCCCTGCCCATTAGCCCCAAGATCGTAGAAAAATCTTCCAAGCTGGAAACTGATTGACAATGATCCTGACTTTCAGTAGGTGTGTTTTTTAAACTCTGTATACCTTATTTCTCTACCTGTGTTGTTATTTGAATATGGAGTTGGGAGAAGACATATCAGAGATTCCCAAACTAACACATTTTAAATTTGACGTTTTTTCCCTTAGACTAACATTAATTGTATTTCACAACAAAATGAGAGATCATTTCATCTCATGGGACAGTACACTAGATTTCATGAAATCTCATATTATTTACAGTAAAGAGTTTCTTTCATAAACGCTTTTTTCAAGAACAGACAATTTACTATGATGATGTCTTGAAAACACAGAATTTAGGCTCTGCCACAAATTTGCTTTAACATGTTATGATTCATCAAGTTTTGTTCTCCATATACTATTTTAGAGAGTACTGCTTGGCAGTAAAGGAACTCTTCTGTGCAAAAGAATGGCTGGCAATGGAAGAGAAGACCCACAGAGGACTCTACAGATCTGAGATGCATTTGCTGATGGTGCCAGAATGCAGCAAGCTTCCCAGCATGCACTGGGACCCTACAGCCTGTGCCAGACTGCCACATTTAGGTAACAAAGAGTTCTCCCAAGACTTTGTAGGTTAAGAGAAATTTACTATTTTGAAGAAACTGAGGTGTGAACTTAAAGCTTCTAACATTTCTAGGCATTTCTAATTTTTTTTTTTTTTTTTTTAGTTCTGCCTTCCTTAGATACCTACTAGTGGAATCCTAATGCTATCCTAATTGCACAGATTAGGATAAAGATTTATTTCATTTGCTCTAAAATAAACAAAACAGCACTTTTAATTACTGCTTGACATTTTAGATTCTTTCATAGGGAATTTTATGAGAGCTTGTAACATTTTCTGGAATGTGCAGAAAAATGGCTAAGAAGCATCTCATATTTTGTCAGAAGAGTGGAATAAAGGAATAAAGTCCTTTTTCTTAGCCAAGAAAGCATGCTAAAATAAGACACATGTTTGAAAATGCTGATCTCACAAAACAAAACTGAATTGCTTCATGTTGCTTTAATGAACTCTGTAAGGAACTATGTTGTTATCCCTAACAGCTGGTGTAATTTCAAAGATCCAATTCTTTCACATTCGAATGCAAAGAATGTTTTCCAGTTGTATATTAAAAAGCTGAAAGAGAACTTGCGTTTCCTAGCACTCTCTCACAGACTATGTGAGATATCTGGATGCTCACTTAAAACAAATTTTTATCCTTTCCCCTTCAGATTATAACAAAGAAAACCCAAAAAGTAAGTAATTGTGTTTGTGCCCTTGAAACCTTATGTGTATGTAATTGGATTCATGCATGTGTGTTTACACTCATATATCCTGATGCCCAGAACAGAAAGTACAGCCCCTCTCAAAGGCTTCTCACCATACTCATCCAGTGTAGAACATGAGGGAAGGTCATGGAAGGTCTCAGTTTGTAATGTTTAATTAGACCGTAGAGAGTACCATATTTAGCGAATCATACAAATACTGTCTCCCACCTCCAGGTCATTAGCCTGTTTTATTTCTTATATGTCTGTAAAGCAAGCCAAATTTAAAAAGTCACCTTTTGATTTTATATTCTTGATTTGGTATAATCTAACTATGTATAGATGAAACCCAACATTTATTGCTTCATTGAGCCAATTCGTGATCTTCATTTGTGACAACAGATCTCTCTTTTGGAGGTTAGGTATTTTTTTAAGACAGCTGATTTCCAGTATAAAGTTTATAGGATCAAATCAAATGGCTCTAAAAAGGTCATCACAAAAATAGGAAATAATTCAAGAAGGTTGCTTGAAAAGGGATGTCCTACGAAATTACTTGTATCAGATAGTGCTTTAACCTGTCAGAATGCAAAAATCCTCAGGATGAAATTAGAAAAGTTTTTCATGTCAATTAACTTCCTCTGGTCTCAGTGTTCTAAGCCTTAAATCACACTTACTTCCTATAATACATATTCCAGCCCTAATCCCCTCTGCACTTGGCTAGGTGCCAGGACTTGATTTTTACCAGCTTGCTTAACGGACCAACACTTAATGTATTAAAAGAAAGAATGTTACTGGTCCTAGCTGAATCACTCAGAGTTATTAAACAAGAAGAGTTATGGAAACCTTAAAAATCTCTTATTCTGGTAGCCTGTCAAATTGTTATTCCCAAATCGAAGGAATAAAAAAGAAAAAATTTCAATTCTTTGTTATATGAGCAGCCAAAGTTTACTTTGATTGGACTTTGAATTGATTACTCTGCTCTTTGTTATCCATCAATTGTTTACTCAGTCATCCATTCAAACATTCATGGAGGGTTTACTGTGTGGAAGGACCAGACCATTCATCTTAAATTAGACAGGAACAATACACAAAAATCATCCACATTTTTGCCTTTCACACTAATTGTAAAGGAATTTTGAGCAGCGCAAACTAGCTACAATAATAAATTTTCTAGTCTTTAAAAAAAAGCTTTATGAAATCTTTGATACATGTAAGAAAATGAGCTCCTAATGTCATGAACTGACTGTTTAAGTGGAAAATAGAGTAGGGAATGTCTGAAAGTATGCTCCCTGAGTTAAAGGCAATTATTGTTAAAAAAGTTGGCTTTAACAGGTGAATAGTGAAGCAAAGAAAACATCCTTATTAGGCAGTGTCCTATATTTTATAGGAGCATGTAAAGACCTCAAATATTTTCCAAAGAGTGTCTTGATTTCTGAGTAAACTCTAAAGAATATCACCAGCTCATTTGGAGGGGTCACAAAAGAGCTGTTAATCATTTGTTTATCTTTGTATTATTTTCTTCTTCCTTGAGCACAGGGACTAGAATTTCAGTAGTTTTCCTTTTTTATAATTTCTTTGGCTGAAGTGAAACATCTTTTTGAGCAAGCAATGCCTTTGTGCTAGTTACATTATTTGCCTGCTAAGCAAGGATTACACTATTCCCCTCTTCCGTGAGACTGCACATACTTTACTACAGAAACACTCAGCAGTGAATCTGTCTTCTATTTCAGAGCTTCTGTGGAAAAAAGGATTATCTGTCTTAATCATTGAAATAATGATTTGCTATTCTCTTGAATTCTTTTTCCTTCCGTCTTCGCTCTTTCTATACATATACATGGAGAATGAAGGACCCAATGAATGTACCCAAATCCAAACTGATTATAGTGTGATACACACATTATCTCTCCTAATACTCCCAATAGTTGTACAAAATTAAGTACTATGAATGTCCTCCATTTTACCTACAACCCAACATGAGAAAGAGAGATTAAGCAATGTGTCCAATTTTACCCATCTAGTAAGGTGATAAGCCAGAATTTGAACTCACATCAATCTGATTCTGGCTCTGTCTTCAGAGCCAGAATGTTATACCTCATGCCTTTCTGTTATTACTAACATTTTTAAAAAAATTCTAAGACTGCATGTGTAATAAAGCTTAACTGATTGTTTAACTGGTTCATTCTTGAATAAATACCACTATCTTTTTACATTTGTTTTAATTGATTATTCTTAAGAAGGTCCAATTGATAAAAATTGTATTGTTCACAATTTTAAATCACCCAGGCCATGTGATGATTCGACTTTTTGTTAACGTTTAAATGAATACATGCTTTGTGTCCCAGACCATTTTTCCATAATGATCAGCTACCATTTTGCCCACAAATGAAATCATAAAGTGTCAGTGTCTCTCTGTGTGTGCGTTCGTGTGCATGTGTGTGTGTAAAACTCATGCATTATTTCATAATTGAAATGTAGTTTGGGTAATTTTGTGGTAATATTAAAGTTACACGTTCATAGAAAATTGGAGTTTAAAGTAACTTTAACAGGTATTTTATCCAAACTCTCCCACAATGAAAGAATCTTTTCTAGAGCATCTCTGACAGAAACATTCCTTTTTCCCTCCTGAATTTGTTTCTTAATTCCTTTGTAGAATGCATTAATTATTTGAACAATTTAGCTATGTAGAACTAAATTCTGGTTCTCTAGAACTTCAACAACTGATCTTCACTATGTTTCTTTGATTTATTTATATTCTATATGACAGTCCTTGAAATATTTGTAGACAGGCACTCAATCTCTCTGTAGTCTTCTCTTATTCACATTAAATATCTCCAATTTTCAAATTTTTCTTTTGCAACTGACTTCCAATATCCTCACCTCCGTGTTTACTCTTTACTGGCTGCACACAAGCCTGAGAATATCCAGAATAGAACACAATGCACAGAGCATGATTTGATCAGAATTTCAATGCAACCATATTTTCTGTGACAAGGCCTTGTTCTTTTATGAGTATAAACTCATGCTAGCTGGCTAATAATCTCATGACATTAATAGCCCTTCTATACACATGAGTTTACTGATTTCATTGATTTTCTAATACATTTTCTACTAGACCAATCCAATTCATAATTATTTTTATTACATTCTTCTAGCATTTATAATAATTTGTAATTTGTATGTTCTGTGTTCTATGTACTATGTTCTATGAGGCATGGTGATCCAAGACACTTTTCTTCTTATATGAAACCTTTTATCAATGTAAAATGTCACTCTCGTCTTGTTTTAGTGCTTTTAGCTTTAAATTTCTAGTATTAATAATGGTAATTTTTTCCTTGTATTTACATTAACCTAGAACCTCTTTGTTCCTCTTTTATTTTTCTTTTCTTATAAACAACATATACCTGGGTTTACTCCAGTCTGATAGCTATTTTCTATTAATAGGAGGATTTAGCCTGTTCATATTTTATATAACAACTGATACACTCTATTTTATCCCTACTATCTTAACTGTACATTTTCTATTCACTTTATGTTTTTGCTGCTTCTTTTTCCTTTTCTTTACTTGTTACTGGTTATGTTTTCTCCACTGCTAAGTGAAAGTCAGACCACAATTCTTTCTACACATTGCAGTGCTCTATTTATTCCTCATTTCTGCCCACCCCATGGGACTTCAGAATCTCCAGTGAGATCCTCAGAATGCTCAGATCCTCTTCCTTACCTCCCCTAGTACTCTTAGGTTTCTCTTTGCAGAGTGATTCTCAATATTGAGTCTCATCTAGTGAATTAGCCAAGACTCCACCCATCGCAGCCCATTTACGTTTATATTGAAGTCACTTTCTGATTCAATTGTTATTAAGAGTCGCCTCATGTATTTCCTCAGAAGGGAAAATGTCTTGGGAGACAGAATCCCTGAAGCCTTGTATATTATCAAATTGTTTTCTTTTATTTGGGTAGTTGAAAGTTGTATTAGCTGGGAATGGAACTCCTGAGTGACATTTCTCTGGGTGGTTTATAGATGTGATTTCACTCTTTTCTAGCTTCTAATGTGTGAATTTTGTCCAGTGTGAATTTTGTTTATTGTTTTCCTGTAAGTAATTTATTCTTTCTAGGTAGAAACTTCTAGATTTTTCTCTTTATCTGTGATATCTGTATGATGAAAATCCTGTTTAATGATGTGCTATTGAACATCTCTTTCCAACTCCATGATCAGGGCTTCACGTTGGGAGCTTGACATAAGCTATGAGGGGAATCTTTATCCCATGGAAATCAGGATGGCAGACAGATCTTTCTAATGCAAAAAGTTGATTATGCTATTACACCTCTTAAAACACTCCTATGAGACCCTCCATTTGCTGCACGGCATAGTTCAAATTACTTAAATTGGTATACAAGGACTTTTCTCACTAAACCTGATATCTGCAGCCTTACCTGTAGATACTCCCCAACTCCAACAATGAAACTTCTAGGTGCACTTTTAGCAAGGTATCACATCTGCTTAGTTCAGATCTTGGTATATGCTATTCCTTCTTTGTAGAATACTGTCTCTCTACCCTGACTCCATTCTACTCCCTTAATTCCCCCATCCCACACATACCTTTTTTTTTTTTTTTTTTTTTGAGACGGAGTCTTGCTGTGTTGCCCAGGCTGGAGTGCAGTGGCGTGATCTCGGCTCACTGCAAGCTCCGCCTCCCAGGTTCACGCCATTCTCCCGCCTCAGCCTCCCGACTAGCTGGGTCTACAGGTGCCCGCCACGATACCTGGCTGATTTTTTGTATTTTAATAAAGATGGGGTTTCACCATGTTGGCCAGGATTGTCTCAATCTCCTGACCTCGTGATCCGCCCACCTCGACCTCCCAAAGTGCTGGGATTACAGGTGTGAGAAACCGCGCCCGGCCCTCACCTTTTTCTTAGTCTGTTCAGGTTGCTATAACAAAATGCCACAGACTGGGTGGCTTATACCACAGAAATTTATTTCTCACAGTTCTGGAGTCCAAGAAGTCCAAGATCAAGGCGCCAGCAGATTTGATATCTGGTGAGGACCCATTCCTCATAGACAAGGTGTCTTCTCCCTGTGTTCTCATGTGGCAGAAGGGGCCAGGGAGCTTTCTTGGACCTCTTTTATAAGGGCATTAATCCCATTCATCAGGAATCTATCCTTATTCATTTCAACTTATGAATTTGGGGGAAAGACACAAAGACTCAGATCATCATAACGTTCAATTGGTTACTGGCTACTCACCATTTATATTTAACTTACAGTTATTCACTCTAGAAAACCTCCCCAGTATGTCTAAACCTGAGTTAGTGCCAGCCCTGAACGCTCATAAGCATCATGTTCTTACTACTCTTATAATGCTTCTTATATTTTGTTTTATTTCTCCATTTACTCACTTGTGTCTCATGACAAGCAAAGGCTTGTCATGTTCACCATAGTTTTCTGGATACCTAACAGTCAATATTGATTTAGTGAATGCATTTACACATGGATGAATGAGTGCATAAACTCCTGTAGTGTTCAGAGGAAAAGAATAAAGAGAGAAAATGGGTGAGAGAAAAGAAAAGATAAAAAGGAAAAAGAATGAAGATTCAAAGTGATCGTTTAGATCCAAAGAGCTCATTAATGTAGTTCAAGGGAAGATCAGATCAAATCAGAAGCAGTCATCAAGGAGTAACAAAACAAAACTATCTTGAAGGAAAGAAACATTTAAATCCATAAAGCAAAAGTATTGTTCCAACTATGTCATTTCTTGCATTAAAAAAAAACTCACTAAATCATCATAGATTTTTCTTTTTAACATGACATTAAATTCTACTTTCTGATTCTTCTTAGAAAAATTAACCTTATATTTACTAATGAAATTACACTACCAATTTTATAAATTACATTATATTCCCTCATGCGTTATATACGGTGTGAGCTGCTCTGTAAACTCCAAACACAAAAATAGTTGTTTCACCCTATCTTTTAATAATTGTTCCAACTTTATTCTTAGCAGAAAGCAAAGCTCTTCAATTTAAGCCCCCCACCCACCCATCCATCTTAGATCAAGAAAACTTGGGATGACTCATTCCAAAGAGAATCAGACTAGCTTTCAAGTTGGTCAGAGAGGAACCTAGTCAGTCTGTACAGTCCACCACTTCTGTGGTGCCAGATGAGGCATACTATCACTGGTCTTGCACAGATGTTTTACTGCTGTGCTGATGTTCTTCCAGTTCCAGGTGCCTGCCTGAGTCACAGTGGTGACCAGGCCTGGCCTCTGCAGGCTTCAAAATCACTTGCTTAGCCATTGGTACTGAGGGCATTATCACTGGGTCCACTTCCAGACTAGGTCATATATGGGGAGTCTCTTGTAACCTCCAATTTTGCAAGTGTCCTATTTCAAATGGCTTTAGGCATCTACTGCCATAAAGGTTTTATTTTGACTTTGTAATATGTTATATTAATATATTCCCTTATATTAAATCATTATTCTCTGACTATAATGCAGTCAGTTGCTAATATTTCATTTAGGATCTTCTAAACCTAGGCTGTATAATCTATGTATGCACTCTTCTGCGTTAACATTGCCAGGTTGTGCTATTAGTATTATAATAATTTCTAAAATAATTTGAAAGACTTTTCTCTTACTGGAACATATTATAAATATGGAAATTTTATCTCTTTCAAGACTAAAAGAATGTCTTTTATAATGTAATGACTTAAAAATCTAGCTTCCTGCCTATGGCAATATTTATATTTTCTATTGCTTCAAATTTGGTGATTAATATGTTCCTATCATTTTCTTTAAGGTGTGAAATATATAATTACATATTATTTTAATTAACTTTGAATCTTATAACATTTTTATCGTTTCTAATTTTCTATGTTTGTACCCTTTCTATCTTTTTAATTAAAATTCCATTGATTAGACTACTATATGAATATTTATAAAACCAACTATTGATCTTTTAATTTTATCATTTGTGTTATGTGTATTCTAACATTAATTTCTGCTTGTGTATGGCTGTTACTTTATTACCTATTATCTTTTGTTTTCTGTAGTTATTGTTTCTTACCCAAAGTCTTGGGTTAAATGTTCAGTTGATTCACTTTCATTCTTTTTATCGAGTGAAAGGAGATAACACTATGACTTTATCTTTGAGCACAACTTTGGCTAAATAAAATACACACTCTTAAGAGGCTTGTGTCTAATCTGTAACTATGGTTACTCTCTACTTTTTGATAAAAAGATCATTGATTTTTTTCTTTTTTAAAAATGCCCCATTGGATTTTATTTAATCTATTATTAATTGCACTTTGGCCATTAAGTAGATATGCATAATTTCTGCTTTTAAAATTTATTGAGATTAATCCACAGATATTTGAAAAGAAGGTTTATTCCCTATTTTGGGGTACAAAGGTCATTCTTAGCTATTAAAACATTGTTGTTGATTATTTTAAAATACTCTGTATCCCTGTTTTTGTCTTTACTCAATCTATTAAAAGGATTTAAAATGTGATTAATAAGGTTATTTTACTACATATACAATGGACTTTGTACTCTACAAATAGTGGTATGAGTATGGCATCTTTTGTTTTCCAAAAGTAATGCTGATTTTACTTGTATACATATCACATTGGACTTTTAAATTGAAGTTTGACAGGAGTTGTTTTTAGATGGACTTTTTCTCATTTGTGTCCTAATATTTTCATTTTTCATCTTCTTTCATGATTTTTTCTTCTGTTTGTAAACTGACAGTAAATGTGTATAAAAGTTCAGCTCTAGACAATCCTGATGTCAAGTGTAATTACATGAAAATATTTTATTTGATAATTTCCATGATTTATGTCAGGTCATAGATAACATGATTACATGATTCAGTATAAATGGCACCAGACCAAGATCTGCATTTATCTCAGGGGGGAAAAAAAAAAACCTGTTTCCTCTCTCTGACTCTCATCTTTAAAATTCTATTATTCTACTACCTGGATTTACTTACAACTAGACCTTATTGAACTTTATAGATATATAACCAGGGAGAACCTGATACATAAATATATCCTTAACATGAAATTTATTTTACTGATTGCTTAAATACAAAAATAAATTGCTTCTTAAAGGTTTGAAAATGAATAATTATTGTTTACTTACAGCATTCCCACCAATGACATCCTCAAAGCCAAGTGTGGACATTCCAAATTTGCCTTCCTCCTCCTCTTCTTCCTTCTCTGTCTCACCTACATACTCCATGACTGTAATAATCTCCATCATGTCCAGCTTTGCAATATTTGTGCTTCTTACCATAACTACTCTCTATTGCTGCCGAAGAAGAAAACAATGGAAAAATAAGAAAAGGTGAGATTCTAGTTGCAGCTAACCATGTGTAGTAATATTTTAAAACCTCATGTTTAATACAGAGTTGGTATGACACGAGGAATACATATGACACTGCAACTCTCTAAATATATCCGTAGCCCTGCTTTAAAATTAAGTACCCCCAACATGATCTTTACAAATGTCAATGACTTTTTGGCATAGGATCAAATCAAATGCCCTAGGGTTACTGTTTCACAAAAGGTAAAATCTAAACAATAATTTGGAGGAAAATGGCTATTCCTGCTCCTTGTCTTCTCTCTCAGGCTCGTTGCCATTGCTGGCTTGGAGAGCTAAACATTTCTGAGAAAATGTGCCTTTTGACTCCAGACCAAACAAAATATTTTATTGCTCTCAAACCGAAGGATCTTTGGCTGCCTAAGCATAATTTGTTTTCGTTACTCTTAAATGCCATATTTCTTAGAATCTAAGTCTAAGTACAAAGATCGTACCTACTTCTGAGCTCATTCCTGATCTTGCCTGTCTTGCCTGCAGAGAATCAGCAGCAGTAACCCTCACCACACTGCCTTCTGAGCTCTTACTAGATAGACTTCATCCCAACCCCATGTACCAGAGGATGCCACTCCTTCTGAACCCCAAATTGCTCAGCCTGGAGTATCCAAGAAATAACATTGAATATGTGAGAGACATTGGAGAGGGAGCGTTTGGAAGGGTGTTTCAAGCAAGGTAAAGTTATGTATGGAAAAACAATCTCCATTGAAATATGTTATGTCTGAAAAGCTACCAAACTATTAGCTTGGTATATATATAATATTAGCTTTATATATATACACACACAGAGTATATATATAATATATATACA
>NW_012117221.1:2096684-2123799 GCF_000951035.1 Colobus angolensis palliatus
TATACACACACAGTGTAATATACAGTATTATATAGTATTAATACAATTCTATATATGTATTATATAGTATTCATATACTATATTAAAAGTTTTTATCAAATTAGTTAATTCTGGCCAGGTGTGGTGGCTCATGCCTGTAATCCCAGCACTTTGGGAGGCTGAGGTGGGAGGATCACCTTAGTCAAGAGTTCAAGACCAGCCTGGCCAACATGGCAAAACCCTGTCTCTACTAAAAATACAAAATTTAGCCAGGCATGGTGGTGAACACCTGTAATCCCAGCTACTTGGGAGGCTGAGGCAGAAGAATTGCTTGAACCCAGTAGGTAGAGGTTGCAGTGAGTCAAGATCGTGCCACTGCACTCCAGCATGGGTGACAGAGCAAGACTCTGTCCCAAAAAAACAAACAAACAAACAAAAAAACAACCAACTAGTTAATTATTTACATCATTAACCTTATTTGTATTGCATAATACACTTCAAATCTTAATTTCTCCTCTTTGCTGGAAAACAGTAGTGTATATGGAGATAATATATTTTATTGCATTTAAAATAACTAATTTATAGGAGATGTAAATGTATCTTCACTTCTACAGTTTTCAAATAAGAAATTAGTAATATAGTTCAATAATATTTCCTTTTCAGGAAATAATTTATCATATATTTTTAATCATAATTTCTTACATTGTTTTAAATAATAACTCCTTACATTATAATATAATGTGTAGATATTAAGCAGATGTTCATGAAATGACAAACAGAAAAGGAATAAAAAGGCACAAATTTACAAAACAATGAGCTCAAGAAAGGAGTATGTATTAGGGCCAATATTAGCCTATTTATCACTTTTGTGCGAACTGGAATAAAATATCCTCTCTGCTGCATGGATGTGGCTCTACAGACACACAGCTGAGCCAGAGAAAATGAATTTCGTTTTAATCTTCAACTGTCACTTTGGCCTGGTGCTCTTGGGGAAGACACAACTTAATCTCCACTCATGGTGGCCCTGGCATAGAGGTTACATGCATAATGAAAATCTCACACAAATATGTATTGGAAACCAAAATTTGCAAGGCACCACTTTAGGCTCAATGGAGGGTACAGAGATGAGTAAGCCATGGTTCCTACATCATGGAATTTAGATTCTGGACAAAGACTAAAAGGTTAAGATATAGCTGGGCACAGGGGCTCACACCTGTAATCCCAGCACTTTGGGAGGCCGAGGTGGGCGGATCACGAGGTCAGGAGATCGAGACTATCCTGGCTAACATGGTGAAACCCCATCTCTACTGAAAATACAAAAAATTAGCCGGGCATGGTGGCAGGCGCCTGTAGTCTCAGCTACTTGGGAGGCTGAGGCAGGAGAATGGCGTGAACCCAGGATGTGGAGCTTTCAGTGAGCCAAGATTGAGCCACTGCACTCCAGCCTGGAGGACAGAGTGAGACACCATCTCAAAAAAAAAAAAATAAAAGGGGTTAGGATGGCAATGATAATCCCATCGGGGGTGTATACTTTAGAATTCCTATAATTTGTAAATAATGCATCTTTCAAACTTCATTGTTTGAAATTGTTGAAAATAACATCAGTGATTTATTTTTATTTATTTTTATTTATTTATTTATTTATTTTGAGACAGAGTCTCGCTCTGTTGCCCAGCCTGGAGTGCAGTGGCCGGATCTCAGCTCACTGCAAGCTCCGCCTCCCGGGTTTACGCCATTCTCCTGCCTCAGCCTCCAGAGTAGCTGCAACTACAGGCGCCGGCCACCTCGTCCGGCTAGTGTTTCGTATTTTTTAGTAGAGACGGGGTTTCACCGTGTTAGCCAGGATGGTCTCGATCTCCTGACCTTGTGATCTGCCCGTCTCGGCCCCCAAAGTGCTGAGATTACAGGCTTGAGCCACCGCGCCCGGCCCAACACCAGTGATTTTTATTAGTTGACATCAAGGAGTTTTAAGTATGTTGTCTTTCTTTGATCCTATGGCTCTGGGAAAGGCTGCACGAGCCTTAACCAGCCATTCACACATGGGAGGTGGGAGAATATGTATAAATGTGGTTAGGTATAATGGGGGTATGTATGTTGTCCATGATCTTTGGTTTCTTTTTCAATAAATGTATCTCTCAGGGCACCAGGTTTGCTTCCCTATGAACCTTTCACTATGGTGGCAGTAAAGATGCTCAAAGAAGAAGCCTCGGCAGATATGCAAGCGGACTTTCAGAGGGAGGCAGCCCTCATGGCAGAATTTGACAACCCTAACATTGTGAAGCTCTTAGGTATGAAAATACAAGTAAGGATATGCATTTCATCAGAAAACAGAGGATTTCCAAGTTTTTCTTCCCTTGTTTATGCTTTTTCCTTTTCTCCTTGATCAGTGAGACATTTCTGTTCCTTTTCAAAGTTAGCTTCTTCACCTTGGTCTATCCAAACCCTATAGAACATTCATGGCTTAATGGATTATCCCTCTTTAAATTCATCACTTCAATTTGTCTCTGTCTTTGCTGCCTCCTTACTATTTACAAAAATGTTTAAAATATCCCCATTGTAAAAATCTAATACTGCTTCTCTATCACAAAATGTATCAATATTGAAGAGTCTATATATTTTACTTGTTTATTTTGTTTCTCCTCTTTTTTCCCTAACTAGAATGTCATGAGCAGTGATTTGTATCTTTCTATTCATTGTTGAGTTCCAGTTTATTTCCAGATTCATAAATTCAACACAAATTTTACAAATATTTAGTTTGTATTAATTATACAGAAATGAATAAAACTTTCAAAAATCTGTGCTCTTGGCTGGGAGCAGTGGCTCAAGCCTGCAATCTCAGCACTTTGGGAGTCTGAGGCAGGTGGATCACTTGAGGTCAGGAGTTTGACACCAGCCTGACCAACATGGTGAAACCCCATCTCTACTAAAAATAGAAAAATTAGCTGGGTGTGGTGGTGTGGGCCTATAATCCCAGCTACTCAGGAGACTGAGGCACGAGAATCGCTTACACTGGGGAGGTGGAGGTTGACTACTCTGGCTGATGAGATCACGCCACTGCACTGCAGCCTGGGCGATAGAGCGAGATTCCATCTTTAAAAAAGAAAGAAAAAAAAATCTGTGCTCTCATAGAGCATACATTCACTCTATTGGAGGAGAGAGATAATAAAAATAAACACAAAAATATGGGATGCTGAATATTAAGTTCTAAAGACTTTTTAAAATGTTAAAGCAGAGAAGTTTTTGGAATGTGAGCTACAATGTTTGAAGTCTTCAGTGAAAATATTACATTTATATAAAGTCCTGGCAGAGGCAAGGGAATAACAGTGTGGATATCTTGGAAAAGAACATTCCAATAAGAATGAGAAGCATTTGCAAAGGTACTGTGGCAAAGGCAGATGTGGCATGCTTGAGGAATAGTGAGGAGATGAATGTGGCTGGAGCAGAGTGAAAGATGGGGAGAGTTATCAAAGGTGAGATCAGAGAAGTAATAGGGGAGGTGGGCAGGTCCTATCAGGCCTTATTAAAAACATTAGCTTTTAAGCTAAGTTGGGAAACAAGTGGAGAGTTTCAGCCAAGACATGACATGACACAACTCACATTTTTTCAGATCTTGTCTGGCTGTTTTCTTGAGCATTGCCTGAAAGGAAGCAATAAACTCAGGAAGACAGCAAACAGGTATTGCAATGATGCAGCAAGAGAAGATGGTGGAATGGACCAGGTGGTGGTAGTGAAGATCGTGAGAAGTGATTCTCATGTGTAATTTGAAAGTAGAGCCAAATAATTTGCTGACAGACCAAATCTGAGATGTGCAGAAAAGAGAAAAGTCAAACATAGTATCAAGGTATCTGGCTGTGCAGATGAGTGAATGGAGGTGGCGTTGGCTGAGTTGAGGAATACCCGGAGGAACAGGTTCTTTTAGTGGAGATAGTGGGAATTCATTTAAATATGTGGTTTTTGTCTGGGTATGGTGGCTCACGCCTATAATTTCAACACTTTGTGAGGCCAGGGTGGCCAGATCACCTGAGGTCAGGAATTCAAGACTAGCCTGGCCAACATGGTGAAACCCCATCTCTACTGAAAATACAAAAATTAGCCTGGCGTGGTGGCACACACTTGCAATCCCAGCTGCTTGGGACGCTGAGGCAGGAGAATTGCTTGAACTCAGGAGGCGGAGGTTGCAATGAACCAAGATTGTGCCATTGCACTCCAGCCTGGGTGACAGAGCAAGACTCCATCTGAAAAAAAAAAAAAAAGATGTGTTTTTTGGTGATGCCTATTCAACATCCACATGAAGTTAAGGAGGCATGTGGATACGGAGGCTTAGAGTTCAAAAAGGATGTTCTGGTTAGACATGAATCCAAGGCTATTGCAGTATATAGAGTATTTAAAGCCATGAGGTTGGGCAAGACACCTAAGTATGGAAAAAGCAAGCCAGAACAGAGAAGAGGTCCAAGGACCAAGGCCAGGAGCATTCCAGCATTTAGGATGAGAAAGAGGAGATGAACAAGAAAAACAAACTGAAAACGAGCAACCAGTGAAATAGAGTAAATCAAGAGAGTGTGGTGTCCTGGAAGTCAAATGAAGTTTTTTAAATAGGTGAAAGTGAGCGTGTCTTATGCATTAAGTCTAGTGAGAGAAGGACTATAAAGTGACCTTGAATTTGTAAATATGGAGGTTTATTGGTAACCCTGAGACGAGAAGTTTCTTAGGAATGTTGGGGGCAAGAGGAAATGTAAGTGAGCTCAAAAGAAGAGGAAGAGAAAATTTGGAGAAAAAGTGTAAACAACTTGTTTTGCTATAAAGGTGAACCAAGGAACATGGATAGAGCTGAAGGGGGCAGAAAGAGGCATGCTTCCTTTCATGTAGAAATAATAGCACATTTGTAAATTAATGAGAATGATCCAGTAAAGAGAAAAATTCATTATAGGGCTGGCAAATAGTGGAAGTAACATCTTTGAACAGTGAGAGGGAATGGAATCTTGACACTGTTGGATGGATTGGCCTTTGTTAAGAGAATGCTCAGATCAACCATAGTAATAAGAGAGTATTGACTGAAGATTGTAGACAGTCTCTTCTGACTGATTTAGTTTTCTGTGTGAGGTAGGAATCAAGATCTCATATTAGAGGTAGGAATGGGAGAAGAGTTGAAGATTTGAGGGAAGAGAAGAAATAAATCGTCATCTAAGAAAATCCATTTTTACATAAAATATAAAATGGACTAGAGAAAGACAGTATGATTGGCAAGAAAATTAAAAACTTACTTGAAATTAGAGATTACACGTTTAACATGAGACTGGTCAGCATGGTTGTGTATTCATCCAAATGCCACCAGATGGGCATAGACCCATTAATGAGGAA
Source organism: Colobus angolensis palliatus (assembly GCF_000951035.1). NCBI lineage: Eukaryota > Metazoa > Chordata > Mammalia > Primates > Cercopithecidae > Colobus > Colobus angolensis. Next base: position 2,102,022 of record NW_012117221.1, read on the forward strand.
TTAAATTTTAATTTAATTTTAATTAAGAATTTTAATTTTAACAAGAATTAGCATTTTGCCACACAAGTAAGTTGAAGTCAAATTGAGGCAAGTAAGAGGGGTGTATGCAAAGGAGTGATTATTATGATTGATCAAGGAACTTAAGTTGTTTAAGGAAGGAAGACAAAACGTGAAGAAAGTGAGGGATCATTAAAAGGGGGTAGGATCAATAGATTAAAAGTATCAGTTGGGTCAAAGGATTTTTTAGAGTTAGGGCACTCGAGGCAGTGAACTAGGGTGAAAAAGGGAGGAAGTGATGAACAAATAGAGTAACTGAAAATGAGATTATGGGAGGTATACAGATGTATGGAATGATAAGGTCAGGGGTATGACAATGAGAGTAATTAGCTGAAGTTGAGCAGAGGTCTAAGGAAAGAAGTAAAGTAATTTAGTGGTCAGGATATTGGAAGGAACCTAGATAAATATTAAAATCAAGAATTTCTATAGTAGTATCTTGAATACTTTCTGGCACATTGTAGGTACTCTATAAATATTTGTTCAATAAATGAGTAAAAGATATTCAGTACATAACAATTCATCTTGAAAATACTTCTTCCATTTCCTCAAATCCTAAACATTCATTTATTCATTCTTCATCACACAAAAATCTGAATCTGGTTTCTGCCCCCTACCCTCTTTATTTACTTTCTCAAATAGTATACATTTACTCATTAAACAAACATATATACATGTATATTTTCAAGATTATCAAGCAATTCCTATTTCAACTTTTCTTAAAATGTTGACTCTGTGTTCATATACAGTTTATAACATCCTGAATTCCTGAAATTGACTCAAACACAAACTATGTACAATTTTCAAATTATGATCACCACAGTAGCATGCTTATACATCAGTACTTGGAGTTTTCTCTCATTTTTATTGTCCAACAAGAACTGAAACTTATTTTGCCATTTGTTAAATGCTATATCTAAATTCCATTTCAATATCCAATGGACACAGGTTCTATTTTTTATCAAGTATACATAAACAGTAATCATTCATGCAAGTGATGCCACTAGTCTCATAGTTTCTTGGAAGTTAATCCCAATGATATAAGATGAAAACAGTGGAAGAAAGGGGAATTGGGAAACTCCATAAAATTCACTACTATCAATAAAAGAAATCTACTTTGTTTTATATATTTGAAATATCAGCCACTTACTGAACATGTTCGTATCTTAAAAATTGACTCCGGCCGGGCGCGGCGGCTCAAGCCTGTAATTCCAGCACTTTGGGAGGCGGAGATGGGTGGATCACGAGGTCAGGAGATGGAGACCATCCTGGCGAACACGGTGAAACCCCGTCTCTACTGAAAATACAAAAAACTAGCCGGGCGAGGTGGCGGGCGCCTGTAGTCCCAGCTACTCGGGAGGCTGAGGCAGGAGAATGGCATGAACCCGGGGGACGGAGCTTGCAGTGAGCTGAGATCCGGCCACTGCACTCCAGCCTGGGCGACAGAGGGGGACTCCGTCTCAAAAAAAAAAATTGACTCCCCTTTATTGAAATCCTAAAGTGTACAATGGTTTTGTAGTCATAAATTGGGAAAAAATGGTATAATTAAAGAAATATGTAGAATTTTCGAATGGGAGTAGGCATTAAATATTGTAGACTCTTACAGAATGTTCTGGCAGTGGAGCAAATAGTAGAACAATCAGGTGAGATTATTCATTGAAGATGTCATGCCAAAGTTTAAAGACATGGCTTGGGCTAGGCATGAGGTTTTCTTATGCCCGTCCATCTACCTATCCATCCTTAAATCTATCCATGCATCCACCTACCCATTAATTAATCCATCCACCCATCAACATATATTGAAAACCCATAGTGAGCCATGTTAGACCTGAGGTTACAAGGATGAATAAAACACAGTCTTCCTCTCAATAATTATTCCATTTTGAAGTCCCAACTAAGAGATGGTTTTGAGTAATTACAATATAGAAAACATTTCAAAGTCTTAAATAAATGTATATACATATATAATTAACTATAAATTATATCTATATACATGTATATATAATTGTTCATAATGATCACAAAGTAGAAATCTTTTATATAATATTTTCTTTATCAGAGTGGAAAATTTCATTAAATAAACTTAGAAATTTTTTCTATTTTTGAGAAAAATATTTTTCACTTTTTTCCAGTATAAGAAATTATTTTTAAATCAACTCAACCAACGTAACAATGGTAATGAGTTAGGTTGATGAGATAGGTAAGTCCCTGTTAACTAAAGATTATCCAGAAAGGATCCCATAGAGGAAATTTCTCAGTATTATCCAGTTGGTATTTCTTTATTTTTTCCCTTTAGTTTATATAAAGGTGCTAATTGAGGTCCTTGCAATTAAAATTTAATGCCAAAATAAATAAACCAAGATAGCAGTATTCCTCATTTCTCCTCTTTTTCAAACAGCTACTTTTAACTTTTGCCTGAAAAAAACCCAATAGATCTAATAATCTATTTTTAAGGTGATGTGAAATTATGCCCATCTTATCTAATACTCCAGGTTCTCCAGTTTCCCTCTGAAATATATCAAGACTTTAAGATTAGAAAATGATCTTCTGGCTTTAAATCTAAGACTTTATTTATATTAACATTTTTTGTAAAACCTAAATTTCAAAATGTTTTACTGCAGCAACTTAAATACTTCATCTAAGACACTTGAATTGTATTTGTTATTGTTTCCAAACTTGACACATCTTTCTTATTAACATCCTTCATAGAAGTAAACAGAAACAGACAGCAATCGTATTACATACTCAGAGCAAGCATCCATTCATAAATTAATTCACCAAACATTATGAGACATCTGCTCTGCCAGACACATGGTAGGTGTGGGGAATTTTTAAAGAAGAATAAGGTGCAATCTCTCCTTTCAAAGTGCTAAAATGTCGGGGAGAAACCTCAAATAGTCAAATGATTATAAAACAGGATGGTAGGTTCTCTGTGAAAGGATGATAGTAGGAAAATCTAACAGTTACTGGAAGGGTCAGGAGCTGAGGCACCCTAGGGAGAGTGATAAATAAACTGAATCTTAAAGGCAAAGAGAGATGTTTAGGCAGAGAAACAGGGTCATGGTTCAACTATAGTGTTGTCAACAAAAAACCAGGGCCTCCAGATTTCAGAGAGAAGAGCCACTCCAATGAACTGATACACCATGTACTTATATGCACCATGTACTTGATGTGCCATGTATGATGTACTTGCGACAAGTGCCCAGGACAACAGTGCTCTGCTGGAAGTCCTCAAAAACTTTAGCCAAGGGACAGAAACCCCACTAACCAGAGTGCATTTCCTAGCTGAGACTTCTTTTGTGTTGTGATTAAAAGGATGTAAATATTAAAAAACAAATATACTACAACAACAAAAAACAGGGCTTCATATGTTCTGACCTGGTTGTTTGCTTTTGGAGTACTCTTTCCATTGTTTCATTGTAGAAACTGAGACTAACAGAGGATGGTCTTTTGGTTCCAGGCGTGTGTGCTGTCGGGAAGCCAATGTGCCTGCTCTTTGAATACATGGCCTATGGTGACCTCAATGAGTTCCTCCGCAGCATGTCCCCTCACACCGTGTGCAGCCTCAGTCACAGTGACTTGTCTATGAGGGCTCAGGTCTCCAGCCCTGGACCCCCACCCCTCTCCTGTGCTGAGCAGCTTTGCATTGCCAGGCAAGTGGCAGCTGGTATGGCTTACCTCTCAGAACGTAAGTTTGTTCACCGAGATTTAGCCACCAGGAACTGCCTGGTGGGCGAGCACATGGTGGTAAAAATTGCTGACTTTGGCCTCTCCAGGAACATCTACTCAGCAGACTACTACAAAGCTAATGAAAACGACGCTATCCCTATCCGTTGGATGCCACCAGAGTCCATTTTTTATAACCGCTACACTACAGAGTCTGATGTGTGGGCCTACGGCGTGGTCCTCTGGGAGATCTTCTCCTATGGCCTGCAGCCCTACTACGGGATGGCCCATGAGGAGGTCATTTACTACGTGCGAGATGGCAACATCCTCTCCTGCCCTGAGAACTGCCCCGTGGAGCTGTACAATCTCATGCGTCTATGTTGGAGCAAGCTGCCTGCAGACAGACCCAGTTTCACCAGTATTCACCGAATTCTGGAACGCATGTGTGAGAGGGCAGAGGGAACTGTGAGTGTCTAAGGTTGAAGACGTTCAAATAAAATGCTGCAGTTTCCTCTCAGACTCTGTGAGCCAGGGGAATCCTACACCAGAGGCCCGACAAGACCCACATAGGAAAGAGTAAGAGTAGACATGAGTAGCATGTTGTTTGTTTCCCAGGGAGAGCAAAGACAGTGCAAAACCCATGTGGTAGACGGACCTGTTGAAGGCCAGTGACTGGAAGCACGGGCTAGGAAATGTGTCAGATAATGGAGACAACTATTTTTCTTTATGAAGTTTTGTAATACACACTGCACAGGGAAGAATGTCATCCTGTTCAGTTTCCAAATCAGCTGGTCACAGAGTAAAGCTCTGCTGTATTAAATTTTAATATGAAATGGGATTCAGAGCTTCATTTTTTAATCGAGTTAATTCCTGTCCATTGTGAAAGTAGCTTAATCTTCATATAAGACACTTAGGTGAAGTACAGAAAACTAAAAAGAAGGAAAAGCCACTCATTCTCCACCCAAAGATGAGTCTCAGTGTTTTGTTAAATCTTTCTTGCATTTAATGCATAATTTTATATTTGTTTGTATTCTGCAGAGTCGTGGGTATATTTTATTGATAGAGGGTTTCTAAGGAATGAAACAGCAAATCAGCAAGGCTGTGACTTTGAGTTCACTTTTCTGTCCTGTGTCCCTCCTTTTTTCCTTTCTGTGCACTTGTCATGAATTAAATCTGCTTATTTTATTCCTCCAGTTTCCTTGAAACAAGTTTTTGTATCTTACTGATTTACCTTTTCCTTTAAAAATTGTGTTGGTATTTTTCCCTTGCTTTAATCCTTATTTCTTCTTCTTTCTAGAACTTCTGTCCTTTTTTAGTTATTTAGCTATATTTTCCCTTTTATTTCATTCATATAATAAACACTCAGGCAGAAATAATAACATTTTAAATAACATTGTAGGTTGACATGTATATGCCTTTGCAAAGTATCACTATTTTTTTCTGCATTTGCCTTTGAAGCCACACATTTCAAAATTCTCACCTATTAATATTATTACTAGAGTCTATTTAAATCTCTTAAGCCATAATTTATAATATGGGATTTCAAAAGATACACTTGTGGCTCTGAGTTATTTCAAAACTGATATATCTGTGCATTCTGACATTTTATTCCTTTTAGAAACAAATTCAATTGGCTGTGGAATTAACTGATTTTGTTGTATTTCATGACTTTTTTTTTTAAAAAAAAAAAACCCCGGAAACCAAAATCCCGGAAGGTCAAAATTTTTCCTAAGGGAACCTCACACAATACATCTTTATCTAAGTCCATATATGATCTGAATTTATTTCCGATATAGCATGAAACCAAATTCTCCTGAAAATGAACAGGGAAGAGAAAATAACAGTTTACTCTATACCGGCTTATCCTAACTCAAACTAATTGGTAGTTAGGGTATTGGAGGAATGGTGTGAATTCTTGAAAGTAGATTTTCACTGTCTGCTGGAAAACTCTGCCTGAAATCCCCAAATCTGCCTCATGTAACAACTTGACATCTTTGACGGGAAACCTGCCATTTCTTATTCATAGTGCCTCCAGGCAACCAAGACAAAAATGTAGAAATTTTCCTCAATTTTGCCCTCTCTTTCATCCTCAATTTTCTTTTAGTTTCACTTCCTAAAATCCTCCTGCTGACATTCTCTTCCCTTCAACCCAAGAGCCGACGACTGAACCTCCACTGTTGTCCACCTGTCTATTATCTGGCCTTCCTCTCATTCCAGGCCTGAATAGATTCTATAGGATACAATGACAGTAAGGCGGTCCTTAATCACAGTTCTGGTTCACAAATAGCGAGGTCAGCATTTAGGACTGAGACCTAGAGAAGTGCTTCAGATAAAAATCATGATTCTAAGTCCAAAATTGATACTGTCATCCAAAGGACTGAATGAAGAATAAAGTTGCAGTGTGTGTCCAAAACAGAAAGTCAGATGCCAATAAAGCAGAAAAGTTGGAGAGGGCCACCAGCAAGTCTAGAACTTTAGCATAGATATCCATGGCTTATTTTAGATGGTTCATGCATGCTCTGCAAAATTCAGAGACAGCTTCGGGTTTTCCCTGCTGATAAAGTTTTGTTGTGAAAGACAGACATAGAAATCAGGCTGACAGGAAATAGAGTAACAATAATCATAAAAATTGTAGTATCAGCTAGCATTTATTGAAATCTTACCATGTGGATTCTGAGGCCTTTAAATATATGAACTTAAACCTCACAACATCCCTGTAATGTTGGTACTATCATTATATACATTTTAGTTTTGCTTTATTTGGTTTTGTTTTGTTTTTGAGACAGAGTCTCGCTTTGTCTCCCAGGCTGGAGTGCAGTGGCATGACCTCGGCTCACTGCAGGCTCCACCTCCAACGGTCACAGAGAGATTGTGCAACTGGCCCAAGCACACACAGTAACAGAGCCTACTTTTTGACCAAAAAAGGCCAAATTCTCAACCACCACATTGTGGAGCCTCTGTACATTATAGAAGCAATAACTGAACCTCAGTAACTCTGTGGACGTGCTTTGAATTTGCATGTAGTTTCAAGCACACATTATATCTTTTATTCTGTTAACTTCCTAAGCCTTTTTAATGAGTGGCAAAAAAGCATACTTTAACATTATCAAGTTAATCAAAACATCTAATAGGTGACATGCTTATTTTTTCATGAGTTCTAATTGCATTTTCAAGTTAAGATCACTAACTTATTCGTAAGTGCTTGGTCTAATGTTCTGAATCACAGGAATATAGATGCATTATTCACCAATATTGTTTTCTTTTTTAAATAAAGTATTTTTTCATGGTAGAATCATCATATAAATTCAAAAAGGTAGACAAAAAAGAGACACTCACAGTGTCACTGTTACCAAGTGCCAGGACAGACATCAGTAAGGCACCAGCAGTCATTTTTAGTGGTCAAATGCCAAACATGGTAAGATACCAGAGTATTTTTCACATGACATCCAAAAACATATTCTCTGCTATTGTGGGGGAGCAGAAAAAGAACACTTTCTTTTCATTTTATATTATATTACAAACCTGTTCCATGTCATTAAATATTCTTCTAAAAATCCAATTTAATTTTGGAGTAATATTCTATTTTATTCATATGCTGTAATTCAGCTAATCAATCTTGTATTTTTGAACATTTAGGTTTTTTCCAATTTTCATCATTATAAAAAATGCTGTAATTAACATCCTTATTTGTGCATGTCCACATTTCTTTTTATGAAAATTCAGAGAAAGGAAATGTCTGGACCAAATGGCATGTACAATATTAACACTTTTGTTATGTGGTTTCATATTCTGCAGAAATATTACTCCCACTTCTGTACAAGAGATCTCATAGCCCTAAACATTTGCTTTCATAGATAATTAATTTTCTATTTTTTAGAAATCTTTTGTCTCTTTGGTTATAGAAAAAGATAACCTCTTTTTAATTTTATTTTTTAAATTACTAGTCAGGTTGAATTTTTCTTGTTCCTAGGTCATTAACAATTTTTATTTTGGCAATTGTCTACAGCCCATTTTTCTACTGTGTTCATTTTCTATTGACTTGTGGGATTTATCTTGTAAAAAGCATATTAAGCCTTTTTCATACTTTACACAAGAGATCACATATACTTACTTTACCTTAAAATAACATTTGCTTATTTTCATGTAAAAGCAATATGTTTGAAAAGAAAAATAATATGTAATAATATACAATATATAATGTATAATCATAGTAAACAATAATAAAAATGAAAAAACATCAACCATTGGTAATTAACATTAACATCATAATAAATATTCTTCCAGCCTTTTTCAGATAGATAGGTAGGTAGGTAGGTTGGTAGGTAAATAGATAGATGCTAGATAGATAGATAATTTAAACAAAAACAAGATCATGCTGTTACATTACTTCAAGCCTTGCTTTTATCACTTAATATGTCTTAAATATCTTCTACATGAACAAGTATGCATGTGCAACATTAATTTTGAAGGTTGAATAGTATTATACAGATTTATCATAATTCACATAACTATTATTTTACTGTTAGACATTTGGTTTATTTCTATTTTCCATTATAAAATATAATGTTTTGATCACCCTGTTGCTAAATTTTGAAAGCATTTATTTTAAGTGATTTCTTTAGCTATAAATCCTAGAAGTGAAATTTCTAGATCAAAGGATAAATGCACTTTTAATACTTTTTAATATATTAAAAAATTGCCTTCCTGAATTATTTTATTAATAGGTACCTCTCCTAGTCAGATAAGAGAGCCCATTTATTTCAACCTCACCAATACTCAGTATAACATTTTAATCATTGCCAATATAATAGCCAACAGCTTAAAGTTCTTTCATAACTTACACTTACATTTCTTTAAATACTGATGAAATTGAACATTTTGTAATGTTTTGAGGATACTTGATTGGTGATTTTCCTCCTACTATTATTTTCCTATTGGGTATATCTTTTTCTTGTTGCTTTGTAAGAGCACTTTATATATTAAGGAGTTAAATTTTGTGATACAATGTTTCAACTACTTTTATCATGTTAAAAATATAGACTTCTAGTTATCTTTTATTATAGGTTTTATCAATCAGAAAAGAACATTGACTTCTCTGTCCATTCGGATAATTGTGGCTTTTTTCCCTAATTGATTTGTTAATATGTACAATTGTATGCATTTATTTCCTAATATAGAGATATCTTTGTCTTCCAGGAATAAACTTTTTGGGTGAATCACATCAATCTTTTACTTAACTACCAAATTTATTAACATATATTTGCATCGGTATTAATAAGTTCATAAAATTAAAAGTTTATTATTTTCTTCTCTGTTAGAGTTTTGTATTGGCATTAGCATTTGTATTAACATTGTATTAGGAAAAACTCAGGAGTTTTTCCTCTATAATCTTGGTTAGTTTATTTTTAAATAATTGCTATTTATGAAAGTAATATGTAAAAATGTTGTTTAAAAAAACTCACAAGAGGGTACAAATAAAAAAAAAAATAAAAGTTCCCTTCTTCCTTTTTATCTCTAGTCCCAGCCTAAGTGCTAACCACTTCACCCATTTGTAGTGTTAGTTCTTCTGGTGATTACCAGTGCAATTCTAACAAATAGATTTGCATTTCTCCTTCTGAATTGATCAATTTTTTTAAAATATGCATCACTCTTACTCAAACTCCCTTTTCTTTTCCTGAGATATGTTAACTTCTAACATTATAGTGTATATCATAACTTTCACAAATATTTCTAAATAAAGGTTACCTACTGATTCTGGATTATGCTAGATAAAATTAGAGCTTCAAATTTCCCTCCATCACTTCTCCCTGCCCTCTACTCTCACCATGAGTCAACTATGCACCTATTTCTATGCTGTCAACTATATGTTCATTTCTATGAATCTGTAATATTTGCATTTTGTTCTGCAACAAATCAAGATTTAGGTGCTTTGACTAGGTTGATTCTAAACATCAAAAAACAAAAATAAAATATCTGCAATTATGTGGTCATGTATGCATTGCCAAATAATGGTATTTCATTATTTTGATAAGATACATTTGATATACATTAATTCTTATTTTCTCTATTTTATGGAGTGAATATTTTAAAAATCACAAAAGTTTTACATTCATTTCTCTTCCTAACATTGTTTTATTGTTCCTCTTTCTGCTGCCTCTCTTCTTTCATGCCTTTTTTTTCTGAAAATTATTTTGATGATTTTTTTTATCTACCACACATAATTACAAATGAAGAGTTGCTCTGGTTAGTACTGGTAGCAGGAGTGGGGCCCCTATGCTGTTTTGTTGGTATATTCACCCAGCGTGACCTCTTTTCCATGGGATGGCTACCTCTGGGCTCTGGGGCTCATGAGGAAGTATAGGCAGCCTGAGTCAGAACGCCCACAGTTCCAAAGTGATGAAAGACTGTGCTCTGAGATACAATATTTTGACGTATTTCACTCCCAGGGAGAGCTACTTGCTATTCTTTCACTGTTTCCCTTACCCAAAACAGTATGATGTTCTCCCCATTTTCTGTATTGCCTCCCACCCAGGACCCTTCAAACTCACACCAAGGACCTTTCTCAGGCAAATTGATCTATTCAAATAGCAGTTCACGGGAATAGACATGAGGCCTCTTGGTCCACCTGCTCTATACACAATCTTCTAGTCGACCATCCTGATTGACAACCCACAGCCCATCCCTGTCTCAGTATTTGCTGACTCTGAGCATGGAGACTTTAGACATGTGAAATCACGTCTCCCCTCCCCTGACACTTGGCTTGTGTGTATTGCAAAAGCTGCAATTTACTTTTTCCTGCACCTTGTCTTATCCATGGATAAGAACACTAAGATAGTTTCCACTTTTCAAATATTTGTCAAAGTGATGGCACTTGGATTGGCTTCAGCATGTACATAGATTGATTCTTATTCATATACATTTACTGTCATATTGGTGAAATCTTGAGGGGAAAAGAAAAGGTTCTGACTACCATGTTCATCAAGAGACCTCTCTGGAATAGTTGAAATAGTTCAGGAGTTACCGGTTCACTCCTTCTTTGTCTTGTTTGTCTCCAGACTTCTTTTTTCCCTCTTTTTCTGTTTCTTAATGTTGGAACAAACCACACCTCGATCCTTGGATGACATCTCCCTTTTATCTATATTCATCCCTAGTGATCTCTTCTGGTTGCAAGGCTATAAATGCCACCTGTATGCTGAGATTTTTTTTATTTTTAGCTCAAACCTCTCTCCTCAACTTTACACTCACATTTCTAACTGTATATTATGGATGATAACTTTAGATTCTCCGCCCCGGGACTAGGCTTTCTGCTTGATCTAGGAGCAAAGCTGAAAACTACGGAGCTTGGTGTTGCCTTCATACCCAGGAGAAGTCTCAGAGCCTCTCCAATGCACATGCACACTTGCAGTGTCCTAGTGCTGCTGACTTACGTACTTATTCTAAAGAGGGTAGATTGTATCCATTTTAATAGCTTTCAATACCCTCGCCCATTCCCATTACAGCTGGTAGAAATTCCCCAGCTGCAAATGGGTTGCATTTATCTGTTACCCATTCCTGATTTGCAGCATGATTGGCTGTTTCCTTTTCTGCATGGTCTATGTGTCACTCCATCAGAATTCGGGAGAGGAGAACTCGATATGGTGCTCATTCCATCATTTTAACCGAAGTGTTCTTTATTATGAAGAGGCCATATCTCTGTTACAGTGGACTCAAAGCTTTATAGCAAGCGTATTTCAGGTAACTATTCTTTTACTTGTTTCAGATCTATTTACGTAGCACAGCCAGCAAGACAGAACACTTACAAGCCTTTATTTTGGTATAGATCACCAGAGAAACCACTCACCACTCGCACATGGCCTTCAGTACTGGGTCATTACATATTGGAAGGTCAGAAACTACATCAACAGGAAAGACCCATAGGTGTGGGGACCTGATATATTTGCCAGTACATTTCTTATCATTATAAACAAAGATTTATGTGTCTAGATGTTTACCTTGCCTTCTAAGAGGTCATATCATCTGAATGAAGCAAAATCAAGGTAAGGCTTTATGTGTAAGCTGTTACATGTCTTCTTTATAGAATCCCTCTTAATTAAAAACTTCTAAGAGATCCAACAGGGTTAGTTTTTCTTACAACTTTCATCATCAGACCTGTAATTATGCAACTGGCCAGCACTGCTCTTTCAAACCACAGTCTCTGGAAAGTACACACCGTATATAGAATTTTGCCCATAAGAAGAGAAACCACCTGTAGTATCTAAGGTTATGTCAGAGAGATGTTAACCACAAAAAACCCAGACTTAGATACACACTATCATTTTCTGGGTGTGTTCTTTACCCTTTAGAGCTGTGATTAAAATTAGAAGTGTTGGCATGACACTGCTTTCTGACTTTCATTTTTAGCCATGTTAGTGTTGCTCCTTCTTATTTCAATTGATGTTTTACTGCAGTATGGACAAAACATAATTTAAAGTCACCTCCACTTCTGCTATCTTGATTTTTAAAATTATTGGGATGCATTATATTTAAGAATCTTAAAAAAGTCCATTAGTATTATGTATTTATCTTCTCTTCATTTAAGTCACTTTCTGACTCAGATCACCTTCTCAGGAGACTCTCAGCATCATTATATCTGACATCACTCAGTTGCCTTGTTTATGGCAACCTAAAAAAGCAGCCACCCTAATTTCAGCCCATTCCCAGAGTACCCTTACAAGTAACAGGCAATAAGGAATAAACTGATCGAAGATGAGAGAAAGACTTACAGAGGAGTGACACTGAGAGAGCAAAAAAACCACAAATAAATTTCATTTCTAAGAACAAAGCAAGATGACCAGGAAATGCCTCAGGAAACACTTTTTTTTTTTTGGAGGAAGAGGGTATGATATTCCTTTTTTTTTTTTTTTTTTTTTCCAACTTTCATTCTAGATTCAGGGAGTACATGGGCGAGTATGTTATGTGGACATATTGTGTAATGCTGATGTTTGCAGTACAACTAAACCTGTCACCCAGGTTGTGAGCATAGTACCCAACAGATAGCTTTTCAACCCTTGCCTCCCTTTTTCAAAGACCTGCCCCTTCTTGTATTCCCCAGTGTCTTCTGTTCCCATCTTTATGTCCACGTGTACTCAATGTTTAACTCTCACTTATACTTGAGGACATTTAGTATTTACTTTTCTGTTTCTGTGTCCATTTTGCTGCAAAGGACATAATTTTGTTCTTTTATGACTGCATAGTATTCCATGGTGTATATGTATCACATTTACTTTATCCAATCAACCATTGATAGGCAACTGTGTTGATTCCATGTCATTGCTATTGTGGATAGTGCTGCAATGAACATATGGGTACAATGTGTCTTTTGGTAGAATGATTGACTTTCCTTTAAGTGTATACCAAAGGAAATGGGATTCCTGTATCAAATGGTAGATCAACTTTCATTCATTTCTCATCAATTTCTCAAATAATTTCTCAATTATTTGAGAAGTCAAGGAGACACAATTTTGTTTTTGTTTGTTTGTTTTGTTTTATTTTCTTGAGACACAGTCTCACTCTGTTGCCTGGGCTGGAGCACAGTAGCGTGATCTCGGCTCACCACAACTCCGCCTCCCAGGTTCAAGCAATTAGAAGACACAATTTTTAAGACATTTTAAAATAACAAACCCCAAATATTTTAGGGAAAACATCTTTATCTCTGTTTCTATAACTGTCAATCTGTTTCTAATAAGCTTTACAAAGCTATATGAAACTAGTTTTTAATTTTTGTATACTTGAGACAATTTTAGAAGAAAGTAGGTATCTACTCATCCAATTTCAGAGAACTCTGAGAAAATTTAGTTATTCTTATGAAAGATCTATTTTCTTATTGCAGTAACTGTGAATTTATCTGGCACTTGCCCAAACTTAGCGTTAACAGGTAATTCATTATATTTATAACATAACCAACAAGACGATTCCAGAACAACACAGCCCTAAAGGAAAAACCATTATTTAAGATAAATATTCTACACTTAGATTCTACACTTCAAAACTCTACACTTAGATTTTTTTTCTAAGATTGTTGTTTGTTATTTACTTACCTAACAACTTTCCATTAACAATAAATTTAGAATGTTTTTTATATTTAAATATCAACATGTGCATTATTTTGGTGATGACATAATAAATCATTAGATGTTGCATACTTGTTATCAAGTGTATATAGATGCTGCATAAGTGTTATCAAGACAGGCAGCAGATGGAGTGTTGAAATATATGGACTCAGCCCTGAATCCATATATTTCAACACTCCATCTGCTGCCTGTCAAATCCTAGCAATTTACTTAATCCCTTTGTGCTCAATTTTCCTCATTTATAAAATGAGAATAAGAATAGCACCAAGCTCATAGGTTATTGGAAAGATTAAATGATTTAATATGTAGAAAAGGCTTAGAAAGGTACTTAATACACAGTAAATACTACCAAGGATTTTGCTAATATAATTGTGTCTAATGTTTTGCAATTATATAGAAAACTGGCATACTATAGCTAAATCATTACACAGATCTTTTTTTTTTTTTTTTTTTTTGAGACGGAGTCTCGCTCTGTCTCCTGGGCTGGAGTGCAATGGCCAGATCTCAGCTCACTGCAAGCTCCGCCTCCCAGGTTTACGCCATTCTCCTGCCTCAGCCTCCAGAGTAGCTGGGACTACAGGCGCCCGCCACCTCGCCCGGCTAGTTTTTTGTATTCTTTAGTAGAGACGGGGTTTCACCGTGTTAGCCAGGATGGTCTTGATCTCCTGACCTTGTGATTCGCCCGTCTCGGCCTCCCAAAGTGCTGGGATTACAGGCTTGAGCCACCGCGCCCGGCCACAGATCTTTTTACTATTTCCTACAGATACAGTAATAGAACTAACATAATTAGGTGAGACGCAATAAACCTTTTTAGGAATTTTAATATATGTTACAAAATTACCCTCCAGAAATCTTGCAACAATTTACACAACCAATAGCCATGTTTGAAAGTGCCTACTTCTGATACTTCAGCTAATTTAGCATATCATCAGATTTAATTCTTAGCCAGTTTGATAACTGAGAAGCTTTAGCTCCCTGCTTACATTTGGTTTTTCTTTTAAATTCTTGCAAATATTGTTTGTTTTTCAGAATTTTTACCAGCTTTTTTGGGGCATTTTGTGAATTGTCAAGTATGTTCTACTGTTTGTCTTCTACTGATTGTCCTCAACATGGAACAGTATAGTTTTTCTTGGGAATCCTGTTAGAATGTATGTTCTAGATCTGCCCTTCATATTTATTTATCTTTAGCTTCATTGTGTAAGTTTTGTATCAATTTCTTCTGAGAGAGGTAAATGTCTTAATCTGAGTTTGTAATTTGTTACATCTCCTATCTGCTTTTTACTGTTTTCATTGCATTATTTTTTATTTAATTATTTTAAATAATAATACATTCACTTGGGTCAACATTCGAAGACAGTAGACTTCTACTTATAGGAAGAGGGGGTGTATGTGCTTTTTCCTCTTCCTTCCACTAAATACAACTAAAAACTCAAACATCATATAGAAAACCAATATAAGACTGAAAAGTGGAGAGAAGTAGACAGTCCATCTAGGAAGAAGACAGAGTCAAGGAATGACATTCTGGTGAGCTTTCTAGGTTTTGTTTGGGCCTCAGTTATCTCAGACTTGAAGCTTAAGAAGCCAGCAACACAGAAACGCCAGTGGGCATATACCAGAAACAAAAACAAAAACAAAACAAACAAAAAAATGCCCCAACTAAAGCCTGCTATCTTTAGACAAAACACCAGGAAAAGGGCATCTAGCAAGACAGAAACCTTTTAGAAGATAATTGCTCTCTTCTAGCCAAACACCATGCGCGCACACACACACACACACACACACACACACACACACAAAACAAACAAAAAAAAAACCGGCCTCACCTCCACCCACGCCAGCAAAGACCGAGTAGGCATCCTAGACTTCTCCCTCACCAGGTGTAATAAGGGGCTCAAACTTCCCACAGGTGTGAGTCAGAAAAGTTCTCTTCCACAACTCAGACTTTCATGCCTCTGAGCTCTAAATATGTGTAGAGGAAATATTTAAGGCAATGTATTATAAACATAGGAGGCTAAAGTGATATAAAAGGAGGTCCTTTCTACACTTTGTTTGAACTGGTAAAATGTCGACACTAGTAACTGTGATAAGTTACATACATACTGTATAATGCCATATAATGGAATCCCTAGAGCAACCATAACAAAAAAATAAGATATACTTCAAGATATACAAAAAGATATACTTCAAAACACTATTGGCCAGGTGCGGTGGCTCACACCTGTAATTTCAGCACTTTGGGAGGCCGAGGCAGGTGGAGCACCTGAGGTTAGGAGTTCGATACCAACCTGGCCAACATGGCAAAACCCTGTCTCTACTAAAAATACAAAAATTAGCTGGGTGTGGTGGCTCATGCCTCCCAGATACCTGGGAGGCTGAGGCAGGAGAAAAGCTTGAACTCAGGAGGCAGAATTTGCAATGAGCCAAGATCACACCACTGCACTCCAGCCTGGGTGACAGAGCAAGACTATGTCTCAAAAACAAACAAACAAACAAACAAAACCCACTATAGAAATATCAAGACTGAATTCTAAGAAATGTTCAAGTAACCCACAGGAAGGCAAGAACAAGAAAACAGGAAAAAAAAAAAAAAAGCAAAACACAGAGCAAATAAAGAGCAACAAATAAAATGGCAGACTTAAGCCTTGACATAGTAATAATTACATTAAGTATAATTATCATAGAATTTTCAATGTTTAGATGGGCTTCCAGTCCAAGATGGAGAGAGCGCATGTGTTTGTCTCACCACCTGGGGTCTCAATGGACTACAGATTTGGATAAATTTCTGCAAGATGGAAAACACATGGTATCATGCTAACAGTAAACAAAAGAGTGATACAATAGAGATAGAAACCATCTGTTTGGTTCTACCCTTGAGAGGCTAATTAGAGACGATTTCACTAGCTCTACTAACTAAAATACTATCACCTGGCAGGAAGCAGTGGGGGTTGCGGGGAGGGGCGGGGGTGAACTCCAAATAGATGATTACCTTTCTGGTGTCAGTGCCTGGGCCATACCCCTCACTCCTAACAACAATTCTTCTTATCAGTTTCCTTCCTTAAAATCTTCCATTAATTTTTTATTCATTCGTTTGACCAATACTTAGTGATTAGCTACTAACTAGGCACTGTCACAGATGCTGGGGAAATACTAGTGAACAAGATAGACAAGTCTGATTTGGGGGAGTTTTAATTCTACTAACGAACAAATAATAAATATGAAAACAAAAATATAAACAGATCATTTTAAATAGTAGTGAGTTCTATGAAGGCAGAGACATTACAGGAATTAGTGCATACCCTTCCACCTGCTCATCACAAATAAATTTATTAGTAATTGCACTGCTACAACATTCCAAAGGCTGTTGAAATTCCACCTCTCCAAGGGCTGGAGTTCTCATTGCTATCAGCAAATGATCTGACTCCAGAATCCCAAACTTAGGGTATGCTTCCTAGGACTACTCTTAGAATACAGGGTTAGGTCATGTATTAATCCATTCTCATGCTGCTAATAAAGACATACCCAAGGCTGGGTAATTTATAAAGGAAAGAGATTTAATTGACTCACCGTTCAGCACTGCTGGGGAGGCTTGAGGAAACTTACAAACATGGCAGAAGGGGAAGCAAGCATGTCCTTCTTCACATGGTGGCAACAAGAAGTACTGAGCAAAAGGGGAAAAGACCACACCATCAGATCTCATGAGGACTCATTCACTACCAGGAGAACAGCATGGAAGTAACTGCCCCCATGATTAAATTACCTCCCACCAGGTCTCTCCCACAACACATGGGGATTGTGGGAACTACAATTCAAGATGAGATTTGGATGGCGACAGAGCCAAATCATATCAGCCCAGGTTCTCAAAAAGCCAAGCCTGAGATAAGTGGTTTATGGAGAGAGTGCTTTCAGAGGAAATGCCTCTGGGAGTGATAGAAGTAGGTTTGTTTAGTGAAGGAGCTGGGCAAAGGTGTGTTATCAGCTGAAGTGTGACCTCAGCTTGCACTCACAGAGAGCTCTGGAGTATGAGTTGTACCACAAAGATTGTCCTACCCAGAGGCAAAGGAGATTGAACTGTTATACTCCTGCTTTGGCCTTTGGATATGAGCCACCCCGGGGCAAGGGCCAGAGGTGGGTAACCTCTCAGGCATCGTCACATGAGACAGCTCCTGTCATTCAAAGGTAATCCTCTCAAGAAGGGTTTCTTAACTTCCCAACTTTCAATCTGGGAAGATTTCTTATTGTCTAGCTTATTTTTATAGAAGCCGTCATCTTATTAATTAATAGTGACACACTAGCCTTATATGTTGAAGACCTCCCTTAAAACTGCTGACAGATGTGGCATAAATCATTGTAACAAAATCAATTCTTTTTGGTTGGTCCAAGATTCCATTTTCTTCTTGTTGAAGAAGCAAGTGAACTTGAAAGGAAAGAGCTAACTTTCCAAATTCAACCTGAGCTAGATACAAAATAAATAAAATAGAAGCTGCTCATTCTACCTTTTTTGTGCAATAATAACAATAGTCCACTAATTAAGTCTTCCCTTCCAAAAAGATACTACTGATTACCAGTAATAAAATATGTGTGCCAGGTGCAGTGGCTCATGCCTATAATCCCAGCACTTTGGGATGCCAAGGCAGAAGAATCACTTGAACCCAGGAGTACAATACTGGCCTGGGCAACATAGTAGGATCCCATCACTACAAAAAAATGTTTTTTCATTAAAAATTAGCTGGGCATGGTGGTGTGCACCTGGAGTCCCAGCTACTCTGGAGGCTGAAGCAGAGAGATACCTTGAGCCCAGGAGGTCAAGTCTGCAGTAAGCCATGATCATGCCACTGCACTCCAGTCTGGGTTACAGTGAGACCCTGTCTCAAAAAAGAAAAAAGATTTCTCCCAGGGTTTTGGAGTTCTCAGAGTATCACAAAGGCTGAGAACAGACAAGGAAAGAGGAAGAAAAAGTACAGAGAAACAATTTTCTATCCCCTTTAGTATTTATAAACTATACTGTGTCCCTTATTTCTTTCATTATTATAATCTGGATTCTTGGCATTTAAGAAGGAACTGAGATTTTTCTGTAACTTCGATGAAGAACATTCCCGGAGGCCAATGTCTCTATGTGCTGGAAACCAGAAAGGGGAAGTGTCCCAGCTAGAGTCTGGTAAACCATAATTCTTCCCATTGTCAAAGGATTTCACATCTTTGCTCACACATGGGAAAGTTCTCAAAGTAGATTTGACAATATTTCACAAATGCCACAAAAGGACCATGCTCAGCAAAGACAATTCCAGGCTTGGCACTAAACAATGTAATCCATCAACTGGCACCAGTGAGTCTCACTTGGTCTGAATGATCCACAGCACAGACCAGTACCACTCTTAGACTTGGGCAAGAGGAGACTAACTTGGGCACTGTTATTAAGAGGATTTCACTCTGGTCTTTCTCCAGGCACCATCCTTCTCATGGGGTGTGGGTCCCAGGGGTCAAAGGGCTATGCCTACCTAGAACCTGACTCCCTTCTTTTAAACCATATTTCAGATATGAGAGACCCCAGAATTTCAGCTCTGGCACTGGCCCTTTTCTGAGTCCCTCTACCGTAGAGTAGACAGTGCCTCTGGCAGTCATATCTTTAGGCTGGGGGTTGTCCAAGGAGCAGCCATTGTAAGAATAATGAACGCAGATGTGTGTGCAAGACCCTTCATGTATTGGGCAAACTCGGGATGGGAAAAGAGGGTAGAAGGGCTGTGATCCAGGGCCTAGCTCTTCCCATACCACCGTACTTCAGCAGAGACCTCTGAAGAGTCCTAAAACTCTCCATATAAATAGTATTCAGTTTAGGTAATAATTGAGTTACTATGTGGCACGCACAGTCAGGACTTGCAGGCACTATTCTCAGTATCATATATGTATATACAAATATATATATTATATGAATTACAATATATTATATATAAATATATTCACTTAATTTTCACAATAACCTTATGGAAAATATGCTTACAGGGAGATTAAATAACCTGCACCAGACCACACAGCGAGTGGTGGGCCCAAGATTTGATCCCATGCAGCCTGGTTCCAAAATGTGTACTCCTATTTCACCATTAAAATACAACTTTGCATCCCTTTGTGAATTTCTAGATTAGATAAATCTGACGTGTATCATAATCTTCTTTGGAATTTGCTTTGTAAAAACAAATAAACACACAAACAAACAAACAAACAAAACATGATTTTCTTGGAGAAGGCAACTTGCTTAGTTAAAACAACAGGGTGGATCCGGTGCTATATAGAGCAGCTTGCTGCAAGAACACGCAGTGAAGGGAACTTAACCCAGACCATGGAGTCAAGGGGCACTTCCAGAGGAAGACAGTTTCTGAAATAAGTCTTAAAAGATAGATCCAAGGTAGGCAAGCAAATAAGATGAGAGCAGGACAGTCTATTTTAGCCTCTAGTAGGAGAACAAAAACAAATAGGAAAGAGGGCCCTTTATTTTTTTTTCATGGATGGGATTTTATTAAAATTGTACATAGATCTCACATGTAAATTTAAAAATGAGCATTTTTTCTACTATCAAAATAGTTATTTTAAAAATAACTTGGAAGCTGGGCGCAGTGGCTCATGCCTGTAATCCCAGCACTTTGGGAAGCTGAGGTGGGCGAATCACGAGGTCAGGAGTTTGAGACACTCTGGCCAACATGGTGAAACCCTGTCTCTACTTTTAAAAAGAAACAAAAATTAGTCGGCACAGTGGCGGATGCCTGTAATCCCAGCTAGTCTGGGGGCTGAGGCAGGAGAATCACTTGAACTCGGGAGGCGGAGTTTGCAGTGAGCCAAGATCACACCACTGCACTCTAGCCTGGGCGACAGAGCAAGACTCTGTCTCAAAAAAACAAAACAAAACAAAACCTCAGAAAACTTTAATACAACTTTGTTATATATTAAACATTCACCTAAAATCTCAATCATTTCTCTCCCATTTCTCTCTGCTAGAATCTTGGAGGGCCCTTTAATTATAAGTAACTCACTGCAAAACACTTTCAAGACAAGAGTGAGAGGAAGGTGAAGAGGTCAGAGCTGAAGTGTTTATTAATCTCTAAGTCCATTGCCTTCAACCTAAAAGCTGCCTCTGAAAATTTATCCAGAGGAAATGAAAAAACTGTGTCACTTCTCTGAAAATTCAGATTTTTTTAATATTCAGGGAAAGATATACAGAAACTTAACTGTGTATAACCTTACCTTGTGAGCAAGAAAATGACCCTCAAAGATGATAAAAATCAGTAGTTGTCGAGAGTATGATCTTTTGATTCAAAGTAGAAATTCACTTTTATTATTAATCTTTATTGGGCCTACTCACTCCTGCCAGAGTGGGTCATGCAAAGACTCTGGGGTCTTAAGCAGAGTACAGTATTTGATAAGAATGTTCTAGGGTTTGGTTTACACTGACCACCACTGAGATGCCCATTGCAAGTGTATGTAGTCATTTGAAGTTTGGGACTTCTGCCATGTCTATGCCACACTTGGACATTCAAATCATTACAGAGTCAGTCTAGGAACTCCTGTGCCTACAGTTTGGTCTCCTTAGGTGCTCTAAGAAACCATTTGCCCTGGGAGTCATGCCATTTCACCAGGTCACCTAGAGAGTGGGTTTCCATCACCACTGGAACCCAAAGACCTGTCTCCTCAGCCTTAGAGAAGCTTCTCCATTCTCTTGCTACTTTTTTATCCTGCTTGTTTGAAAAAGGCATTTTCCTCTCCCTACTTTCCCTTTTGAGACATTTAACATTTTCTCTCCAATTGCTTTTGGCTTTTCCAAATGCCAAAAAGAAAGCTTGTATCCAAGCAACTCAGGCTTTAGGCACTGAAAAAACATCCATAGCAAAGGAACAAAGGCCTTAAAACTGGGAACAGGCCAGGCATGGTGGCTCATGCCTGTAATCCCAGCACTTTGGGAGGCT
>NW_012117221.1:2124174-2134406 GCF_000951035.1 Colobus angolensis palliatus
AAAAAAAAAAATCGACAAATTATTATATAGGATATTTGAATTGTTATACATTTTGCATCATTATAAATAACACTGTAAAAAAATTCTTCTTTGGTATTTGTATTCTTGGGATACATTTCAAATAGTAGAAGCACAATATATCACTTGAGGTACCTGCTTACTTAAGCAAATGTAAGGTGAGGTCATTAATGTCATGACTGAAAGACAAAAGAGAAGCTTTTTGTCAATTGCTGGAGTCCACTTTTCCCATGAATACCTTGTTATACTCTGAAGGTGAGACAGAGTAATTTTCAGGAAGCCATTGGTTTCCTGGAGGAAACTCAACTCTTCGTGCCTAAGATTCAAAGTTAGAAGGACTCATCAGAATGGATTGAGATGGTCTTGTGCAAGTTCCTCTAGCAAGAAAGCAAGCAAAGCCCCCCAGAAACACTCACCAGAAGGGAAGGGAAGTTTGGGATGGTACTGGAACTCAACACAAGGTATGAAAATTGGGAAGGCAGGCTGGTTCTGTAGCAGCATGAAGCTAAAGTAGGAAGCCTCTCTGGGCCAGTGACTTACAGAAAGTCTTGCTAGCCTAAGCCCTTGCCAAAGCACGGGCATGAGATTGGACTAGATAAGAGATCACTGCACAGTGGATAAGCATCCACCAGTCTACACAGACCAGGTCTCCAGCAGCAACAGTGTTGCGGGCAATAACTACAGCAGTAGAGCTGATGGACTGATTCCTCTTTCCAGTTCCTTGTCTCCTCTGGGATGTTGAAGCACAGCTAGTCTTTTTTGCCTAGGGTCCTTGGATAATTGAGGATATAGAAGGAGAGAACACAAGAGGAGGAATTGGTGGGTGTTTGAAGTAGTAATTGAAAAAATTAGACATGTGAACATGCTTGTGTCCCAAGCTGGAAAAACAGGTCAATATATACATATACTATCAGAGTCACAGATTTATTTATAACCAGAGAAAATACAGAAAAATGTAGCTTCTTTGTTGCTTCTTCAAGTAATCTTACCTGCTGTGTAGAAAGGAAATCTATCTTTGAGTTTACTACAGTAAATTTGGTCCACCAACTTTATTTAAGCAGTCCTTGTAGAAACTCAGTCATCTCATACAAAATTCTGTGGCTCTCAGATTTTTAGATGGAGTGACCCATCCTCTGTCTTTCTTCAGGATGGGATATGGGCAGTGGCAAAATGATTACCTGACCTTATGAAAGCAACAAAGAGGACCCAACATTACATGCAGTGCCTCTGCATCCTTGCTGGTCCTTACAGCAAAAATCTTGTCTGTTTGTCTCCAGGACTGACCGCTGAGGCATAGGCTACTAGTCACAAACTAGTATGTATGACCAGAGACCACAGTCAAAGCCATTTGGCTCTGTCCCAAAGTCTTTACCCCCTACCTAAGGTGTACAAAAAAAAAATATAGTTCAATTGAAAATAGCTGAAATATTGAGGGATATTTAGGGTACAAGAGTACTCACAGCAGTATTGCAATTACAATGTGTATATGAAGGCCTTATTGACTTGATTTACATGTTTTTCTTCTTTCAATATGTTCTAGTTAGTTGAAGTTAACAGATTCCCAAACAACCCAAAATATTTTTGTTTAAGTACTAGGAATTATAATTATATACCTTTCATGAATGAATGATCAAACAAAATTCCTGCCAGAGATAAGTTTTCCAGTGTTCTGACAAAAGGGCCTGCTATCAAGTATGTGTTGAGAGCCATTACAATGATATTGTGTATATCAACATTTTTTTTTCAATTCTCCAAAGTCAGAAAAATGGAGAAGCCTCCTACCAAAACTTCAAGAGAAAGGGATGAAAGAGTTGCTCACCCTCCCTAAACTTTAAATTCAAAGAAGGGGGCAACGAAATTGGGGCTTTGTGTTGTTGGACAACCCCTGGCTGTGGACCAGCAGTGCAGGATGGGCAATTTGCCTAAGCAGTTGTGAGCCTGGAATCTCTTGGGCAGAATCATTGCTTGAGAACAGTTTATCTCCAGGAAATTTCTTTGCTGGGGGCAACTGGTAGGGGGAAGGGTGGGGGGCAGAAAGGTCTACTTTACTTGAGATGTTTCTCAGCAGATAAGTTTCCAAAAAATCGTCATTCATATCTAAATATGTCTTCCCTAGAGAGATTAAACAAGGTTCTAAGAGCTGTAGAACAGTTTTAGAAGAAAGTGTTCAGTTAAAGTTAGGCTAAACCTGTAATTCCTACAGGCAATTTGCTCCTGGAATAGTCACCACCAAAATCCCATAGGGGGATTTTATGGATGTGTACCTTTTGAACAGAAATCTTTAAAATTAATTCTTTTTTGTGCTAAAAAGGAAAACATGAATAGTAAGATGTTATAATATAAAATGGATGATGTTAAATATAAATTGATTTACCTATATTCCTTAACTTGAAGATTTAGTGCTTGGTAATCTTAATTTGGGAGGGGTTTATTGTGAGGTTTTACATTTTAGATAAGCTTCCAATTCAAGATGGAAGAGGAAACACATGTGTTTGTCTCAATACCTGCGGCCTCAGTAGACTACAGATTGAAAACATATGTGGAATATGGAAAGCAGATGGGGTCAGGCTGACAGATAACAGAGCATAGGAAACAAGAGAACAAGGCAGTAGAAGCCATTCTTCATGGCTGAATCGTTGAGAGTCTTCTGGCTAGGCAGAGGCAGGCATAGAGAGTAGAAAGGGAAACAGAAAGAGAAGTCTCCTTCAGCCACTAGAAAGGCTGCTCCACTCAGCCAGCATCTCTGTTCTAGGCCCCTGACCATATAGAGTAATGAGTGGCACCAACATTTAACCAAAGTAGAAGCTATTTTCTGAAATAGTAAATCATTTATCTGGGTAGGATTATAGTTACCCTTGACGATCCAGGTACTTCAGAGAACTTCGCGGGCTTTAGTTTAGAGAGCAAAAGTGATGAGAAAATAGCCAAATAACAAAATGAGGATTCAGGGGAGAGGACTACTGAAGGAAAAGTCTATAGAAAAAGCTCACAGCTATGCCTGAGTTTCACCAACCCATTCCTTCACGAAAGGAAGAGAGACTCAAGCATTAGCAGAAAGCCAAGACAAATCACAACACCAATGAGAGGAACCAAATGAGCACATTACAAAAATAATAATGACCCCTGAGGAAAAAGCAATTTTTCATAGAACTGAGAAGATCTAAGGAAAAAATTCTAATTTGTATTCTCAGGGAAGTTTGAGAGGATATTGAGATATTGCATCCAAAACTATAAAAACAGATTGCTATAGAAAAGGAGAAAAAAATAATTTTTTTTAAAGTTTAAGTATTTTAGCTAAAAGAGAAAAGTCAATATAAGAATATATGGTTGGGGTGCCATGGGAATGCTTGAGTCACCCCCTTCCCCAACCACAGGCGGTGCAGCTTACAGCTCTAGGAGAAGCTCCTTCCCTGTGCTTAAGGAGAGGAGAGAATAGAGTCAAGAAAAGTTTGTCTTGCAACTTGGATATCAACTCAGCCACAGCAGGGTAGGGCACTGGGCAGAGTCCTTAAGGCCCCCATTTCAGGCTCTAACTCCTGACAACATTTCTGGACACACCTTGGGCCAGAAGGGAAAACGTTTCCTTGAAGGGAAGCACCCTTTCTTGGCAGGATTCATCACCTGCTGACTAAAGAGCCCTAGGTCCCCGAATAATCAGCAGTGGCAGCCCGGCAGTATTTGCTATGAACCTTGGATGAGTCTCAGAGCCCTGCTGGCTTCAGGTGTGACCAAGCACATTCTCAGCTGAGATGGCTATGGGGAGACCCCTTCTACCTGAGGAAAGAGTAAAGGTGACTTTGTCTTGCAGCTTGGGTACCAGCTGGACCACAGTGGGGTATAGTTCCTTGTGGGCTCCTGGGGTCCCTGATTCCAGACCTTGGCTCTTGGATGGCATTTCGGGACCTGCCCTGGGCCAGAGGGGAATCTAATGCCCTGCAAGGAGAGACTTAGGGCTGACAGCAATCATACAAGCTGACTGACTAGCCTTTGGGCCTTGAGTGAATATTGACAGTAGCCAGGCAGCACTCAGTACAGGCCTCAGGCAGTGGCAGCCACGGGAGAGACTTCTCTGCTTGAGGGAAGGGGAGGGAAGAGTAGAAAAAACTGTCCTGTAGTTTGGGTGCCAGCTAATCTTCAGTATAATAGAGTAGCAGGTAGATTTCTAAGGTTCTCGACTCCAGGCCCTGGCTCCCAGATGGCATCTCTGGACCACCCAGGGCTAGGGGGAACTTGCCAGCCTGAAGGAAAAGACACATGCTCAGCTGAATTTGTTACCTGCTGATTGTAGAGCACTTGAGCCTTGAGTGAAAGTAGGCAGTAGCCTGGCAGTGGTCACTAGAGGCCTTGGGCGAGACTCAGTGCTGTGCTGACTTTGGGCCTGACCCCATGCCGTCCTAGTGGTTGTGGCCACAGGGGTGCCTGTATCATCCCTCTCCCAGCTCCAGGCAGCCTGGCACAGAGAAAGAGACTCTGTTTGGAGAAAAGTAAGGAAAGAGAACAGGAGTCTCCTTGTAATCTAGGGAATTCACTCTGATCTTATCCAAGACCACCAACGTGATACCTCTACAAGTCTGCAAGAGCCACAGCATTACTGGGCTTGGGTGTCCCCTGAAGCAGATATGGCTGCAGTAACCAAAGACTCAGATCACAACACCCAAGTTCCTTTGAATACTTTGAAAGCCTTCCCAAAAACAGACAGGTTCAAACAAGCCCAAACTGTAAAGACTACAACAAACACGTAATTCTTCAATACCCAGACACTGACAAACATCCACAAGCATCAAGACCATCCAGGAAAATATGACGTCACCAAATGAACTAAATAAGGCACTTGTGATCAATCCTGGGGAAACAGAAATATTTGACTTTCAGACACAGAATTCAAAATAGCTGTTTTGAGGAAGCTAAACAAAATCCAAGATAACATGGAGAAGGAATTCAGAATCCTATTAGATAAATTTAATGAAGGGACTGAAATAATTAAAAACAAGCAGAAATTCTGGAGCTGAAAAATGCAATTGACATGTTGAAGAATGAATTCATCAGAGAATCTCATCAGCAGAACTGATCAAGCAAGAGAAATAATTAGTGAGCTTAAAGACAGGCTATTTGAGAATACAGTCAGAGGAGATACATGGAAAAAGAATAAAATACAATGAAGCATACCTACAAATCTAGAAAATAGCTTCAAAATGGGAAATCTAAAAGTTATTGGCCTTAAATAGGAGGTAGAGAAAGAGATAGTCATAAAAAGTTTATTCAAAGAGATAATAACAGAGAACTTCCCAAACCTAGAGAAAGATATCAATATTCAAGTACAAGAAGGTTATAAGCACCAAGCAAATTTAACACAAGGAAGACTACTTCAAGACATTTAATAATCAAACTCCCGAAGATCAAGGAGAAGGAAAGGACCCTAAAAGCAGCAAGATAAAAAATAATAATAATAACATACAAAGGAGCTCCAGTACATTTGGCAGCAAACTTCTCAGTGGAAACCTTACAGGCCGGGAGAGAGTGGCATGACATAAAGTGCTAAAGGAAAAAACTTTTATCCTGGAATAGTACATTCAGTGAAAATATCCTTCAAACATAAAGGGTAAATAGACTTTTCCAGACAAAAGCTGAGGTATTTCATCAATACCAGACTTGTTCTACAAGAAATGCTAAACGGAGTTCTTCAATCTGAAAGAAAAGGATGTTAATGAGCAAAAATAAATCATGTGAAGGTATGAAACTCACTGGTAAAGTAAGTACACAGAATGTCATAACACTGTAATTGTGGTATATCTTGAGTAGAAAGACTAAAAGATGAACCTATCAAAAATAATAACTACAACAACTTTTCAAGATGTAGACAGTATAGTAAGATATAAATAGATATGACAAAAAGTTAAAAAGCTGAGAGATAAAGTTTAAGTATAATTTAATTAGTTTTCTCTTTGCTTCTTTCTTTATGTAATCAGTGTTAAATTGTCATCAATTTAAAATAATAGGTTATAAGATAGTATTTGCAAGCCTCATGGTAACCTCAAATCAAAAAACATACAACAGATACACACAAAAAAATACAAGAAATTAAAACATATCACCTGAGAAAATCACCTTCACTAAAAGAAGAACAGAAAGGAAGGAAAGGAGTAAAAGAAGACAACAAAACACCCAGAAAACATAATACAAATGTTAGTGGCATGGCATATGTAAATATCAGTATATCAAAGAGCTATCAGCACTCCCATGTTTATTGCAGCACTATTCACAATAGCCAAGATTTGGAAGCAATCTATATCCATCAACAGACAAATGGATAAAGAAAATGTGGTACATATACACAACGGAGTATTATTCAGCCATAAAAAGAATAAGATCTTGTCATTTGCAACAACATGGATGGAACAAAAGGACATTATGTCAAGTGAAATAAGCCAGGCCCAGAAAGATAAACTTCACATATTCTTGCTTATTTGTGGGAGCTAAAAAAAAAAAAATAAAACGATTGAACTCATGGAGATAGAGAGTAGAATGATGGTTACCAGAGGCTGGGAAGGGTAGTGAAGATAGGGGTGGGGGAAGAGGGGATGATTCATGGGTACAAAAGTATAGTTAGACAGAATGAATAAGATCTAGTATTTGAAGCACAATGGGGTGACTACAGTCAACAACAATTTATTATACATTTTAAATAACTAAAAGAGTATAATTTGATTGTAACATGGAGAAAGGATAAATGCTTGCAGTGATGAATACTCCATTTACCCTAATGTGATTATTATTCATTGTATGCCTGTATCAAAATATCTTATGTACCCCACAAATATATATACCTACTATGTACTCACAAAATGTAAAAAGAAACAAAAAGAATATATGGTTGATTGACTGTATTAATTATCCCATTTCTTCACCCCTCACTTTACCCAAGTCCTTCATTATTTAACTTCATGGGACCTTTCCTCTTTGCCTCTGAGCTCATCCATGCGAATTCCTTTAACCAATGATGCTAGCAAATGTGACACAGGCAGAATCTAGAAAAATGTGTTCCTTCTCTTTTACCTTAGTCAATTATTTATTTTCTTGACATATGTAAGAAACACACAGAGTAGAGCTCAAGGGGCAGCCTGTAGACTTTCAAAGATACTCTCTACTGAAAATACAAAAAAATTAGCCGGGCGTGCTGGCGGGCGCCTGTAGTGCCAGCTTCTAGGGAGGCTGAGGCAGGAGAATGGCGTTAACCTGGGAAGCAGCGGAGCTTGCAGTGAGTGGAGATCGCGCCACTGCACTCCAGCCTGGGCGACAGAGCGAGACTCCGTCTCAAAAAAAAAAAAAAAAAAAAAAAGAATCTCTCAAGCCTGACAGAGATCAGAACCACCCGCTTAAGTCTCAGCTGAATGCTCCTCTCCTGGGAGGCTTCCTTGGCCCCTCCACCTAATGAACCCTGCATTGGGCAATAATCTCGCTAACTTTATACTGCCTTCATAGCACCTATTATATTAGTCCATTTTCACACTGTTGAGAAAGAAATACCTAAGACTGGGCACTTTACAGAAGAAAGAGGTTTAATGGACTTAGAGTTCCACATAGTTGGGGAGTCCTCACAATCATGGTGGAAGGCAAGGAGGAGCAAGTCATGTCTTGCATAGATGGCAGCAGGCAAAGAGAAAGAGAGCTTGTGCAGGGGAACTCCTTTTTATAAAACCATAGGATTTCATGAGACTCACTGTCACCAGAACAGTATGGAGGAAACTGCCCCCCTGATTCAATTATCTCCCACCAAGTCCCTCCCACAATACGTGGGAATTATGGGAGTATAATTCAAGATGAGATCTGGGTGAGGACACAGAGCAAAACCATATCACCCATCATTAATGAAATTATCTTGTTTATATCACTGTGCTGATGTTTATTGTTTGTTTCCTCTACTAGAATGAAAGCGCCACTGGATCAGGGACCTTGTCCATATTATTCACTAGTGTTTGTTTCTCTAGCATCTACAACAATGCCTAGCCATTAGCAGGTAATTAGGAAGCATTTGTTGAATAAATTACATTTGAATAAATTAAATTTGAATGAATTAAAAATGAATAAATAGGTTGGTGGAACAAATAACTGGAATGAAGATTGGTATTAGGATAGATGATCAAAGAATTTACTAATTGATATGCCCCAGGCATGGACAGATTAGAAAGACTGACATCCATAGAAGGCCTGGAAGCCCCCTCTTGCCAGATGACATCTTAGTGGACCCAAGGAAGACCCAGAGGATCCCTGAAGTAGTTCAACATTTTAACAACGGGTCTGTCCCCCAGCGCATACCATTTGAACACCACTCTGCTGGCTAGGACAACCATGTAATGTGCTATGGTAACAAAGTTTCATGGACTGGACAAATACATGCAGTGGCTCATTTTTGAGTGCTCAGTAACGTCATCTTAGTGCCCGTAAATCATGTATCTGAGGCTATGTAAAAACAAGATTGATCAGCTCGAATGTCAAGCTCTCAGGCATCTTTCTTTGCTTTGTGGGATTGAAATCATTTAAGGAAAGGAATGAGATCACTTACACTTTTTAAAGACAGAGGGACGCCCTGAGCTTCTCATTTCTCCCACCCACATTTCTCTGAAGTCAGTGAGGCACTACTTCTGCTTGGCAACAAAGAAGCTGCCTTCTCTTATTTCCCAAAGTCCCCCTTTTTTTTTTGCCAAGATAATCTTTCCCAGACAGAGGCATTCAGGAGAAATAGAAGTCTCCAGTCCCCAGAAGTGGGAAGGGAGGCAGGAAATCACACAGAAAAGGCCCTGGCAGTACTTAGTCAAATGAGTTCAGCATTTGGATAGGGACCAGCAGCTGACACACATATGAGAAGATTAGGAGAGTATGTGTACTGAATAGTTCACCAAAACCAAAAAAATTAAAATTGTAAGGCTGTGGGAAAAAATACTAGTTATCACAATAAAGCAATTAATTTTCCTTACAAAATATCTGTTAACCACAATTGGCAAACTGACTAATCACCAAAATAATCCACACTGTAAAACTTCACTTGGTTGTTTGAGAAAGGAGAAAGTCTCAGAGCCAATTTTTAATGGCTGATTTTTTTAAAGCCCTTTTAGTGCTCAAATAAGGGTAACTACTAACAGTCTTTTGGACAACTAGTATCAAGAATGAGAATCATTCTTAACGACTTTAGGCTGTTATATTCATTAGTTGCCAGTTGCTAGTGTACTTAAAAGTAGATTATTAGTATTATTGTATTAAGCATCCTGTCTTGTTTCTTAGAAATATTTTCTCCACACATGTTAATATTTTAAAAATCAGTCAATGCACTGATATGATGATTAGAACCATAAATAGTTTGGACACTAATTAATGAAGCTTTTCATTTTTAGGAAAATGGCAGAATTATCTCAGAAAGGCTATAGGTGCACAGCTTTTAACTCTACCTCCTGCTGCTAAGGGATGTTAAATATTGGTAAACAGAAAGTGAACACAGAAGAAAGAATTTCTGATTGATGAGGGCAAGTCTTTCAAAAACCATCCAATTTAAAAGATACCCTTTTCCTGGCCGAAAACCAGAGAAGTCTCTAACCCTCTCCCACCACAATTTCAGTAATTTTTTAGATGGCATTTTTCCTCAGAACCATTAACATTATAGAACAGACAGAATTCTATCATCCCTACAATTGACAGATAGCAAAAAATAACCCTCCAAAAGCCAGAATAATGGAAAACATGGATGAAATCATAAAGTCACAGTAAGAAGTTCCATAAAGAGTAAACTGATTATGTTACTAGTCAGGGAGTTCTGTGAAATTGTGTTGTCTAAAATCGAAAAGTAACTAAGATAGGATATTCCATGCAACGTGCTGTCGAGGGTAGAACAGACTAGTAGTGATCATTCCAGGCTCAAGATTTAACCAATAACCTAGTAATAAGAATGGGTATCTAACAATAGAAATACACCACAGAGGTGGCGGGCGCCTGTAATCCCAGCTACTCCGGAGGCTGAGACAGAGAATTGCTTCAACCCAGGAGGCGGAGCTTGCAGTGAGCCAAGATCGCGCCACTGCACTGCAACCTGGGTGACAGAGCGAGACCCCGTCTCAGACAAAAAAAAAAAAAAAAACAAAACAAATCATCTAACAGATGCACAGACCTTCATTCCAGCCAATGAGAGCATGTTGTTCAGTTTATACATTCCAGACTGCACTGGTGTT
>NW_012117221.1:2134456-2158095 GCF_000951035.1 Colobus angolensis palliatus
AAAAAAAAAAAAAAAAAGGAACATACCACAGATACGCTCATGGAAAGGGGCGCGGGTAGGTTGTGATGACAAAGGTTACTAAACACAAGTGCTTTACTTTATTCCTTAGTTTGGGTTGACTCATTGGCCCCCACAGGGCATGCGATGGGGGTGTGGCTCGCTTCCTGAGTGCCCTGCTGCTCAAGCCTCTAGGGGAGCACACAGACGGGCAGGCTGTGGAGCTCTGACCCCACCGCAGTGTCTAGGGGTGAATGTTTAGGCTCCCCAGCCCCAACAGGCGTGTGTTAAAGGGTGCTCTATTAGTTTGCCGTTTATAGGTGGCTTGTGTCAACCAGCTCAATTAGACCCTCTAGCCTGTCACAAGGACAGAGGGCTTTCTGTATCCCGGGTTCTTGCCTGGTGCACCCGAAGAATCAGACGACACGTGGGCTTGGAGAATGAGTGCAAAGTTTTAGTGAGTGGAAGTAGCTCTGGGCGGATGGGGGAGCCAGAAGGGAGATGGTTTTCTCCTGGAGTTGGGCGGCTCGGGGGCGGCTGTCCTCCGACTGCCCCACCGAACTCCACCTGGTCCCACCTGTAGACGGCCTGCCGGCTTGCCGGTGCCTGTGCCTGTTCTATATGCTCTTCTGCCGTCATGCTCCTCTCAACGTCCTCTCAATGACCAGCCGCTTGCGTCTTCTTCCTCAATGTGCTCCTCAGGACGTCCTGCCGCTTGTGTCTCTGCCTTGCTAGGGTCTCATGTTTGTATAGTCCCAGGATGGGGCCGTGACTGGCCAGGGTGATCTTGAGAAATGCAACATTAGGGCAAAAAGGCAGAAGTGCCAGTACTCACCTAGGTCTGTGGGGATGCAGCCCTAACCAGGGACCACCCCCGTCTCTAACCAGCACTTCTGTTCCCCCATTCCTTATCATTTAAAGGGACCACACTCTACCCTTCCCAGCACTCCCGTATCATCATTGTTTTATAAAATCCCAAGCTGAATAATTTGTTATTATAAGCCAAGAAACCTGAAATTAGACCCAGCCGGTTTGCATCCTTAGTATCCTAAGGCCGAGACCGGCAACCCCAAACCAGAACGATGCTTGAATAAATCCTATTTCTCTTTCAAGTACTCCACACCAAAACCAGTACAAAAGCTCTGTTCTAACACTAATCCTAATTATGGGGCGGGGGTTGGGGGGGCAGAGGTCAGTAATTTATTCTGAGAATCAACGGAATTGATCAATGGAATTTATTTTGGAATCAATGGCATCAAAGAAAAAAAGGTTTTAAAAGTCACTAATCTCTATATTGAAGCAGTAGTTTTAGACGCTTTAGTGATAAAATGCCAGACACAGTTTATTGCTAAGCAAGTATGAACCAAGCCCAAAACTAAGATCAAACACCTGGGAAGAGACAGACAGAATGGCAAAGTGTAAATGTTGACCAAACTGAGTACAGGCTGAAGCTGAAAATTAAGAGCTCAGAACACCAAATGACTACATAGGGAGCCTGAACACCAGGGTCAAAGAGGAACATAGGTAGTCAAGGACATAGAATTTAGAAGAGTGTATGATGGGTATCCATGGCAAAAACAAATATGAACAGACAAGTACAGATAAACAGATCCACAGGGGACAAAGACATGAAGCTCAAGGACTAAGCTCTTGACACTTCTAGTATCCTGGTTCTAATCCTGTTTCAAAGCCCAATTGTAACTCTGCTATTGGATTGTCTATGATACTTCTGCATTCTTGTAGTAAATTCTCCAACCCTTCTTCTTTGTTGTTTCCTGTTACTTGTAACCAAAGAATTTTTATTAATATAGCATATGTATATTATAAAGATCTGGAAGCATATTGCCAAGTAGTTCTTCAGAGAGTGCATGGGATTCATTTACCCAGTGACAGGTGCCTGCTTCCCTCCATTCTTACTAACTGGATATTTTCATTCTTTCAATTCTTTACAAATTCTTTTTTATATTCTAATGACCAGTTTACTCAGAAATAGCACACTGTCTTTGCCACAGAAATATAGGAGGGATGGATACTGCTAAGAGATTTAGACTCAGAGAACAGGGACTCCTATTGATATAGATTTGGATTCTCTTTCATTGGAAAAAAACGATGAGATCATTTATGGCTAAATATGGAATAGTAAGATCATGCTAAGCAAGGGGATCTTTGAATGAATGGTCAGAAGGGTGGACAAGTGTGTGCTGCATCACAGTTGAAAAGGAACGGAACATGGTGGATACCTTTTAGGTCTGAAGGAAACTGCCCAACCCATAAAGATTTCCTCATGATCCCACTGGTGTCCAAAGCTGATCCATCAAAAGGATACCTACTCTGCCACAATGTATTAATCATAACTTTACATAATAAGATGAGATATAAGAATTATAATGGAGGAAATTATTTTATAGAACTGACTACACTGCTAGCCAATGAGTAACTGAAGATTATGAAACTTATCAAAGAGTTCAGGCGAGTAGGTAGTTAAATATGTACCAATCAATATATTCTAAATAAAGCTGGTTAAAATATATATTATGTTACTCTCAAAGACACAAAAAATCTGGGAATGATCCCACTGGTGAGCATGAAAATGAATGTGTAAGAAGTACATAAATAGCAATAGCAACCCCAAAAAGCCCCCTAAATTTTAATTATAAAAGTAAAAGTGGTTTAAATAGAGATGTATGTCTTGAGATGGGATAATTAGTATTATTAGATGTAAGTTATTTCCTGAATATAATTAAAATTCAACAAAGATACATCTAGAACTTGACAAAATATTCATCTGAAAGAAAAACTTATGAGGCTTATAAAATGTTGGATTAATGGGGGCACTTATCCAAACATATTTTAAAGATTACCATAAAGCTACAGTAATCAAAAAAGCGTAGAACTGGCAGTAGAATAAACAAGAAAATGTCCATTTTTAAAAACAGATTAATACGATAAATCTGAAAGGAATGAAATATGATAAAGGTTGCATTTCAAATCAGTGAGAACAAGATGGATTAGTGAATTATACTTGGGAAAAAATAAGTTAGAACCATTATGTATCTGTCAAGGTCAATTGCAAAAACCTAGTGTATTTATTAGCTAGTTTCAGCAGAAGGAAATTTATTACATGGTACTAAAGGGCTTACGGAATCATTAAGAGAAACGGCAAAAACAAAAACAAAAAAAAACCATAATCTGTACTTCCAGGAACAGCTCCTAAAGCCACAGAGTAGGTCTGGGCTAGGAAAGTTGGTGCCAATTTGCTAAATTGCTTCTACAGTGGCTAGGTCTGAAGCCATACTGTCTTTGCTAGTTTCTGCACAACTCACTTGCCAAATTAAATCTCACACAAGTACATTTGATCCACAAAAGCTAAGTCACGTCAGCAACACTTGTTACATAGATGTGTGGAAACTGCAGGTTTTAGTTTTCCAGCCTGTGCAATGCAAGGAAGGGCATTAGAAGGAGGAGGACTAGATGGTGAGCTGAGCAATTTACACAAACCAAAATAATCCTCAGATACCTTAAATGTAAAGAGCCAAATAATAAAATAGAATGAAATATAGATATGTTTAGGCATTTAAACTGATATTTTTTAGTATTTGAAGTATTAAGCTATATGTTAGTATGGCGTATAACAACATGCATTGGAAACATCTTGAAGCTATCAGTATGTAATTGCTTGTTAATTATGGTGCCTCACACGGACTGTCACGCATTTTTTAAAAGAATTAGAGGATATTTAGTTATATGGAAAGATGTTCACAATAGATCACTGAGTTTTAAAATTAGGTAATACAAGTTATAGGTTACAAACTCATTTTGTGAATTATTCCTGTAAATTGTGTTATATTCAGTACACATTAATAGATATATCACATGTAATGTACATTTTAATTTATAACATGTAACAAAACACATATATTTCTGGGGAGAAAGAGAATGAGAGTGAGAAGGAAAAAGATTATAAAAATGGTAACAATGAGTATTTCAGAACAATGTGGTTGTGGGTTTATTTTATTTCTTTTTTTGCTTATAATGTCTTAAGTAGATATACAATAATAGAGTATCCCCTTTGTTACAAGAGGAGATTATTTAAAAAAAAAAACACACACAAAAAATAAAAGAACAATGAACCAATATAATTTAGAAGAAAAGATTTTTTAAAGATTTTAGAAAAAATGCTTTTTAAATCCTAAATAAATGTTACCTAACTTTTTTTTTTTTTTTTTTTTTTTTTTTTTTGAGACGGAGTCTCGCTCTGTCGCCCAGGCTGGAGTGCAGTGGTGCGATCTCCGCTCACTGCAAGCTCCGCCCCTCCCGGGTTCACGCCATTCTCCTGCCTCAGCCGCCCTAGAAGCTGGGACTTACAGGTGCCCGCCACCACGCCCGGCTAATTTTTTTGTATTTTTAGTAGAGACGGTGTTTCACTGTGTTCGCCAGGATAGTCTCGATCTCCTGACCTCGTGATCCACCCGCCTCGGCCTCCCAAAGTGCTGGCATTACAGGCGTTACTTAACATTTTTAATGAAAGTTAACGTTTAGTGAGAACTTGCTATTTGACAGCCACTGTTCTTAGTGCTTTAAATGTATTAATATATTTATTCTTCATAACAACCCAAAAGGTAGACACTATTACTATTTTCATTTTACAATGAGGGAACACATAAAAGGTTATGTAAATTGCCTGACATCATACAACTAGCAAGTGGTTGAGCTTACTATACAACACTGTTACAAAACCCAAGCTCTCAATCACAACATTAAATATTATCAATATTAATATTCTTATCTAATATTTATTGGACATCAACATAAAATACAAAGCAACCATTTTTAATTATACAATTCAATGGCTTTTAGCATATTCACAGAGTTGTACATTAATCACCACAATCAATTTTGGAATATTTTCATCACCCCAAAAAGAAATTCCACTTCCTTGAGCCCATCACCACCCCATCACCCCAGGCATCACACCAATAATTAACTTCCGCAATCTATTGTATCCTTGCAACAAGGCTGGATGGTAGAAGTGAATAGCCCCACTATACAGATGCGAAAACTGAGGTAGAGAGAGGTTGAGAAACTTGCCTAAGTTATACAACTAGTAAACAGTAGAATTGGGACTTAAATTCAGGCAATCTGTCTTCAGAATACATTCTCTTAACTACTCCACAATGCCCTACAACATTATATTACAAAAATGAAAGCTCATGAATAAGTAGAAATTACTCCAGGAATATAAAGATTGTTCAGTTTAAATAAATCTCGCAAAGTGATATATCACACCAATAATAATAGTGAAAAAAATACTAAACCCAAAAGCACTCAGTATCTATCTCTAGCAGAAAAAAATAGATAGATGACCCCCACAAGTAAACAAGAATAGAAGCATGCTTACACGTCTATCTGAAATAACTGTAATTAATACCTAACATTGACACAAGAAAGTCATATGTAAGTAATAACAAAATAAAACATATCTGTTATCATTACCCTAACTTAAATTTATTCTACATGTTTTAACTAATGCAGTCAGTAAGTAAAAGGAAAAAATGAGGTTTCTCTTGAAAAAGAAAATAGAAAATAATTATGTCTATATAAATAGAAAAATAAAAGAAAACCAACTTCAAAATCATCTTTAGTAATGCAACATTTCAGTAATCCAAGAAACTGAAAGTCTGTGAAAATAAAAAGATATACGTGTGTGGGAGTGGCAATGGGAGTGGAGGGTTAGAGCTCAAATTCATCTTTCAGGCTGAACAGTCCCCATAAACTGGAAATCATTAAGTCCTGTTTCACCTCCCAAGAATGCATACCAGTTAAAATTCTTTACATTCTTTTTCCTTGCCTATTTTGCCTGGAAAAATGCTTGAAACCACAATGTTGGACAGATAGTTTATTTTTGTGTGTCAGTATTTTAACTGGAAGGAAGAGGAGAAAATTTTTCGTGGATCTTTAGGTTATAATGATTTGACCTTTTATTAGTTATAGGATTTATTGCCCACATGAAAAAAAAGGAAGAACTTTTGCAAAGGAAGAGTGGAAAAGCTAAGGGCCAATATTGTGTATTCCCGTCTTCCCTGACCTACTATTCAAAACCTCCAGTAATGTAGAGAAAAAAGAAAGGCCCCAGAGTCCTTTGAAGTCTGTGTGACTTCAAGGAAATTACAGAGTAACAATGTCATGGAGCATCTTGCCGGCTGCTGGAGACCCCAGGGCTCTAGGCTGAAGGGAGTCTTCAGCTTTGCAGGTCCAAGAGCCCAAATGAATCTGCTCAACTAAGGGTTATTCTGGGATGTCCAAGAGCTTTGACTAAATGAACTTACCCGATTTTTAAAAAATATATAAACCAGTGATTTATGCATCTTTACCTGCCTCCTTCCCACAGAGGTATTGGTGGCTAAGATGTCAGTCCATTAATTTATCTTTAGAAATACATCAGCAGCTGGGGTACACCAGATGAAAACTGACTTGGAGTCAGAATCCCTGGTCCGAGTCCCAAATTAGTCATTTAAATACTATGTGTGATCCTGGCTGAGCCACTTAGACCCATCATTCCACCAGAATTAGCTTTACCAATGTCACCAATAACCTGGTGGTTCCCAAGTACAATATACTCTTTTATTAAAATCTCACTTAACCTCTCCATGGCCTTGTACCCTGCTGATCACCTTTCCTCCTTGAGTTTTCATGACACCACTTTTCTGGTTTTCCACTTACCTGTCAGCTGATCCTTCTCCTTATTCTTTATCTTATCCTTTGCATCTAGGATCTGTCTTTAATACTCAACTATTAGGGTTCAAATCCCTTTCCCTGGGTAGCCTCATCCAGATCCATAGATTCAAGTCCCAGACCTTTATCCTAAGACCCAGAACTATAGATTAGACATTTCCACCTGAACAAACCTTGGAGACCTAAACTCAACAGACCCCAAACTGAACTAAGTCTCTACCCTTATGCCTTCCCCACACTGTCCAAATCAGAAAATTAACTCCTCAGGTGAAGTTGATGCTGCTAATCTATGAATGACACTTTGAGTAGCAAGTTTGAGAAGCAAGAACTTTTTTCATGGCTCCAACAGTAGATTATCAAGTCTTGAGGACTCTTCCTTGTTCATAGCCCCTCGCTCCTCGTCATCCCCACCTCCATTGCCTTAATTCAAGAGTGAATGACACCTCCTTCAACAGCCTCTCTGCTCTCTCTACTGATCTCCCTGACTCCTTGCTGGGCCATGCCAATTTTTCTTACATAGTCCTCCCATAATGACCTTTATCAAAGGCCTGTTTGAGACTCTTAAATGGCTTTTCCATAGCTCTAGAGTTATTTAAGCTTCTTTGTTTTGTACACAGGCCCTTCATGGTCTGGCTTTATTCTACCTCTAGACTCACATCTGCAATCCCACATCCCTTGCATCTCAATCATTATCTTGATTTTCCCAAACACATCATGCTGTTTAATGTACCACCGCCTTCCTACACTCATTTATTCTACTGGAATGCCATTCCAAACTTCAAAACTTATTCTTTTCTCATCTTCCTAGGATCAATTCATTCATTCCTTTCAAAAGAGGTCTACTCTTTCCCCAGTGTGATAGATTGCATTTGCTCACCACTCTCTGCCTATACATTTTTGCCATGGTTTCATCATGACCAAAGTAGACTTTCCCACCCTTGTGCCTTGCTGTGGCCAATAGCACAGAAGCAGAGGTAATAATGTGCCAGTTCCAAACCCTTTTAAACAAACTTATGACATCCCTATGAGAAGAACGTGTCTGAGCCTGTCTCAAAATGATCATGAGAAACACATGGAGAACTTCTCCAATCAGCTGACCCTCAGAGGACCAAAAGACATGTCAGAGAAATCCTTACTGGTATGTGCAGTTCAGAGGTGTGGTTGCTTCTTGTGTGGTATGTTGTAGATTAACAAAAACATTTAGTGTAGTTTATTTGTCCATCTCTGTCCTCCCATAGCCACTCTGCATGCGTTAGTCCAGCTCTTCTCCAAGACAAATGAGAGAGTAAAACTGGTACCTTGACCTGCTGCCATTCAAACTTTAGTCAAAGGGGAAAAAACATCCTCTCTGCTTTCTAATAAAGTTTTCCAAAAGATAATAACACCCTGCCTTGTACTATTCCTCCAAATAAATGAAGACTCCAGCCCTTTCCCTTAAGTTGTTAATTCTTTAACCAAAATATTTTATCCTTAACTTTTACAATATATTCTACATATATATGGGAACCTTTATTTACTTATATGACAATCAAGTGAAGAAGCATCTTATTTTCTGCCATGAACAAACCAACTTTCACCTTGTTTAATTCAGGGAGCCCAGCTCTCTTGAAATCTGGAGTAACTTGAAAAACTATGCAAGTAGAAATATTTTTATTTTTCAATGCTTTTGTTTGAGGTTTTTGTTTGTTCGTTTTTGCCAGGAGCAAAAGTTTGGGGCATTAGGCACCATCCAGGGCTCAGCACTCTAGAAGCCTATGTCTTACAAGAGTGATGGTAGCTCAGGAATTTGTCTGTGAGAGAAGAAACCAGAAAGGCACTGTTTTGGGATGACGCTAAAATAAAAAGGCTGGCTCACAATCCAAACTCATCGCCAAACCCAGAGAAATAGGCAGGCAGTGAATCCCACTATGAGTGCCAATAAAAGCAATTTGGGTATCCAATTCTAACACTCATGAGAAGGTATTACTGCCGTTGTTTAGTGGACTATTCAGCCTCTGGCACAGGTGAGAGGGAGACAGGCTGACATGGAAAACCTCTATTGCAAAACTTTTCACATGGTGACACAGAAAGTTTGTGTATAATTCTTTTATGTTGTTTATACAAGACAAGCTTTTTGATGCTTGTGTGGAGACATTACAAACAATGATTATGAGCCTGACTGGGCTGTATGGGACATGCTAATGATATAATGTTAAGTGAAAAAACAGAAAGCAAAATTGTTTTGTACACTATCATTTTATAACATATTCCTAGAAAACTGATTGATAGAAAATACATACCTGACCAGGCATGGTGGCTCATACCTGTAATCTCAAACTTTGGGAGGCTGGGGTAAGTGGATACCTTAAGCCCAGGGGATTGAGGCTGCAGTGAGCCCACTGCACTCCAGCTGAGGCAGCAGAACAAGACATTGTCTCAAGAAAAAAAAAAAAAGATAAGAAAATACATGTCCAAAGGGGTTTAGTTGAGTGAAGGTAAGAAATTTTTTTAAATATATCTATTTTACAAAATATGTAAGAATATAACTTTATGATGAAAAATAATAAATGTATCACATAAAATAATATCTACAAACAAAAGCTGAAAATTTAAAAAGAAAGGTTTTTCAGTGAGCATTGAATGAGATCAAAACAGTGGGGAAATGTTGCCCAAGTATTCCTATGGGGATATTCTACCAAGGGGTCCACTATTCATTCCAGTCCATCACAGTTTCCTCTCCAAACTGGGTTAGAGACACATGACTCACTCTTTGGCTTTAGATTTCTAGACTCCACACAGACTACAGCCCTTCTGATACA
This sequence comes from Colobus angolensis palliatus, assembly GCF_000951035.1. NCBI lineage: Eukaryota > Metazoa > Chordata > Mammalia > Primates > Cercopithecidae > Colobus > Colobus angolensis. The sequence continues at coordinate 2,143,984 of NW_012117221.1, forward strand.
TGACAATTGAGAAGATTACTGTTTACTTCAATTATATGCCAGTTATATACTCCTGACTGGTTTTCTTGATTGAACACAGACCTTGGTCATTTGCTGAAGAGTTAGAAATATTTTATCAGCAAACACACTTCATTTTTTTATTGAGTGCTCGTATGCATAGAAGAGAAGGCTCATTTTTATTTCATTTTCAGAGGATAAATTTTCACACCTCATCTCCAAACTCAAGTTTCTATCCTATTTGGTAGCCTCATGCACCATATACAGCCTGTTCTACTTTTAACAAACATGAGTGAAAACAGCTTGTCCCTATCTCTTTCCTATCTTGTTCATAATAACCCTTTAGGCACTTGATGCTAAAACTATCCATCAGCTTTAATTATTCAAATTAACCCACCTTCTCTGATTGACTTTGGCTTTACCCCCTATGTCTTGTTTTCCAGGGAAAAAAAAAAAAGGAGGGGAGATTTTTTCTGGATACCTGTGTATATCTCCTCATTGATATTTAACTGAAGACATCTAAAAGGAACACTCTACATTGGTACCAATATCACCAGCATTGCCTGTACTGTAAAGCTGAATGTAAGGTGGGTGGGGAGGGGAGAGGAGGTAAGCAAAGACATCATCCTCTACCAAAATCAATTTATCTAATAGGAAATCACAAATAGGCATGATGTTTTGCAATACATACAATCTGTGTGCTGATTGGGAAAAAGGCCTAGAGTTACACATAATATGTTTATGGAATGACCAGCTTCTAATAACCAAGAAATCAGTATGGGATTTCTATAGGAATAACCAAATGGCAGGAGTGCTATTTAGAAAATATTCTGTTTGGGTGCTAATGAAGGGGAATATAAGGCTATACAGCTTTATAAAACCATAAGACAGGAACATGCCCCTTGCTCTGCAGGGCTAACAGAATGATTTAAACAGGAACACTGGGAGTAGACTATTGAAAGACAGCATCAGGGACAGGATTGGTCAGGAAGAGTTTGGAGATGGGTTAAGATACTAAAATGGGGAGCTAACAGTCAAGTCCTTTCTATCATAGAAATGGGGAGGTCAGAGTCAGAGGTTCATGTGCTGAGGCTTGGAGAGTCCATTCAAAAAGAGGCAGAATTCTGGACTCGGGTTAGGGATCAGCAGCAAGGGGGATGTGGCAGGTAGGGCTGACCGTGTGACTATTAAGAATCACGGGTACAGTGGACCCGGCCCTTGGATGATGTCACATTCGAGGAAGCACTGGCAGAAACAGCCAAAAAAATGTTTTTTTCAATCTTAAACATGCAATCTTTAAAAACAACAAAAACAGTAAATGGTACATTCAAAACTCTTGCTTGTATTCTCTCTGAATTACTGTATAGACTAACTTCTTTTTTTTTTTTAATTTTATTTGACGTTCCAATGTATATGTGCAGGATGTGCAGGTTTGTTACATAGGTAAACATGTGCCATGGTGGTTTGCTGCACCTATCAACCTATTACCTAGGAATTAAGCCTCACATGCATTAGCTATCTATCCTGATGCTCTCCCTCCCCCTACCCCCTCAACAAGCTTCACTGTGTGTTGTTCCCCTCTATATGTCCAAATGTCCAAATTGTTCAGTTCCCACTTACAAGTGAGAACATGCAGAATTTGGTTTTCTGCTCCTGAGTTGGTTTGCTGAGGATAATGGCTTCCAATTTCATCCGTGTCTCTGCAAAGGACATAATCTTATTCCTTTTTATGACTGCATAGTATTCCATGGTGTATGTGTGCCACATTTTTTTTGTCCAGTCTGTCCCTGGTGGGCATTTGGGTTGATTTCATGTCTTTGCTATTACAAATAGTGCTACAATTAACATGTGTGTCTGTATCCTAATAATAGAATGATTTATATTCCTTTGGGTATATACCCAGTAATGGGAATGCTGGACCAAATGGTATTTCTGGTTCTAGGTCTTTAAGGAATCGCCACACTGTCTTCCACAATGGTTGACCTGATTTACGTTCCCACCAACAGTGTAAAAGCATTCCTATCTTTCTGTGGAGACTAACTTCTTATCTCTCTCCCCAGCCACCATGGTCCCTTCCCCATCAGCTATTTCTGTGCCTTTTTCTGCATCCAGGAGCTGGTGGGGCAGAGAGAAATGTTCCTTAGAGAGCAGTGGATGGAGATTACCCTAGGGAGGAAAACAGCTTTCTCTTGGGTAACTGGGATGCTTAAGTGACTTATACAGTTTAATTTTTATTATGTCTCTCTGCCCCTCTGGTCAAAATTACCACTCCCCTCAACCCCGCAACATACACACACACATACATATATATACACACACAGAAAAATTCTTATTTTAAGTGGGGATCCCAGAAACTCTTTTTATTTACAGTCTGACTTTCCCACTCATTTTCTTCTACAGGGATACCTGTCATGGCCCTTGTGATTGTGCCTCTGGGCATCTTCCAGCTGGATGACCACAGCCCCTTCTTATCAAACTCGACTGAGACTGAGGGACAGGCAAAATCCTGGGAAGCAAACACAGTCAATTCCGTATTTAATCGGCCCTCACTTCAGGAGCTCCGTCCCGGATTTTTGTCATGGAAGTGATGTTCCCTGGTAAGAGTCCTCCTGGTTGCAGACTGCCACTAGATGTCCCTCATCCCCTCAACCTAAACAAAGGAATGAGTCTCCCCTTCGCCGCAAGGTATGGGATGAGTAGGGGAATGAGCACCTGGGTGGGCAGAACCTCCTCGTGAATAATCAGAAGTGCAGTTCTGAGTCAGAGTCTGGGTGCCGTAGACAATTCCCCTGGGACCCATCTTTCAGGGGCTCTGTCTTGAAGGAGTCGAGGGGAGCCTGCACCCTGTGTCCCAGCATTAAGTTCTGAACTTCATTCTGGAAAGAAATCCTGTGTCCAGAGAGCTTTTCACGTTGACTGCTTTTCCTCCTTAATTCTATTCTTCTTCACTAGTAGACAGACTTACAGAGTCATCAGAGTAGCAGTAAAGTTCCAGATGGGCTTGATAATTTCTGACGATAAACTGACACCACATGAATTTTATCTGGCTGATTTCTAGCCTCCAAGTTTCATTCATTAGCCCCTCAGAAGAGAGCTCTGACAGTGTAAACAAGGTGGATCTTCCCAAAAGTATTATGAATTAGCGTAGGTATGAGCCCTAATCACTTTTCCTGTTGGTCAAATGTAATGAGATGTTTCTGCTTAGAAAAGTCAGTCATTGAAAGACTGAGTCTGTGATCATTCCATTTGGGAGGCCCAGCACTCACACAAATAGCAGCGTTTCTCTGTCTCTGAACCTGACCTTCCTTATACATTTTTGTGACACATTCTAACCACACCCCTCTATCCCTGTTACAATATATACTTTCATATCTCAAGCTATTGTTGGGGCAACTGGCCAGTCCCAAATGCCTCCAAAGCTAATATGCAAGTCCGTGAAGTCCCTGTGTGTGTGTTGGGGGTGAGGGTTGGGGGTGAGAGATGAATCTAACTCCCTCTGGTAAAGGCAGACTGAGCCTTGAACTAATCAAGGCAGGTCAGACTCTCTCTGAATTCCTCTCACAGTAGCTCATTGAAAAACGTTTCCTAGATGAATCCTTTATGACCCAAAGGGAAAATATTCCAAGGCTTTCCAAGAATATTCCAAGAATATCAGACTACTATCACAACTACCAAATTTAAAACATAATGAAGGTAGTAAACAATAGAAGAGATATTTCAGACAATCTTAAAGTCAAATTAGAATCTCAAGCCATACTTAAAAATGTTGGCATGTTTCCCCAAAATTTCCTCAAGCATGATTTTCACTGTTTCTCCCAAGTTTAACTGGACACAGTTTTCAGAGAAACAGGGAGGCACATGGAGAGTTGACATGGATCTCCTGGAAAGTAGATGGTCCATAGAGTAAAACTTTTCTCTTGTCTGGGGCCACCTGTGATAGCAAAACAAAGATATAGGGCTTCTGTGAGAGTAGCCTATTAATATGATTTGGCTTTGTGTCCCCACCCAAATCTCATGTTGAGTTGTAACTCCAAATGTTGAAGGTGTGTCCTGGTGGGAAGTGATTGGATCATGTGAGTGGTCTCTAATGATTTATCACCATCCCCCTAGTGCTGTCTCGGGATTGAGTTCTCATGATATCTGGTTGTTTAAAAGTGTGTAGCACCACCTCCTTCCCTCTGTCTCCCTCCTCCTCCAGCTATGTTGAGCATGCCTGCTTCCCCTTCGTCTTCCACCATGATTGTAAGTTTTGTGAGACCTCCCCAGCCATGCTTCCAGTACAGCCTGCAGAACAATGAGCCAACTCAACCTCTTTTCTTATAAATTACCCAGTATCAGGTAATTCTTTATAGCAATGTGAGAACGGACTGATACACCTATCCATAGACAATGTGGGCTGAGATTTTCCTAATGGGTTCTATGAGAGTTTCAGACCTTCTCAGAGTAGCAGTGAAGTTCAGTGAAGCCTAGTTTGAGTCATCTTGCAAGGTCTCTACCTGAGAAATTGGCCAGGGCAAGGGGACCTCAGTGATAAGAGCTCTGTAGTCTTAACCTGAGAAGCAGAAGCCAACGATAAGAAGACATCAGAGGTGGCAGATGCAGACTGAATTACTAATACTAGGGAGTAGTGACAGATCAAAAATCCCCAGATAATTTGCAAAGAATACATAAAAGTGACCCATAAAAGAAAAACAGGAATTGAGAATCTGACATCCAGGAGGTTCCAGTGTCAGGTTATGATACAAAAGCCACATAAGCCATTGCCCTTTTCTTTTAATACCTCTTGCACTTCCACGATGCCCCAAAATCATGAAATAGCAGTCAGTGAACAAAAAGAGCACAAAGGGAAAGACTCTTCAACACTTTCAGGGGCATCAAAAAGAAGCAAAGCCTGAGACACTGTCACAGCAAAAAGAAGGCTAAGGAGATATGATAACGGAATGAAATATGGTATCTTAATAAAATTCTGAAACAGAAAAAGGACATTAGGAAAAACTAATGAGATCTGAATAAACTGTGAACTTTAGTTAATAATAATGTATCAATATTGATTCATTCATTATAACAAACATACTATAGAAATGTAGAGTGTTAATAATAGTGGAAACCAGGTATAGGGCATGTGGGAACCCTATTATCTTCCTAAGTTTTCTGTAAATCTGAAACTGTTCTAAAACATCAATTTTATTTTTTTTTCAAAGGTAGATGAGGGATACCAGTTAAGAGGCTGTTAAATTAATTTAGAGGCTGATGATAGGAACTGGGACCAGAGAGGTACCAACTGAAATGAAAAGCAGGTATTTGATTTTGAGTTACATTCTAGAAATAAAGCAGGCCACACTTGCTAGAAGATTGTGTTGTGAATGAAGAAAAGGAGGTACTGAAGGTGCCTCTGAATATGGGGCTCAAGTGACTGGATGGCTAGTAGGGTGTGTTTGTTGAGATAGGTATTGGGATAGGAAAAGATTATGGTTATTTTGGGGGCAGAGAAACAGAATGGATGTGAAGTGATTTGTTTTAGATATATTGAAAGGTCTATTAAACAGTAAGACGGAGTTGTCAGGTAGTTTGGGATTCAAGGGAGGGCACAGGGCTAGGCACGTATGTTTAAAAGACACGTCGGTATATTTAAAGTCCTGTTATAATTGACAGAAATCAGTGTGACAGTATTTAGAAGAAGACCCAGGACCAAGCCCTGGGGCACTACAATATTTAGAGATTATGAAGAGGAAACAGAACCAGAAAGGCTGACGTTGAAGATGCAGCCATAAAAGTAGGAGGAAAACCATGGAAGCATTTAATTATGGAAGCCTAGTGAAGGAGATATTTGTCAAACCCATCAAATGCTACTGAGTAAGTAAAAGAAGATAAGAGAAATGACCACCAAATTTAGAAAGACGAGAGTGCTTTTAAGAGAGATGTAGAAATTAAAGCCCAATTAGGGTGGATTAAAAAGAAAATTTTTAATCTCTTTTTAAAAATTTGAAAAGGTGGTGGCTCATGCCTGTAATCCTAGCACTTTGGGAAGCCAAGGCAGGCAGATCACTTGAGGCCAGGAGTTCAAGACAAGCCTCGGCAACATGGTGAAACCCCCTCTCTACTAAAAACACAAAAAAATTAGCCAGGTATGGTGGTATAGATATGTAATCCCAGCTACTTGGGAGGCTAAGGCATGAGAATCGCTTGAACCCAGGAGGCAGAGGTTGCAGTGAGCTGAGATGGTGCCGCTGCACTGGAGGCTAGGCAACAGAGCAAGACTCTGCCTCAAAGAAAAGAAAAGTAAAGAAAAATGAAACGAAAATGTGTTGTAAGGAAGTGGAAATAGTGACTCTCAACAAAATTTGAGAAGTTCTGTAGCAAAGCGGAGAAACAAAATGAGAACCATAAGAGATAAGGTCAAATCTTTTATTTTTTAGTAGGTCAGAAACTCTGAAGGAAGTCAAAGAAAATAGAAGGCATAATACCAGAAAAGAAATAAAAATTCAAATCACTAAAATCTTTAAAACACTGTTAAATACCACTTAAAAAAAAGAAAAGATAAAACCCACAGAGTTTTGGCATCCATCTACAGACCCGTGCAATTTTCTGCTTCCCTCAACACTGGGCTCGATCTAAGCTTTAGTGCTGAGCACCTAAGGGAATCTCCATCCATTTACTATACCCAGAGGAAAGCTTGGTCTCAGACTCCTGCAGTCAGTAGCTAGTCAGGCTGAGCCATCCTGGGGACAGTAAAAACTGACATATGTAATTGCTGAAAGGGCTCACATCAGTTCCAGTATAAATCAAGCTTACCCTTCACTGATGAAAAAAGGAAAAAAAAAAAAAGGTAGATTCATCAAAACACCTTGCTATAGAAAGGATCACTAGTTTAGTGTCAAAGCCCCTCCTCTCAGAGAAAAAGAGATAATAGAAAAAACAGGAAAAAAACTCTTCTAAAAGATCACAATGCATATTTTCAGTGCAGTTTGACAGGCTTTAGGGATGCATGAAACTAACTTATGTGGCTATGGGAAAGTAAGCAATCAGAGAATAGAATGGGTTCTTAAGGGAAAAATAATTTATAAAATTAAAAAATGAATAAAAGAGTCCAGAAATAGCAGAATGAACACTATACTGCTAAAAAACAAATTAGAACAGCAACCTAGAAATTCACTCACCTATTCAGCAAATATTCTTTAAGTACCTCCTCTGTTCTCTATTCTGGCTCACATGTAAGCATTGAATATATAATATCAAGAAAATAAATTGCAGTCCCATGGAGCTTTCATCCTTGTAAGAATTGTTACAGAATTTGGTGAAGAAAAATATATTGATATAAATGATAAGAGAAATTGTCAGTAATATGGACAATAGATAAGGGTGACACAGTATTTATATAATTAGGTATTCCAGAAGAACACTAGAGAGCAAATTAAAGAAAGAATAGAAGAAAATTTCTCTGAGCTGCTTGAGATTTACAGCAAAAAGACTCACTGAGTTCTCTGGAGACATGATAAAGTTCATTCAATTATATTAATACCAAATTTTAAGAGCTGTAAATTAAAAAGCATTATTAGATATAGGAAGCATCACCATATAATGATATAAAATTTAATTCACTAGGAAGATAATTTTAAACATGAATACTCCTCAAAATATATGAGGCAGAAATTCATAGACCCACCCCCAGAGATAAAATGACAAATGCACCATCAAAGTAGGAGATACAAATTTATCTTTCTCAATTGTAGATAGAAAAAGCAGAAAACAACAAAGTAGCTAAGATTTTCAAACATAATCAGCATGACTGATCTAATGAAAACACATAGAATTTTGCATCCAACCATTGAAGAATATTCGTTTTACTCAAGCCTACAAGAGACTTTTAGAATATGGATACCAAGATAAAAACTCTTGGCTTCTGAATTCCAAAATAAAGATTAAATCCTACAAGATAATATACTAGACTGGCATCATTTATCACTGCTGAAACACGTAATGCTAGAAATAATTAAGCAATGTTTTAATATTTCTTAAGAAAAATATTATTACACAAGAACTATAAACTCAGCCAAAAAATGTTCACGTAAGAGGAAAAATGAAATATGTTTTCGTACATATAAGCAGTCACAAAGTATGCTTTCTGGGGAAAAAAGTCATTATGGAAGCCAAAAGAAAAATGATTCAGCATAAAGAGATAAAGAGGAAGATGGGGGGAAAAAAAGGAAAAAAAAAAAACCTAACAAGCAACATAACCGGCAAGCTAGAGTTATCTAAGGACTTCTTGGCAGATGTTAGCAAAAAATCCTTCAAAGAGAAACAACATTAGGGGAAAAAAAAAAAAAAAAAAAAAAACGGATCTGAAAATAAATATGGAGTTGTTTTAATAGATGAGGAATTTTAGAGAAAAGAATAGGAAGGACCTACAACTCTGATAAATTTCTGAATCTGAAAAAGGGAAACACACACACACATAATCTCATGATTAATAGAGCTTAAAATGTTTTTGGAAAATACTTTTTAAACAGACAACTTCAAAGTAACTGGAAAAAATAATTTCAAGATGGCAAATTAGAACAAAGAAAAACAAGGATGTACAAAAGCATAATGAAGAGAAATAAAAAAACAACTAAATAACCCTATTATGCAAAGCCTCATGGAATGAATAATAGAGCAAAAACAAGATTTCTGCTGTTTATAAGACATATGCCTAAAACAAAATAATGTAGAGTTGGAAAATTAATTTAAAAAGAGCAGTCTTGGAGGTACTAATATTTAGAGTAATCTAAAACCAAATAAACAAAAAATTCGATTGCATAATAAAATGTTCAACCAATGTCAATCTAAGTCAAAAGCATTTAGATTGGCCAAATCACAATCATAATGGGAGATCATATGAAAACTATTTTAACTTCATAATTAAAGTAGAAGAGAATAAATTAAGATATATTAAATTAAACACACCAGTTCCAAACTTTATAAAAAAGAAAATATAGACTCGTATATCCAGCAAAGAACTTACAAACTTTTCAAGTTTTAGGGATTTGACATGTTAATTCCAAATTGTAAATGGAACAAATGTGTAAGAATACCTACAAAAATATTGGCACAGAGGAATAGTATGAGTTTCCATGTCACATATTAAAATATTTAACATTATGATGACTTAAATATTATATTATTAAAATGAATGTAAAATTATAATATGTAAATTTTTAAACTGAAAGAGTTGAGATCAACAAGCTACTTTTTCTTTTTTATTCTTTTTCTTTCTCCATATGCACATAATCTGTAACACTCATTTACAAATATTTTAAAATTCCATAACTGGTGTTAAAAGATTGGCTTCTTGGGGGAAAAAGGTACATTTTCTTACAATATACTTAAATAAACTGCACTGAAATTGAATACTTAGTAATTAAAAATAACAGATGCACAAAATAAACAAAAGAAAAGATAGTCAAATAAGTTTAAAAATCAGAGGGAAAAGCATGTCTAATCTTGTCTCAAAATTCAGAAACCATCAATGAAAATTATACAGGATTAAGAAAAAAATGAAAAATTTTTATGTAGCCAAAGACGTTATATTCAAAGCTGAAAAAAATATGTAAGAAAGATGAAGAGCTTAAGTTCAGAAGTTCAAGACCAGCATGGGCAATACGGCAAAACCCTGTCTCTACAAAAAATACAAAAATTAGCTGGGCTTGGTGGCACACATCTGTAGTACCAGCTATCTGGGAGGTTGAAGCAGGATGGTTGCTTGAGCCTGGGAGGTTGAGGCTTCAGTGAGCCGTGACTGCGCCTCTGCACTCCAGCCTGGGTGACAGAGCGAGACCCTCTCTCAAAGATAAAATAAAATATTATAAAAACTTAAATTGCCACCAAGGAAGCATTATTTTAATTACAGTACATGAACACAATGGAATTTCATGTAGCAATTGAAAAGCTGAGATGCATATATGTGTGTATGTATGTAGAGTTGCCCAAAATTTGTAAAAAACAAAAACAGAAACAAAACCAAAAACATTATTACAAAGCAATATGTATGCCAAGATCCAATTTTTGAATGATGCTGATTAAAATTCATAGTTACATCTTTAAGATACAATATTCTAACTTTATTGCTTTAACTGAATTTAGCCTTCTTATAAAACCCTACTTCCATTCAGTGGTAGAAAGAAAAATCAATCTCACTCATGCAGGGTAACTTCAAAAAGGTTTTTAAAACTTGGTTTCTTGAATATAGTATTCTCTGATGGTAGTTTGTATTTCTGTGGGGTCGGTGGTGATATCCCCTTTATCATTTTTTATTGCGTCTATTTGATTCTTCTCTATTTTCTTCTTAATAGTCTTGCTAGCAGTCTATCAATTTTGTTGATCCTTTCAAAAAAACAACTCCTGGATTCCTTGATTTTTTGGAGGGTTTTCTGTGTCTCTATCTCCTTCAGTTCTGCTCTGATCTTAGTTATTTCTTGCCTTCTGCTAGCTTTTGAATGTGTTTGCTCTTGCTTCTCTAGTTCTTTTAATTGTGATGTTAGGGTGTCAATTTTAGATCTTTCCAGCTTTCTCTCATGGGCATTTAGTGCTATAAATTTCCCTCTACACACTGCTTTAAATGTGTCCCAGAGATTCTGGTATGTTGTATCTTTGTTCTCATTGGTTTCAAAGAACATCTTTATTTCTGCCTTCATGTTGTTATGTACCCAGTAGTCATTCAGGAGCAGGTCATTCAGTTTCCATGTAGTTGAGCGGTTTTGATTGAGTTTCTTAGTCCTGAGTTCTACTTTGATTGCACTGTGGTCTGAGAGAGAGTTTGTTATAATTTGTGTTTTTGTACATTTGCTGAGGAGTGCTTTACTTCCAATTATGTGGTCAATTTTGGAATAAGTGTGCAATTAATACAACTCAACCTCCCTTCTTGGATGTTCCAGAGATACCTACTGTCATACACACCTGTAACTGAACTTGTATTCTTCCCCCACCCTCACCCCAAATCTGTTCCTTCTCTAAAATTTTCCATCTCAGTAAATGGCAACACTACCCGTGCAATTGCTTATGCCAGAAGCAAGAGGATTTTCCTTAGTTTTTCATTTTCCCTTATAAACCTCATCCCATCAATCACTAAATCTTCATTGTTTTTACCTCCTAAATATGTCTAAAATACACCCACTTCTTTCCATGCACACCACCAGCACCTCGCTCAAGCTAACATCATTTTTTCCTTCAGATACATTAGTAGCATCCAATTGCTCTCCTTCCATCCACTCATGCCCCATCTAAACAGTTATCTAATTAGCAAGTTTTGAAATTGCCTATCTCATCATTTTTCTCCCTATCTTGAAACTTTTGAGGAGCTCATTGCCTTCAAAAATAAAGAAAAAACTCCTTAGCATGATTTATAGGGTCAGTCTAATATAGTTACTGATAATTATCCCAACTTCAGCCCCTATTTTACATGCTCCACATATGTAACCATTCAAGTCCTTAAACACATGCTTTAAAAACTTTACACATGACATTCCATTCTCATTCCCATGGGCCCCTTCCACCTAAATAACTTCTACACAGTCCTTAGCTGTAAACTTTAAAATCGTTTTCTCAGGCAAGCCTTGTTTGCAACCCCAACCCCATTCTTAGACAAGGCTACCTCACCCTCACTTGTAATAATTACTCAACCGGCTGATCTAATTTCACAGAGGTCAATCCACTCTCTCCTTTCTGAGAGTGTAAAATAATAATAATAATAAAATAATTACTCTCCCAGTGGATGTCCTTTCTAGACTGTAAGCTCTGTAAGGATAGGTACTATATCTTTCTCGTTTACCACTTTCTCAAACATGCAGCATATGTTTAGCACAGCTAAATAAATGCTTCATTAGGAACCACAGAAACATTTAAAAGAAGTTTGGAAAAGAGAAGGTAAAGTAGGATTCTATTTTTGAAAAACACAAGTAGAGATCTATCATAGGCTATGACGAATGTATAAACAGAAATGCACTCAGCTGTGATCAACAGAAATGTGAAAAACACAGTGATTTTACTTTTCTTATATCATGAAGAACATTAATGTAGGGAGTCCAGAGCCTGCACAGCTGTCACAAGATAATTTGATCCATCACATCTACATTCCAGAAGAGGAAGGGCAAAGAGCAAAACAGTATACATCATCTGAGTTAGCCCCCTTTAAAGAACTTTCTTAAAAACTCTACCTAGCACATTCTCCTTACATCTCAAAGATCTGAACTATGAGACATGACCAACCTTATCTGTGAGGGAGGATTAGGAATTTCTTAGCAAAGGAGATAAATAAATGGTTATTGGGTGGACCACTAGCGGTCTCTACCTCGACTATAGTGGTAGAGATTATACGATTATATCTCAAATGTAGTCCCAAATTTTATATAAAGAGTAGTTCTACCATAGCTGGAAAACCACGAGTGATTTTTACTTTTGTTTTATTTTGAAAACATTTTATTATTTTGCTTTCTTCCCACTTCTACATTTTCCTACATTGAACAACTGTTATACTTGTAATCAGATGAAATGTTATACATGAGTAGCCAGAACTATTATACTAGAGAAAGAAACTAATTAGGAGGGATTAGTCCTATCAGATATCAAATAATGTTTTAGGCCAGGTTTAAAACATTAGGCCTAATGTTTTAGGAGGTTGAGGTGAGCCGAGATTGTGTCACTGCACTCCAGCCTAGGTGACAGAGCGAGACTCCATTTCAAAATAATAATAATAATGTTTTAAAGTTATCATAAACAAAATGAACAATAGTAGAAAATTGTTCATTAGTACCAATAAAAGTTTCCCAAAACAAATATATATGTATGTAAGATGGCCGAATAAGAACAGCTCCAGCCTCCAGCTCCCAGCACGAGTGACACAGAAGACAGGTGATTTCTGCATTTTCAGCTGAGGTACTGGGTTCATCTCACTAGGGAGTGCCGGACAATTGGTGCTTGTCAGCTGCTGCAGCCCGACCAGCGACAGCTGAAGGAGGGCGAGGCATCCCCCAACCTGGGAAGCACAAGGGGGAAGGGAATCTCTTTTCCTAGCCAGAGGAACTGAGACACACAACACCTGGAAAATCAGGTAACTCCCACCCCAATACTGCACTTTAACAAGGGTCTTAACAAATGGGCACACCAGGAGATTATATCCCACACCTGGCTGGGAGGGTCCCATGCCAACGGAGCCTCCCTCACTGCTAGCACAGCAGTCTGCCATCTAAGCAAGGCAGCAGTGAAGCTGGGGGAGGGGCGCTCGCCATTACTGAGGCTTAAGTAGGTAAACAAAGCCACTGGGAAGCTCGAACTGGGTGGAGCTCACGGCAGCTCAAGGATGCCTGTCTGTCTCTGTAGACTCCACCTCTGGGAACAGGGCACAGCTAAACAACAACAACAACAACAACAAAAAGCAGCAGAAGCCTCTGCAGACGCAAACAACTCTATCTGACAGCTTTGAAGAAAGCAGTGGATCTCCCAACACGGAGGTTGAGATCTGAGAACGGACAGACTACCTGCTCAAGTGGGTCCCTGACCCCTGAGTAGCCTAACTGGGAGACATCCCCCACTAGGGGCAGACCTACACTCCACACCTCACACGGTGGAGTACACCCCTGAGAGGAAGCTTCCAAAGCAAGAATCAGACAGGTACACTCACTGTTCAGCAATATTCTATCTTCTGCAGCCTCTGCTGCTGATACCCAGGCAAACAGGGTCTGGAGTGGACCTCAAGCAATCTCCAACAGACATACAGCTGAGGGTCCTGACTGTTAGAAGGAAAAGTAACAAACAGGAAGGACACCCACACCAAAACTCCATCAGTACGTCACCATCATCAAAGACTAGAGGCAGATAAAACCACAAAGATGGGGAAAAAGCAGGGCAGAAAAGCTGGAAATTTAAAAAATAAGAGCACATCTCCCCCTCCAAAGGAACGCAGCTCATCGCCAGCAACGGATCAAAGCTGAACAGAGAATGACTTTGACGACATGAGAGAAGAAGGCTTCAGTCCATCAAACTTCTCAGAGCTAAAGGAGGAATTACATACCCAGCGCAATGAAACTAAAAATCTTGAAAAAAGAGTGGAAGAATTAATAACTAGAATAATTAATGCAGAGAAGG
>NW_012117221.1:2163796-2233565 GCF_000951035.1 Colobus angolensis palliatus
TGATAGGTGTAACACACCAACATGGCACAAGTATACATATGTAACAAACCTGCACGTTATGCACATGTACCCTAGAACTTAAAGTATAATAATAATTAAAAAAACCAAATATATATGTATATGTATACATACATGTTTGTATACACACACACACATAAATATATTATAAGGCAACATTTTAAGAACAGTTTATTGAAGATTGATAAGTATATAAAGTTTAATAATCAGAGTCACAAAATTTTTGAAAAATGAAAGATTTTTTAAATTATCATGGAGGTGAAGAGGCTTCTTTAAACAAGACAAAAAACAAAACAAAACAAAACAAAAAAACCAAAAAAAACACACCAAAACAATAGAAGCCATAAAGAAAAGATTGATAAATGTATCTAAATAAAAACTAAAAACTCAATTAAAAGGTGTTAAATTTGAGAAAATATTTGCAATATTTTAATAGACAGAGTTATTTCCCCTAATATAAAAATAGCTTCTATATAAAAATGAGGAATATTTTGAAAATACAATAGGAAACATAAACCTGAAGCCCAAGAGACTACACAGGATTAGAGATAAAAATTTTAGAGTTGTCAGTGTACAGGTGTTTTTAAAATCATTGAACTAGATGGACACACATAGTAAAAATGATAGAAAAAGAAGAGAATAGGCATGGGAATGAACTTTGGAGGACTCCAGCAGAGGAAACTATTCAAGATATTAGAACACTTATATGGTTTGGCTGCGTCTCCACCCAAGTCTCATCTTGAATTGTAGTTCCCATAAAGAACTCCCACTGAGATGGACCCAGGGAGGTACTTTAATCATGGGGGGCAGTTACCTCTATGAGTTCTTGTGATAGTGTGTAAGTTTTCATAAGATCTGATGGTTTTATAAGGGGCTTCCCTCTTTGGTTGGTCCTCATTCTTCTCTTTCCTGCCATCATGTGAAGAAGGACAAGTTTGCTTTTCCTTCTGCCATGACTGTAAATTTCCTGAGGCCTCCCAGTCCAGCATAACTGTGAGTCAATTAAACCTCTTTCCTTTATAAATTACCCAGTCTCAAGCAGTTCTTTATAGTAGCGTGAGAACAGACTAAATAGTATATTGGTATGAGGTAGTGGGGTGCTACTGTAATGATACCCAAAAATGCAGAAGTGACTTTGGAACTAGGTAACAGGCAGAAGTTTGGAGGGCTCAGAAGAAGACAGGAAGATGTGGGAAAGTTTGGAATTTCCTAGAGATTCGTTGAATGGCTTTGATCAAAATGCTCAGTCCAGGCTGAGGTGGTCTCAGATGTAGATGAGGAACTTGTTGGCAACTAGAGTAAAGGTCACTCTTACTATGCAAAGAGACTGGCAGCATTTTGTCCCTGCCCTAGAGATCTGTGGAACTTTGAACTTCGAAAGAAATGATTTAGGGTATCTGGCAGACAAAAGTTCATTTTTTTTTTTTTTTGAGATGGTGTCTTGCTCTGTCACCAGGCTAGAGGGCAGTGTTGTGATCTTGGCTCACTGTAACCTCCACCTCCAGGGTTCAAGCAAGTCTCCTGCCTCAGCCTCCAGAGTAGTTTGGATTAGAGGCATGTGCCACCAATGGTTTTATAAGGAAACTATTCAAACTAGCGGTGCCACCACACCCCGCTAATTTTTGTATTTTTAGTAGAGACAGGGGTTCACCATGTTGGCCAGGATGGTCTTGATCTCCTGACCTCATGATCTGCCCGCCTGGGTCTCCCAAAGTGCTGGGATTACAGGCATGAGTCACCCTGCCCGAATACTGGCAGAAGAAATTTCTAAGCACCAAAGTGTTCAAAAGGAGGCAGGGCATAAAAGATTGAAAAATTCGGAGCTTGACAATGTAATAGAAAAGAAAACCCCATTTTCTGGGGAGAAATTCTAGCCTGCTGCAGCAATTTGCAAAAGTAAGAGGAGTCAAATGTTAATCACCAAAACAATGGTGAAAATGTCTCCAGGGCATGTCAAGGACCTTCCCAGCAGCTCCTCCCATCACAGTCCCAGAGTCCTAGGAGGGAAAAAATGGTTCTGTGGGCCGGGCCCAGGGCCTCCCAGCTGTGTGCAGCCTAGGGACTTGGTACCCTGCATCCCAGCTGCTCCAGCAGTGGCTAAAAGGGACCAAGGTACAGCTTGGGCCCTTGCTTTAGAGGATGCAAGCCCCAAGCCTTGGCAGCTTCCACATGGTGTTAGTCCTGTGAATGCACAGAAGTCAAGAATTGAGATTTGGGAACCTCTGTCTATATTTCAGAGGATGCATGGAAATGCCTGGATGTCCAGGCAGAAGTTTGCTGCAGGGGTGGAGCCCTCATGGAAAAGCTCTGCTAGGGCAGTAAGAAAGGAAAATGTGGGGTTGAAGCCCTCACACAGAGTCCCCACTGGGGCACTGCCCAATGGAGCTGCAAGAGGAGGGCCACTATCTTCCAGATGACAAAATGGTAGATCCACTGACAGCTTGCACTGTGCACCTGGAAAAGCCATGGACATTCTACATCAGCCTGTGAAAGAAGCCAGAAGGGGAGCTGTACCCTGCAAAGCCACAGGGTAGAGCTGCCCAAGGCCATGGGAGCCCACTTCTTGCACCAGTGTGACATGGAGTTAAAGGGCATCATTTTGGAACTGTAAGGTTTAACGACTGCCCTAGTAGATTTTTAACTTGCATGGAGTCTGTAGCCTCTTTGTTTTGGTCAATTTCTCCCATTTGGAATGGGTGTATTTACCCCACACCTGTACCCTCCTTGTATCTAGGAAGTAACTAACTTGCTTCTGATTTTTTTTTTTTTTGATACAGAGTCTCACTCTGTTGCCCAGGCTGGAGTGCAGTGGTGCGATCTCAGCTCACTGCAACCTCCGCCTCCTGGGCTCATGCCATTCTCCTGCCTCAGCCTCCCGAGCAGCTGGGACTACAGGCGTCCACCACCACACCCGGCTAATTTTTTGTATTTTTAGTAGAGACGGGGTTTCACTGTGTTTGCCAGAATGGTCTCGATCTCCTGACCTCGTGATCTGCCTGCCTCGGCCTCCCAAAGTGCTGGGATTACAGGCATGAGCCACCGCACCCAGCCCTTGCTTCTGATTTTACAGACTCACAGGTAGAAGGGATTTGCCTTGTCTCAGATGAGACTTTGGACTTGGACTTTTGAGTTAATGCTAGAACAAGTTAAGACTTTGGCGGACTGTTGGAAGGGCGTGATTTTGTTTTGAAATGTGAAGACATGAGACTTGGAGGTCAGGGATGGAATGACATGGTTTGGCTGTGTTCCCACACAAATCTCATCTTGAAGTTCCCATAATCCCCATGTGTTGTGGGAGGGATCCAGTGGGAGGTAATTCAATCACAGGGGTGGTCACCCTCGTGTTATTCTCATGATAGTAAGTTCTCATGAAATCTGATGGTTTTATAAGGGGCTTCCCCCTTTGCTTGGTTCTCATTCTTCTGCTTCCTGCCATCATGTGAAGAAGGACCTGTTTGCTTACCCTTCTACCATTATTGTAAGTTTCCTGAGGCCTCCCCAGTGCCTGTGGAACTGTGAGTCAATTAAACCTCTTTCCTTTATAAATTACCCAGCCTTGGGCAGTTCTTTATACAGTGAGAGAATGGACTAACACAAACACCAAAGAAATGATCATGTGAAATTTCTAAGCCAGAGTTGTAAGTGATGGACTTCAAGGCTGCTGCTACTGGGGAAGAATTAAGGAAAAGCAAGAAAAATGATATTGGAAACTAGAAGGAAGGGAAATCCTTCTCAGGTGAGGGCAGAAAGTTTAGCAGTGCTGACACCTACAGTAACATGGAAAGTAAAAGAGGTACCTATAAACTGAGTGGTTTTGCTAAGGAAATTTCCAAATGGGGTGTTGGAGGTTTTTTCTACCTCCTTTTTGCCATTTATAGTAAAATGCAAGAGAAGATAGAAGAGCTAAAGAAAGTGCTGTTAAATATAAAAGATCCAGGAATTGTTTGGTTTGAAAACTGTCCACTTCCAACAATGGAAAATGATGCTAAGTAAAAAATAGCTTCAGGCAAAGAACAAATTGAGGGCGATTTCAAGAAAACATGATCTAAAAATGAAGTTAAGTTTGTGACTGTAAAACATTTTGTTCAGATTTGGAAAAGGTCTAAGTTGATGCCTCCAAGAATAATTTAAACAATAGGGCTTCTAAGAAACTAAAAGATTCTGCTTCTTAGCAGCTTCAGAAAAAGCCAAAGACAAAAAGGTCTTATTTCAAAGGGATCTGTTATTTAGTGGTTGATACTCTTGTTTAATGGAGTAAACCTCAATAAAACTCATAGAAAACCTACAATGTTTTAAGGTAAATGTATTATCAGAATGATTGTCAGGTTGAACTGAAGTAGACACAACATAAATGCAAAGAAACTTTTGAATGCCCAGACTTCTATAGTCTGAAAGCAGGCTAAGAAAACAACTTAGTAGACAAGCCAGCTTTCATAGAGAAGATAGGAAAACTCAAATGACAAACCAAGAATTCAGAATGTGGCACTAATAACCATGGAAAATCATTTCCAAGTTTTAAGTTATAGTCAAGGAACTGCTAACAGCTCTCTTGTTGGATAGCATAATGTATTCCCTACATGTGTCTTCCATGTCTCTCCTTTATTGAATGTCTATAGTGGTTATTTTTATGCCTGTTCCATCAGTTATTTGATTTGTTGGGGATGGGGTTGGGGATGTGGGCACAGATAACTATTTCTCCTTAGTTCACAGGTCTTCATATTGAGAGAAACCCCGTTGAGGGGTTGTCCTTAAGGAACCACAGTCAAACAGCCTCATCCACATGTAGAAACACAAATAGTTAGATCTTGTACTTTGATGATGCTCTAAAAGGACAGACTATTGGGCACCCTGGGAAGGGGAATAAATATGTTTTGCATGTGGAGAAACATAAATAATTGGAGAGTGGAGTGAAAACTGTTGTAACCAGACTTCTAGATGGCACTCAGTGATCTTTGCCTCCTGGTATTGCTGCCTTAGGGTGATCCCCTGCACACTGAGTCAGAGCTGACCATGTGACCAATAGAATATTATGGAGGTGATAGAGTGTGATTTCCCAACTAACTTGTTAAATACACAGCCACTTCTGCTTTGGTTTCTTAGATTACTAGCCTTGGAGGAAGTGACAAAGGCTCTTTCCTCGACTAAGTTCTACTCTAGTCAGGCTCCTCTGAATCTCTTCTTAACTAGGCCTCACCCTATAGACACGACAGACTCTTAACACAAATGATTTCATCCACTATCACCATTATCCCTACAAATACTAAGAGACCTGGACAACAATGTAACCTTTTCAGTTTGGCTTGTTTTATTTAGTAATCTACATTTAAATTTTCTCCATGTTTTTATATGGTTTGATAGCTCATTTATTATGAGTGCTAAATAACATTCTATGGTCTGGATGTGCCATAGTTTATCCATTCACCTACTGAAGGACATGTTGGTTGCTTCCAAGTTTCAGTAATTATGAATAAAGTTGCCTTAAATATTCCATGTAGGTTTTTGTGTGGACATAAATTTTCAACACATTCAGATAGATACCAAGGAGTATTATTGCTAGATCACATGGTAAGAGTATGTTTTGTAAGGAACTGCCAACTACCTTCCAAAGTGGCTATACCATTTTGCATTCCCATCAACAATGAATGAGAGTTCCAATTGTTCCACATCTTCACCAGCATTTGTTGTTGCATTTTGGGCTTTTTAATTCTCTATTAGTTATAGTTATGTTAGCTTATTAGTTCTAGGAATTTGTCAGTTTCTTCAGAATTTTTAGGCAATCATTAAAGTCAGTTTTATTTTTCCTTTCTGAAACTTGTTATTTCCTTTTCTTAACATATTTTACTAGATAAGACTTACAGTATGATGTTGAAAAGGAATGGTGAGAGGGGATAGCCTTGCCTTGTTTCTTATCTTAGTGGGAAAGCTTCTAGTTTCTCACCGTTAAGTATGATATAAGCTGTAAGTTTTCTGCAGATGTTCTTTATCAAGTTGAGGAAGTTCACTCTCCATCCCTAGATAGAAAGTTTTTATCATGAATGAATATTAAATTTTTTAGTGGTTTTCTTCATTTATTGATATAGTCATGTGATTTTCCTACTTTAGCCCATAGTTGTGATGGATTACATTGAATTTTTTAATGTTAAATCTGCCTTGCATGCCCAAATTAAAATCCTTTTGGTCATAGTGTATTTTTTTATACATTGTTGAACTCAGTTTGTTAATATTCTGTTGAGAATTTCTGTATCAATGTTCATGAAAGATATTGTTTTCATTTTAATAATATCTTTGATTTCGGTATAGGGTAACGCTAGCTTCACAGAATTGAGTTAGGAAGTATTTTCTCTGTTTTTATCTTTTGGAAAAGATTATAGAGAATTGGTATAATTTCTTCTTTAAATGTTTGGCAGAATTCTTAGCTAATAAACCCACATGGGTCCAGTGCTTTCTGTTTTAAAAGGTTATTAATTACTGATTTAATGTATTTAATAGATATAGGTTGACTCAGATTGTCTTTCTTCTTGCGTGAGTTTTGGAAGATGTCTTTCAAAGATTTGGTCCATTTAATCTAGGTTATCAAATTTGTGGACATAGAATTGTTGTTCATAGTATTTCTTTATTATCCTTATAATATTCATGGGATCTGTAGCAATGTCCACTCTTCCTTTTCTGATCTTAGTGATTTGGAGACTTTCTCTTTTTTTCTTAGTTTGGCTAGAGGTTTATTAATTTTCTCTCTTTTCAAAGGACCAGTTTTTACTCCCATTGATTTTTCTCTATTGACTTCCTATTTTCAATTTCATTGATTTCTGTCTAATTTTTATTATTTTTCTTTGGTTTACTTTGGATTTAATTTACTCTTTTAAAAAAGTTCCCTAAAGATGAATGTTATTGATTTTAGATTTCTTCCTTTCTAGCATATGAATGTACTGCTACAAATTTCCCTCTAAGCACTACATTCACTGCATCCCACAAATTTTGATTTTTTTAAAATTTAGTTCAAATTTTAAATTTATTGAGATTTCTTCTTTGACCCATGTGTTATTTAGAAGTGTGTTGTTTAACATATAAGTCTTTTGGGGTCTTTTGGCCAAACTCTTTTTTAATTAAAGAAACTTAAAAGACTGATAGTATCCAATATTGATGAAGAGATGTGTTAAAAGATAATCTCATACACTATGGTACTATAAACTGGTACAATATTTTTGGAGTACACTTTGGTATGCTTTACAAAAAAATGAAAATTTAAATGTCTATTTCCTATAATCAGGAAAAGGCAAAAGTCAATCTTAATGCTCATCAAGACTGAATACTATTTATCAGTTGGGATAAGCTACGTTGCAGTAACAAATGAATGCCAAAATCTCACTAAAAACAGAGCACGTGCTTATTTCTTGTATAAATCAGAAATTATCGGAGACAATGTTCAATCAATTTAGAAGTTTATTTTGTCAACATTATGGACATCCCCTGAAGAAAGGAACACAGAAATCACAGAAACAGTCTGTCCTGTGTGCATTTCTCCAAAGGGAAAAAGGCTTCTGTATTTAAATGGGAAACGCAGTTTGGAGGGGAAAGGGAGAAGGTATGCTCACATTACTGAATCCACATGTTGCACAAGAAAAGGAGCAGGTAGGGGAAATGTCAGTTATGTATTTGTCTGGTGCTCAGTAAATCAGCACTTTACATATGATAAGGTGAACATAGAGAGATGTGAAGATATCTGGCCTTTTATCTGCAACCGTGTGCTTAGGGACAAAAGAAAAAGCAATTTTTTGCATGACTTAGATTTCAGCTGAATTTTTCTCTTTTGGCATAGTGATTTTCATAGTGAGATTTTATTTTCCTTTCAGATTTGATAAAGCTGTCCATTCAATATGAGATATCAGGGAGTTTGCTCTACATCGTCACTCGAGCTGATGGGGGTTTCACTCTCTTATTCTGCCGCCTCTATTTTTGGCTTTTGGAAGGGGCGGGGGCGGGGAGAGAAAAAAGGTCTGAGAAGTAGCATGGGGTATTTTAGTTCATCAAGTCTAGAAATGACAGATGTCACATCCACTCACAGGCCACTGGACATAACAAGTGGCACAGACCTGCCTAACAGAGTTGTAGCTTTCCAAGATTCCAGGAAGAAGGGGTAAACAAAACATTAATGACCTGTAATGATCTCTACTTCAACTGCAGAGTAAGGCAGACACATACTTAAAACTTGGATAGATAACTATGATGTATTATCAAGTTAAAAACCAAGTACATTGTAAATAGATAACCTTATTTTGTTGAAAAGAAACAGTTTCACACGTTTCTGGATAATCTATTCAGATATTAAGTTCTGTTTTTATATTTCTCCTTGTTTTAGCTCATTCCCTTCTTCTTATTCAAGCAGATCAGAGGCTATGTGCTTCTCATCTTGGGGAAGAATATAGCAAGATGGCAGCTGAAAAAAACCAGACTCCAAAATCTAAGTCTTCAGTCCGGGGATATATCCTGTGCTTCAAGTTTCACATAGCCACTTTCCTACCACAAAATTCTCATTTGAAGGCTCTACTCATTATATTTTCTCCGTAAAATTGCTCTTATGTTCCTTATCTCAGCATATCACATTCCCATTCATCCAGTGTTCGAGGTCACAACTCAGGAAAACATCCTTATCCAAACAATCACCGTGTCGCAAACACCCCTGGAATCCATTCATCTCTGCACCTCCATTGCCACCTTCAACTTTCGTCTCAGTTAATGTGACAGCCTCTGATCCTATCTTTTGCCTTCAGTCTTTCTTCTCCAATTTATTCTGAAGTATAAACCAGATGGTATGTGTTTTTTTTAAACTTAAATCCTTTAGCTTATTTCCTACAATTCTCAAGGATAAAATCACTTCCAAAATCACTCAAGTCATCATGCCAGCCTGCCTTTCAAGCCTCATCCTCACAGTCTATACCTGCCCTTCTTTCCCAAATGGCATGCTTTCTCTCACTAAGTATTTACACATCTTGTCTGAAATTCCTATCCGCATATGCTAGATGCATGCCAATTTTTCTAAAGGGTTGTTTTGACATAAACTGATTATCAGAGTGAGTACAAGTTCAAGAGCTGAACAGGGGTACGCTTCCGTGCAACTCAGGTTCAAGGTGAGTGGCTTTGATAGGACAGTTCTCATTCTAAAACAAGAGTATTCTAAATTATCCTTTCAAAGATAGTTCCTCTCCCTACCTTCCACCATCCGTTTCATTTTCCTTTAATTTCTGTGTCATGCCATTGTGTCCTTCATAACTCTTAACACAATTTGTACTTTTATTTTTAACTTATTTTCTTCTCCTTCACTGCAACTAAATTCTAAGTTCTATTAAAGATCTTGCTTATCACATTCCCAGCAACAACGTAAGAGTCTGGTACACAGAAGACTCTGAAAAAATATTTGTAGATGAGTAAGTCAAAGAATGAGTGGCAGATAGTGGTAACAACAACTACCACATCTAATTATGATCACAAAATTTTCACTTAAGACCTGTTGAGTGACACCACATTTCTAGTTTTGTTCTAGTCATTGGTATAATAAAAAGGTCATGGAAAACACAAGATTATCTTACTCTCAAATATTAATACTAGTTTTCTAGCTTAGAATATAGGCATGCCTGCAATAATATGAACACCGCACAGCACAGTTCATGCACCTGTTAATGACATTATGTTTTCTTCTCTTACTTTTACGGTGTTAAATTCTTTGAGGGATTAAAAAATATATAAACAGGAACTCATAATTTGTTTGGGGAGCCACAATAGATAAATATATATAAGGAATTATGGATTACAATATAAAGAATATGTAATTAGGCATCAAATAATGCTATAAACAACAAATATTAGACCTCCAATTTTTTCTTTGAGACTGTTTCCTCATGTGTAAGAGTTATCACAAAGATCAAAATGAATGTTTTCTGTGAGCTATAAATTCCATTACCCATGCAACACAGTAGTGCTATTAAAAATATTCCCAAAGCATAGCAAAATAAGTTGACTACTCAGAAAACACACATTGGCAGGTCATATCATTCAAAGGATTTAAGCTTTTTTTTTTTTTTAACATTATTCTGACTTAATTTTAATTGTAATATTCTTAAACATGAAGGAAACCCTTTATCAGGATTGTGGAATTAAAGAGTATTTCTTGATTAAGCATGCCTTTACTTGTAGTTCACACATTTCATTTACATAAACAAGTGTTAAATACTACTTAGCACTATATGTTCTTCATAATAGAAAATACAAAGATTCCTTTCATGAAAGATGAAAGCTAAATGATGCAAATTATAAACAATGTTACACATGAAACAAAATGAAGTCTGGCTTTCCTGATGCCAAAGAGACGGTGAGAGTTCCACAAAACAAACAAAAATGTAAAATCACGTCTGGGCGCGGTCGCTCGCGCCTGTAATCCCAGCACTTTGGGTGGCCGAGGTGGGTGGATCATGAGGTCAGGAGATCGAGACCATCCTGGCTAACGTGGTGAAACCCTGTCTCTATTAAAAATACAAAAAAAGTTAGCCAGGTGTGGTGGCGGGCGCCTGTAGTTCCAGCTACTCGGGAAGCTGAGGCAGGAGAATGGCGGGAACCTGAGATTATCTGTGGTCTAACTTCCAAACTGTAGGGGAGACTTCCACTTTCTACTTTACTCATTTCTGTATTCCTTGAAATACTTGTTTGCATGACTTCTCTCTGGACTATATATAGTCTATAGTTCATGTATATAGGGACTCTCTCTCCCTTTCTATTAACTCTAGGGAAGTATCAGCACCACACTCATTGTTACAGAGAAGCCTTATGAGTTTTAGCATGAGAAAATTATTAAATGTAATTGAAGAAATGAGGACTAGATTAGTGAATGCTAGGAGTCAGAATGGGGGTAAGGGAGTTGGATGAAGCCATAAATTGCAACATGAGGAATCTCTGTGGTGATGGAACTGTTCTGTACCTTGATTATATCAATGTCAACATCCTGGGTGTAATGCTATGCTATGGTTTTGTGAGATACTGGTCCCTGGGAGAAACCAGGTAAATGATATACGGAATCAGTCTATACTATTTCTTAGAACTGCATGTGAATCTACAATTATCTCAAAAGGAAAGATTTAACTGGAAAGCGACAGTAACGGTATAAGCAATTAAACAAAACAGGAACCCATGAGTTCATACTGGTATAAATGAGTGAATACATGAGAGAAAAAGTTTCTCACAGAAGAATGCCAGTATGTTTTGAAAAGAGAATTAGAAATTCATCATTTGGCAACTATCAGAATAATAATTAATTCATCTAAGAAATATCAATGGATGCTAAAACTAGACATTAAAATTTGATGAGGAACAGGATACTCACATAGTCCCAATTACCTCTCTACAGGGTGCTTATTACAAAGGAAAAAATGATTGAGGGTGTGTGTGCAACAGGTATTTGTTTTCTTCATAGTGGACAAACCCAGTAGACACCACCTTAACTACATAATCAAAGTACGTAATAGGACAAATCAACACGATGTGCTGTTGGATGGGATGTGGTCAGAAGAACCACAGCAGCATTTCTCTCTTGTTTTGTCAAAGATAAATGACCTAAATACAATTTAAAATGTTAGACAAGCCAAGTTGAGAGATACTCTAAAAAATGACCTGTGATCTTTAAGTGACAAGGTCATGAAAGTCAAGAAAAAACTTAGAGGCCGTTGAAGATTTAAGAAGACTCAAAGAGAGATAATACAGCCAGCCAGCCTGGACTAGGTTATTTTGCTATAATGGACATTATTGGACAAATTGATGAAGGTTGAGTGGGATCTGTGAATTAAATGGTTGTTTCTGTATCAATGTTAATTTGACTTGAGGTTATGAAAGAGAATGTCCTTATCTGTAGGAATTACATAAGAAAGTACTCAGGGGTGATGGGGCATCATGTTGGCAATTTATTCACAAATATCTGTAAATTTGGTTAGCTTCTCCATAAGTTCCAAAATACAAGTTATCTTTAGCATAAAAAATTGGGTTGAGAATTCTCTCTGCAGGCTAGATTAAGGAATCTTGTGCCCAATTTCTCCTTCTTCCTCTTCTAATGAATATCCATAGTCAAATGAGGATAGCATGATTGAAAATGGAATCTTCTAAATCAAGGATTGACAAACGTTTTCAATAAAGGGCCAGAGAGTGAATATCTTAGACTTTGAGGGCCATTATAGTCTCTGTTGCAACTACTCCACTCTGTGCTAGTATTTAATGATACAAAAGCAGTCATAGGGAATTAATAAACTAATAAGGATGCCTGTATTCCAATAAAACTTTATTTATGGACATTGACATTTGAATTTCTTATAATTTTCATGTGTCACAAAATATTTTCCCGACTAGAATGTAAAGCCTGTTCTCAGCTCATAGGTCATACAAAAATAAGTGGATTCGACTGATGTGCCTTAGTTTGCAAATCCAACATATTTTCAAATGATCATTACATGTCACATCATTGAAGTTCATATTCAGAGTTATAAAGCTCATATTCATAGACTATTTGCTAATAATTTATGATTTAAGTTTATAATTTAATAATTTGCTAATAGTCTATGA
Organism: Colobus angolensis palliatus; assembly: GCF_000951035.1. Lineage (NCBI taxonomy): Eukaryota > Metazoa > Chordata > Mammalia > Primates > Cercopithecidae > Colobus > Colobus angolensis. The sequence continues at coordinate 2,176,409 of NW_012117221.1, forward strand.
ATATGAGCTTTATAACATTAAGGGAAGAATTAGAGAATTTGCTGTCAGACTACACAAGATGCAGGTGAATGCTAGAACATGAACAGACCCTGTTTAGGAAGATTAACAATACATCCTGGCTCCTAGTTACATACACCTCTTTTATCATGTAGTGTCCAACCTCATTCACAAACCACCCATTCTGAACCCACAAATAATCCCTAATTCTTATGGGGTTTGGAATCAGGTGAAGGTCAGTTGGTATGAAACAATTAGCACTTTGTTTCAAAAGCTCTTTTCATTAAAATGTTCTGTTTACTTTGTTATAGTTAAGGCATGTGACAAAAGAGGTGTTTCTACAGTTTTTACCTGCATGAGTGCAAACTCTCGGTTTTAAGAGAAGGAGCTAGAAGCAGTATATAATTTTTCAGAAGTTGAGAGAATTCCGGAGTAAATTAGAAGGAAGATGAACAGTGGAACCTAAAACAATAGCTAACTGGGAAGGAGAAAAGGAAGGCTGATAAGATTCATTAATTGTATCTTAGCTGTGGTTTTAGGTCTTGAAAATTATGGTTTCACTAATTTCAAAAGAGGAATATGTGAGGGGTGGCTAATTTGTAAAGAACAGTTCAAAGATATTTGATTTCTAACAATCTTATATCCACTTAAAATTAAAGGTTCAGAATTCTCTTCCAAATCCTGAGACATTCACTTGAATAAATATTTTATCTTTTTCCAACACTTTAGTGATATACTGAAAATGTTATAATGGTTATATAATTGGAAGATATATGTAACTTTTATCTTGGTTATTAAACCTATAAGTAGAAATACTACTGTGATTTTATAAACTAGTGAGAGTGTTTCATGAAAGTTGTCAACATTTTTTGTAAAATCAGAGTTTTTCAAAAAGAAACTCACTCTAACAGTTATCCTGTTGAGGTAAAGTACCATCTTAATAAATTGTCTCCTCTCATGGAACATAAACTACTATCTTCCAGACATTGGCAAGATTTATTACTCAGATTGAAAAAAAAAACAGTTGGGGGTCGGGGGAGCACACGGTTGCTCCACCTCAGGGTTAAGCAGCCCTTGTAACAGAGAAATAAAGGAGGTCACAGTGGGAAAAACACCCATGCAAGGCAAGCTGGAAGACTCTCAAACAAGAGAAATAGCACTGACCAGAATCACAAATTACCAAGCGCTGATTGAAAATGATTTATTAAAGTCCAATTAGTATGCTTTTCATTTCAAATAATCCATACAGCCTCCAGAAAAATATGCACATGCGTAAAAGTCCAACTTCATTTCTTTCACTTCCAATATAAAGTATTCTGTATTTTGTAAAAAGTATGTGCAAACACCTTTCTGCTAATTGGGTCCCCACATTCTTCTCACTACGGGTACTTTACAAGTCTGCCCTCTGCTCAAACACTAACTGTGCACTGATGTCCTCCTTCCTAGACAGCCATTCATCTCCCAGACTTCTTTCTCTCAGACATCCTCCTGACCTCCCTTGACCTGCTTCACCACTGTGTTACTTCACTGGTCACTTGTTACAGCAAACTGATGCAACTACTACTCTACCTGGACAATGTATTAAACAGGTATCACCTAATAGGGCAGCAGCCTATCGGGGTGATTCCTGGAGAATACACAGTAACCAATCACATACTGACACACTCAACCCATTTGCTACAGATGGACCCAAACTAATGATATGACAATCCTTTATTCACTCAGCACATTTGGTTTCTTTGAATTCTCTTCAATTTTACATTGCAGGTGTGGCTACCAAGAGCTGGATAATGAGTTGCTCAAACAAAGTTTGGAATTGCGAGATATATTGGGGTACCTTGATTCTTGAGACAGTTGAATGCTTCTAGTTGATCTTGTTATATTAAAAAGTCACTCTCAACTAAAGTGACCACTGCATTTCTTTTGTAAAAAGGTCATTTGACTGGTTTTTCCTCACAACTGCCACCCATGCAGTGCAAAAGCAGGAAGTCCCTTTTTATGAAAGGTGTAAATAAAAGATAACATTTCACATTTTTTTAAAAAAGAATCCTTCATGGGAGTATGTCCTAATAATCAATTATATGGACAAAGTTTATGCACACAAAATTTCTGCAAAATGAAAATTAGAAATAACCTAAATAGCTAACAACATGGGAATGGTTAAATAAACTGAGTTGCATCCATTAAATGGAATATAATATAGCCATTAAAATTGTTTTTGTAAAATTTTTAATACCATAAGAAAATGTGGCAATTTTGCAATGAAAAAGATCTACTTATAAAACTGTTTACAGTATGATTCCAATTATGTAAAAAAGGTATACAATACATACATAGGCATACATGGGGGTTGATTTTGAAAGGTGGTTCCTTCTGGGTTGTGATATTATCAGTAATAATTTTTGCTTTTTTATACATTTCTGCATTTTTCAAGTTTTCTATGATGAGTATATTATTTTACAAAGACTACGAAAACTTTCCTCCGATATACTGGTAATTAGAATGTACTTGGGTATTTTAAATATGTGGGAACAATATTACAGTGCTTCATCTTCTATGACTTTTTTGGAATACATATCACTTTGGCAAAAATTTACATTCCCTGTTTTAAACTTGTTACAACATTTTAATTAAACAGTTAATATTGTGATTAGAGCATTGTTTGCTTCATAACCTAAACAAATACTGGCTTTGAAGTCTAGGTTCTATTTCCTAGAAGATTTAAAATTAGTATCCTTTTAATCTTTTTAAGTAAGGCATACTGCATACATACATTACATGCATGCTTTCTAAACAAAAGACAATTCCAGCTTACAATTTTCCTATGTAAGGGAAAAAATGGAATTATGATAGTTTAAAAACAGTCCATAGTCTCATCCATCACAAACATGCTGATAGGCATAAACATGTTTATTAAGTGAAACGTATCCTTTAAAAATAAAAAAGGGAAGGCTGTATATAAATGAAGTTGTGGATTCAACTAGTCAGAATTTATCCTGACTTGCACCAAACCACACAAAATCTTTTTAAAGTAGTTAGTGTAGTCTAAATGGACACTCCAGAGTCTGTTCTTGAATTCCATTGCAAGAGCTCCACTTCCTACTTTCAGAAGGGATGGGGATCAAGGTGAGGGTTGTCACATAAGCTAATTTTCAATATATATCAAGTCTGGTGGGGCCTAGGAACAAATACTGTCATCGGTTAGTGTTTAAGTACATGAGTTGACATTTCTCCTCTCTCACACCCCACCTTGCCCTGGCAATTGGGTAGGGGGAGACTGTTTATCCTCCAAGAGAGGACGGCTGGTTCCTTGTCTCAGTTTCCGTTTTAAACCACAGAGTGGTCATTGCTGTGAACTCCAGCCAAGATGGTGTGGTTGAGGGAGGAAGCCGAGCGGTCTGAGCCTTCTGTGGGGCCACTGGGGTTCTCACTGCGTTGGCAGCAGAGGATCTGCCTAAAGGTGGCGCTCATTTCTTTGTCGCGGTAGGAGTAAATGATGGGGTTCATGGCAGAGTTGAATTCAGCAAGGAGAAGGAAGAATTTCTCATAGGCCAGCACGTCGCACTGTGGACAACACACGTCTAGAAGTAACAAAACCAATCCAGGAGTCCAGCAGATGATAAAGGCCCCTACAAGGACAAGGATAGGGATCAGGAGGATTTTTTAAAAGAGAATGAGAAAACATTATAAAACATGCAACCATAAAGTGAAATGATTTCAGTTCAATATAAAAATATTGAAATTGGAAGCCACAAATCATTGTTGCAAATGAAATACTCATTTCCTGAGATAATCAGAAAAAATTTAACGACAGTCAACTTAAAATTTTATTTCGGACGTTACTAAAATCAAGTAATTATGAGACATTGATGATGATTATTTTGAGCAAAACACAAAGAGTTTGATAAGCAATTGAGATATGAAAAACTGCATTCAGGACACACTTCACTTCACATAACAACATGGTTTTTAACAGCAGTGTTATTTTCAGGCAAAAGATAAGCACTAATGATTAAGTGTCCTTTAATGTTTAATTAAGGCATAGTTTCTGGATTCAGGTTGTCTGGGCCCAAATCCTTGTTGGACATGTAATGAACCGGGTGAACTTAGGCAAACTACTTTCTTTCCTTAATTTTCCCATCTGAAAAATGCAGATGATTATATTTACACCTCATGAGGTTTGTTGTATGGATTAAAAGAATGTTAAGGAAATAATCACTCAATCTGTACCTACAATAACAATAATATTACCTGAGTAGCATGAACCTGTTTGGAAATTGTGATTTTCAATGATAAGATCTATGTTTTATTTTTATTCAACAACTACCTACATAGTGCTGTCCTATATGCTGTACCAGTAATAACGCATTGAATGTTCACAGTAGCCATATGACATAGAAACTAATATCCCCATTGTACAGGTGAAGGAACTGAGACCCAGAAAGTTTACATAACTGGCTCAAGGCCACAGTACTGGAAAGTAGAAAAATCCCAGAGTTTCTGCTCTTAGAGGCTGCCTCCAGAGTTCAAGCTCTAGAAAACATTACATTTCTACTTCTTGAAAATGATAACATTAAATATTTTAAACCAAATTTAATGTTTCAGATGTTTTATTAATTTAGATCAACTTTGTTCTCTTTCTTCCCCCAATTATTCTGAATCATTACAATTTTACTATATCTATAAGAGGAATTAAAATATAGATGATATGCTTAATTCTATTTCATTTAGTTTCTGAAATCACTCATCATTTGGATTCCAGGAAAATGGAGGTCGTAAAAGAGCATTAAAACCTACCACTGTGTTACTCCAGACTCTGCTGGAGCCAATAGCGGTGGGCACCACTGTATCCCATTACACCTCACCTAATGGGCCCCATATGTGTAATCAGGCAGGCTACATATGTGTAATCAGGCAGAGCGGAAGTAGGGGCAATCCCAGAAGGGCATTTGCATCTTCAGATTTAAATGGCACTGCTTTGGTGGATACAGGCTTGGACTGGGGTCATGGATTTGGTCCAGCCTCAAGGACTTAGTTTCACAAAATGTAAACAAATGAGATTTAGTCTCCAAACAGCCCACTTTTGAATCTGAGCTTTCTTTTGTGAAACTTTTCAGCAGGGAAATGAAAATAAAGGAGAAAAGTACCCCCATAAAGCTCTTTGTTCTACAACACAAATGTGTATTGGTTTTAAACTGCTGTTCACTTTGAAGATTGGCCAAGGTACTTCATTTTCTAATAAATACAATACCTTAGACTTTCCTTGGAGAGAAAAAAAGTATTTCAAATATCAGGAGATAATAGCCAAGGAGTGACTTGAACTTCAATAAAAATGTTAATAAAGCATTCATTCCAAGTCCTTGAATTTCCTTGCTTGAAAATCACTCAGAAAGCTAAACATAAAGGAAAATCAAAGGAATGTCTCTTGGGTTTCAGAAATAATGCATTATTCATTGAGAAGCCAGGAAGGGAATTATTCTCAGGATGGAAAATGCTTGGATGGAAAATACATGGTCCCATTATGCCATTTACTTGGAAACTAAAAACACACAGGCCCTTCATGAATGGAACAGCATTCTTTCAAGTTTCCTTTCCCCTTTCTTTTATCAAAGCTCTAATTGAGTTCAAATTCAGAACTTGATTAGACACAAGGAACACGCATGTCAATAGCTAGATTTTAAATAAAATGATCTTTTTCTCCTTCTGGGCAGCAGAAGGGAATATCTTTATTCTGACATACTTAAGCTGCTTAACTTTGTTCAAAAGTGAGAGAATTCAAATACTGTCATTTGTTTATAATTTCTCCCAATGTTAAAATTTAAAAGGTGTAAGATCTTTCCAGAAAGAGCCCATGAGCCTTACTTTTAGACCAAGAAATGTAAGGAACCCTGCTAGGCTGAAGGCAGGAAGTGGGAAACGCCACAGCCTGACACAGGAGCTACTATGTATGGATGCTTCATTGAGGAACCTACAGTCCTCTCCCTTTTTCTCTTCACTGAAGGGAACTGGTTTTTGTACTAGGATTAGGCCCAACCACACAGTCCCAACACTCTGTGTTTGGATCTTCAAGACTCAATCCAATCATTTCAGTGACTCACAGTACAGGCCTCAGAAATCAACATCTAAAACCAATCATATGGAAATTCCATGCCCCCTCCCCCTCCTTTCTATTTCACAGAGGCCTCAAGGATCAAACTGACCAAAAGATGAGGATGCAATACAGAAGAGGAAAATGGGGGCTGGAAAATTTCAAGGGATGAGGCTCCTAATCCATAATGAATGGATATTCTGAAATAAAATTTGCTCAAATTAGGGATTTCCCCTTGAGCTTCTGAAAATAATAATAAACCACACCTAAACTCCTTTAATAGTAGGGAGCTAACCATAATTCAGTCAGGTTACAGTACTTGAGATGTGCATTGTGGACCCTATCAACATGTAATCTATAGAGTCCAGTGTACACCTGAAAGACAGGTTGATAAGAGTTAAAACACCTCCATCTCAGCACCTGTAAAGTGGAGAAATAATAGCTCCCTGCCTACTCCACATGGCACAGTGAGGATCAAACTTGGATATAACTTGTAAAAGCCCTGTATAAACTGCATATCTACCTGACCATCATGACTTACGTGAGTGGCACAGACTTGGGGCAGCTGCTGTTACAGAGCCCTAGGACAGATCCTCCAAGGGCAGAACGCGAAAATGTGTTTTGGACAAGGAAGAGCTGGCATGTCAAAAGGCTCTGAGACAATACTATCCTGATTATAAAGAGATTCCTAGGACTTGCAGTTGGGTATGAAGAAGATAACAAGAGGGAATAGAGAGAGAACACAGGGAAGCATGTAAGCCTCAAATCTTTCTGGAGGTTCTCATGGGTCAATGCCAACACCCACCAAGATGGGGAATGAAATACAGTACTCAGTAGTCATAGTGCTTTGATTAGTTTGTATATTTCCAGCACATTTCTGATAGAAGAATCCCACAAACACAGGCACAACACTGATGAATAGTATGCAACAGTATGAAAGAGGAAGGGCCCAGTGTGGGAGCTCACACCTGTAATCCTAGCACTTTGGGAGGCCGAGGCAGGTGGATCACCTGAGGTCAGGAGTTCGAGACCAGCCTGGCCAACAATAGTGAAACCCCATCTCTACTAAAAATACAAAAATTAGCCAGGCATGGTAGCGCACACCTGTGGTCCCAGCTACTTGGGAGGCTGAGGCAGGAGAATCACTTTAACCCACTAGGCAGAGGTTGCAGTGAGCCGGGCTTACTCAGCCTGGGTGACAGAGCAAGACTCCATATCAAAAAAAAAAAAAAAAAAAGTAAGAGGAAGTACAAGTAGTTTATGGTTATGTATTGTAAAGTCAGAAACAGAAGAAAAATCAGAAGATAAGATGTCCAAGGTCACAAAGGTCTTGTATATCTGGCTAAGATATTTGAAATTTGTCCAGTCCAGCACACATTCTCAACCATAGCCACATATTACAATAGCCTGCAGAGCTTCTTTAAAAAATAAAGACCTTCATCCATCCCTCCCTCTGTGGGATTGTAATCTCATTGGCCTTACTGGTCAGATTTTCATTTAAGACACAACATTGGTGACAGTGGAAGAAGAAAATAAAGTAAAGGCAAAACTATTTCCAAATTCCAAAAGAGAAATAATGAAAGCCAGAATCAGGGCAGCAGCACTAGGAAGAGATATAGAAAGACTGGAGAAGTATTTAGGAGAAGGACTCCATGAGATGGATGAGACAGAGAAGTCTAGAATGACTTCTAAATTTTCCCTTTGGTTGAAGGAGGAAACACAGGAGAAAATCTTGATTGGTGTTTTGTTAGGGGAGGTAAGGAGAAGAGAGCTAATGAGCTGGGTTCAGTATGTGTTTAGTTTGAGGTACCTGCAAGACATCAAATGGAAATGCCTTAATTACATCTAAATAGGCTCATGGCAATTTGTGTCATGGGAAACTGTCTCTCAGTGTGCTGAAGAAAAGTGGTTATATTCTCACGGATTTGCCAATATTACAAGTAAGATGGGGTGGAGGATATTCAAAACAGATCTGTGGGTTGTCCTTCCTTGAACAAGCTTTATTCCTCCCTGATGCATCTGTCAAAGCAATCCATGAGAACCCCAATGCCCACAAAGATGGAGGGAGAGGTGCTGGAATGCAGATGCAAAAGGCAGGAAGGAATGAGGCTGTTTTGGAACAACAGGTCACAGCTGCAGATCGAGATCATATTACCACACCTTCCCTCAAATCTACACAACCTCATCAGCTGAATAATGCTTACCATCTGGTCTCACAATTACAGTCTTTTTTTCTAGAATGACTTTTTCCTAACTAGTTGAACTTTGCTTACATATGGAATGCAAGAACCAAAGTTAAAGAGGAAAACAGTCCTTGCCAGAGAAGACCTCTAGAGAGAGTGTCCAAGATTTTTGATGAAAAACACAGAAAGCATTTCCAGTCTGGCTGGCAAAGTTGTGTTTTTACAAAAGAACCAGACATCCCACAGATCCAAAACAAGTCAAGGTAAATCAATTCTACATCAGCACTGTGCCCAAGGTGGCCTCACTCTTCTTGTTTTTCAAATGAGGATCCCAGAAACAGTCCTATCTCAGAGACCTGGGGTGGGAATCAAGGGAGAAAATAGGTGAGTGCCTAAGTTGCTTTTTCTGTTTTCCCTAAATTGTTTATTCCCTCAGGTCAGGCAGCTTGGTATCCCAGAATCTAATCAAAATTTAGTTCATCTCTGTAGTTACATTGTGATTTCTGCTATTAAGATATACACATAATACATAGTTAGCTAGGAAATCCTTCGATGCTATGTATCTTAACAGAGTCTATGTCAGAAAAATAGGCCACAGATGCAAAGCTTATTCTTCCTCAATCTCGCAGCTAAGGGTTCATTATAATGGGGGTATATGTGGATGGCTTTTTGAGATTAACGCTTTTTCTAAAAGTAACTCAGATTAATTATAAAATCTTTTTTCCTGACTACTGAAACTTTGTAATTTAACTGAGATATCTCCAAAGTATTATTGTTCTATGTTATTTCCACCCTGATACCAATTTTACTCCATATAGTTTGGTGTTCAACACTGCCATTCCTTCCTGGTCACAGCACATGTTGCACACATTTTAAGTTTCACAATTTCATTTACTGTGTGATGTGCTCTAGTATTTTCATTACTTTTGAGAGCAACATTTATCTTTTAGTGAAGGATAATAACATCATACAGAGCTCTAAAGCAAGCAGAATACTCATTATGTTCTCTTTTTAACATTCCTGGGTGACAGTTTTAGCTTCATTAGACTCTCCTGATCACCACAATGCTACCTTTCCTGTACCCAAGAGAATGCCAAAGCTGCCTTTCCTCTGGCATACTCTCCTTAAGTAGTGTGTATCGCACATGTACAAACTCCATATCCTCCAACAGACTAACTCTCATCCTGCAACTGTACATTGGAAAGTCCACATTGAAATGACTTGTATGCTAGTGCCATTCTTACAGACCATTCAGGTGCTGAAAAGCCAGGAGAAACCACTTCTCCACTGCTAGCTCCCCTAGCCAAGTGAGCAATACCTTTCATCTGCCAATTGCAACAGGCTGTTGACCAATTCCTCTTCCTCCACACTGCTTCCCTAAAGTCCGGCTTGTACACGACAAGCATAAATCAATTTGCATTAAGTCACTCTCCTGCTTAAAACCCTCCAAAATCTTCCTACTTGAAATCCTTACTGCTATCCATAATGCCCTACACATGACTGGCCCCTGCCACTTTCTTGGATCTCATCTCTTTCCACTCACTCCCCATTTACGAGGTTCCAGTCACACAGACCAAGCCCATTTCTGTCTCAGGATCTTTGCATTTATAGATCTATCTGCTGAGATTACTGTCTCTGCAGCTCTTTATGTCCATTTACTTATTAAATGTCACTTTCTTTAAAAGGCTATCCTTGGTTATCCTAGCCAAAGCAGCAGCCCACCACCATCACCATATTCTCCCATTTTATTATCACCACATGATGATATACCCAAATGACATATCCTTTATTTATACCCAAAATTCTTGTATTTATTGGTTTACATGTTTATTGTTTTATCTTCCCTCAATTAACTTCATGAAGGAAGGAATGCTACCTCTTTCATATCTGTATCTCTGGAATCTAGAATATCACTTGGCGACAGTAGATACTCAGTATCTTCCACTGGATGAATTAGCAAGTCATAGCTAAGCGCCTAGTACATATATCCCAAACAAGAAAAATTAATGAGTAGAAATGTCATTAAATTATGGGTGGAAAATAAACATTAACATCTACCATGTGTAAGGTCTTTAAATGGATGCTATAGGACATTCAAAGGGGCATAAGGAAGACCCTAGAAGACCAAATTCTAGAATGGTGGAACAATTCCTACTCACTTTTGAAGGTTCAGAATTTGTATCCTATAATTTTAACCTGTATTACCTGGCCAAATTATTTTTAAGTGTGAGGGTTTTTTAAATAAGTGCACAGATAGATAATAAAAGTGCAAGCACATGAATGAGAACAAGAAGCAGCAATTTCCGGACAATTTCTGAGACAATGGGCAGGAGGAAGGAGTAGGGGACGGTGCTTTGGTTATATCTACAATTCTTTTCAGAGACCTGAAGCAAATTACGCAAAATGTTAGCATGTCTGATTTTAATGTTTGGTAATTAGATGATTGTCACATTACTTTTTGTGTTTTTTATATATTTGACTCTCTCATTCAGATATTTATAAATTTAGAAATGTTAACAACAAGAAACTAGAAGTCTTGATTTTTCTTTTTTTAAGTAAGAGGTAAGAAGAGCAGGTAGAACAGTAGAAAGTTTGCTAAAAGTTTTGTCTTGTTTGGGGGCTACTGTATATACTGAATTATATCTTGAATTTATTTTATTTTATTTTTTATTTTATTTTACTTTGAGACTGAGTCTCACTCTGTCATCCAGGCTGGAGTGCAGTGGCATGATCTTGGCTCACTGCAACCTCTGCCTCCCAGATTCAAGCGATTCTCTTGCCTCAGTCTCCTGAGTAGCTGGGATTACAGGTGCACACCACCATGCCTAATTTTTGTACTTCTAGTAGAGATGGGGTTCCACCATGTTGGCCAGGGTGGTCTTGAACTACTGACCTCAGGTGTTCTGCCTGCCTCGGCCTCCCAAAGTGCTAGGGATATAGGCATGAGCCACTATGCCCGGCCTATATCTTGAAATTTTTAAAGTATGTTTTTAAAATTTAGAGTTAGCCACTATTAAAAATAGATATTGGATGTACCACTCAAACCACAAAAGAAAGAAACATTTTTTAAAAATGAAAGAAGAACAAAACAGTTTGAAAAGAAAACTCAATTTATCAAAAGGTAGGAAAACAAAAGATAGAAGCAAAAGCAAGGAAACGCACACACATAAATAGAATGTCAAGTATAAGCCCAAACATGGGACTAGACATCATAAATGTGATGCCCTTAATTCTCTTATTAAAAAACAGATTCAACACCATGACTTTTGAACAAATTTTTGTTTTCCCTTGAACTTCTAACTGCTTTCTCTTTTTATTCTCTTTTGTTACGGATAAGAAACACATGGTTTATTACAGCCGAAGCATACCACAGATGTATTTCCAGCTTTTTAATTATACAATTTATCCCCAAAGACATTTCCTTTAGCCCTCTGACTTACTAACCCATTGATTTCTAGGCCTGCTTCTCAGCTTCCATTAGGGGTTGCTTATTTTACATACCCAGGTGTTACATTGCTTCTTCAAACGTACATCTTTTTTTTGGAACCTCTTTTCTTCTCCCTCCTCCAACCCCATTTTCTAGAGTGTACCATGAGCATTCTTTCTAGAATGTTTGCATAAGCTTAAAATCATTTTCTCTCAGAATACTGTCTTCTAGTATTTAGTCTTGCAGATGAGAAGTCTGATGTATGATTCCCATTCTTTTCATGTAAAACACCTGCATAGTACAGGTCCTTACTTACTCGCCAAGCTTTGTCTTGCACTGCTTGTCTGCTTTCTGGACTTATTAGTTTTTCCATTCCTTTCAATCTATCGCAATCCCCCTAACCATGGGCCTTTGTACATGTTACTCTCTCTTCCTGGGATGTTACCTGCTCTCCTCACAATCTAATTCCTACTCACACGTTACTTACTGCTACTTTTGGGATGCCTTCCCTGATTAAGTCAAAAATCCCTTTGTAACATGCTCTTGGCACTATAAAACCCTCCATGGTAGAAGTTATCACAGGTGTAATTTATTTTTATTTATAGTGTGATTATTGATTACCTCTGTCCCTCATCCGACTATTTTTACTCCACTGTGTCTATATTACCTAACAAAATTTTTGGCATATATTAAGTGCTCTATAAACATTTGTTGAATGAATAAAAAAAGTAAGTGAAAGAAAGAACAAGGATCTAGTAAGCTAGCTACCTAGGCCATTAACCAAACATTTTTCTCATCCTCTCCTACCTGAAACTGTCACACTAACTTTGGGAGATCACAAATAGCATTAGAATATGATGTCTCGGCTTTGCTCATAATTCTTGCTTGGCCCTTGACTGGCAATTTTATCTACAGTTTCACATTTGTCTTTAGATTAAGGAAATATCCTATTACTTTAACTACTTTTCTCTCCATTGTTTCTGTTCATTTGAGACTTCTTTTACAATGAATGTTGGATATTTGGGAATCTACATTTAAAAACTGACCCTTGACATCTCTTAATTTTTCATTTGTATTTTTAACACTTTACTTTTGATTTGGTATCCTGGGTGGATATCCTGGATTTATTTTCAAGGTCAAATATTTGATTTTTAGCTATATCCATGTCACTTTCAGTTTGTCTGTTTGTTAGTAATGGGTAAAGGAGGGGAGGTGATCAGATTTTTTTATTTTCAGGAACACTGTTCTCTGAATGATCCTTTTACATAGTAATGTGTACTAATGTAGTCAACACAGTATCTTCTTGAATCTGTGAAGCTACTAATTAGAGTTTATTTGATGTTATTTTGTGCTTCCTATACTATCACTGTTTCCATGTAAAATGTTGCTCTATATTCAAATGCAGTGGGTGGGGGTCATCATGCTTCAAGGAATGTCTATTCATTATGCAGGAAACATTCCTGAATAGAGGACCGTCTTAATTTGAGAAGATAGCATAAAGAGTTGCCACCAAAGTCAGCTTTTCCCTATACTTAAAACATTTAGCCATGCCATCTGAGTAGGCAAAATGCTATATTAGACAATTACATGGGCAGAGAGTTTCTCTGAATGTTCTTACCTACAAATAGAACAAATAAAGTCAGAATAATGTCCCAAAAATATGGAAGCAGCACAGGCTACCTAATTAGATCCAGGATGCATGCACACATACTTCACTGCCAACAGTAGCTACTATTCTCAGGAATAGAATGTGACCCCTGAGGTCTATAAGCATACAAAAAAGGAAAGGCTTTAATTTGCTTGCAATAAAACCAATACAGTCTAAACCTTGTTAAGATGGATCACTGCCTCTTTCTTTTTTCCTAACTCTTGTCTTCTGATTTCTACCCAGCTCTGTCTTAGGGTGAAGTAATTGAGGTTAAGACGGACTTGCCAGGCCAGGCATGGTGGCTCATGCCTATAATACCAACACTTTGGGAGGCCAAGGCGGGTGGATCACCTGAGGTGAGGAGTTCAAGACCAGCCTGACCAATATGATGAAACCCCGTCTCTACTAAAAAAATACAAAATTAGACTAAGCATGTGGCTCATGCCTGTAATCCCAACACTTTGAGCATCTGAGGTGGGTGAATTGCCTGAGGTCAGGAGTTCAAGACCAACCTGACCAACATGTTGTTACCCTGTCTCTACTAAAACTACAAAAATTAGTCGGGTGTGATGGCAGGCGCCTGTAATCCCAGCCACTCCGGAGTCTGAGGTAGGAGAATTGGTTGAACTTGGGAAGCAAAGGTTGCAGTGAGCCAAGATCGCGTCATTGCACTCCTGCCTGGGCAACAAGAGCAAAACCCCATCTCTAAAAAAAAAAAAAAAAAAAAAAAATTAGCTGGGCGTGGTGACACATGTCTGTAACCCCAGCCACTCAGGAGGCTGAGGAAGGAGAATCCCTTGAACCTGGGAGACAGAGGATGCAGTGAGCAAAGGCTGCACCATTGCACTCCAGCCTGGGCAACAAGAGTGAAATTCCATCTTAAAAGAAAAAAAAAAAGAAACAAACAAAAAAGACTGATTTACCAGAGCACGATTACCCATCAATAACCAAAAAAACAAAACAAAACAAAATGCTACTCCAAGGCCTGCAAAGAGATTACCTGGTAAGCCCTTACTATTTGCAAGTCACTGATATTATTTTAAATTTGTAAAAAATATATATATACACACACATATGTATGCATACACATATAACACATACATAACATGTATGCACCATGCACACTCAGGACAGTCTTCACTTTGCTGTATCATAAAAAAGACAGTAAGATTTGTTTTCTTTTACATAATGTGCACTATGAGACTCAATCAAAAACGATGGTGCCACATATATTCTTCACATAGAAAATAATTCACAATTCTCAAAATGATTAAATCTATTTTGCCTCGTAAACCTAGTGATAGACTGCAAATGTTTTAAAAAGCAAAATTTCCCCCTTATGTAAAAAATAATAAATAATAAACTTCACAGAAAATCAGTGTTGTCAACTCCAGACCAACACCATCTAACTGAGAAAGTGATACTAAACTAATTGCATGACTGTGGTCCAACTGTTACTAAGGTGATTTGAAGAATATTTATCCCTTTAAAAGGATAAAGGAAATTCCCCTCAGAATCTTTCCCTAGCAAAGTTCAACATTAACAGGAAGTTTATAATTGGTTTTGCAACATATTTAATTTTTTAACTACAAATTAAAATTCTCCCAAAATAATATAAATCTAAACAAGTACTGAAATCTGGCTGAAAATTCTCATAGAATGTAGCTGATGACAAAATCCTGTGGATTTTTTTCTTTGCATTTCATGAATCACAAGATATGTATTACCCAAGAGACAAACTTCAAGGATAGAGAAACGTAATGGAAATTTTATTTACAATTCGTTTCCTCACTATCAAAATGGGGAAAATACTAAAAATTTAATCTAAAAGCCAATTCAGAAAACTTTGTGAATTATTTACATAACCTAAAAATGTTTATATTTATATAATTTTTAATAGCCAAAAGACATGAAAAGAACAGTATAAACTGTAAATGTGGTCATTGTCATTCTTTTTGAGATTAGTTACATCTCCTATAGCTGCCAAACGTCCTGGACTGATCTTTAGGAAGCACAGATTCTAGGCAGAGCAGAAAGGAGGTATGGTCTGTTCTAAGATGATAGCTGTGTATCTAAGATATCTCTCATTATCAAAAACTTTTTATAAATTAAAAAATTTCCTTAAAGTAAGGTTATAAAAACAATGATTCAATTGGGAAGTGGGTGTTTAGGCTACAGAATTCCAGATTCACAATCATAAACATATTTTTTCTACATAAATTTCAATTATTTTAACTACAAGCGTAGAGTACAAAAGCTGGCTGATACAATTGACAACACCAAGTCTAAATATCACAAAGCAAATTCTGACTAGCCCATAAATCCTAAGCAAAAGTCAATCAGTTCTAAAGCTGTCAAAATAAACTGCAACAATATCACTGATAGAAACTTATCCTATAGATATATTTACACACAATACAATTATGCATGTGCAAAGATTTGCAGCATTCTTTATTTTAAAAACTATAAATAACTTAGATAACCATCAATAGAGAAGTAAAATAAGGTACACTTGCACCCATAAAGTAAAATCCTATTCAATTTCCACCAGTTTAGATATTCTGCCTTTACTGATACCAAATCATCAGATGCCCTACAGTAAGCCTTAACTGAGGATAATAGTCAATGCATCTAATAGTGTTTAGAACAACAAATCATAAAAGTGATACTTTAAACATCTTATTTAAGAAAATAAATTTGTATTCATTTACCAATCTTTTGACATAGAGTCAAGGCTTTTTATTTGAACACAGGTCCATTGACTAGAGTTCTGTGTCATATTCCAAGCAAAAGCTACCCCAATTAAGCATCCCATACTACTTCCAATTTGGCTCCTCTAGAATAGTGAGAACTTAAAATTCTTGCAAAGCAATTTCAGTGAAAAACCTTGGGGAGTGTTTTTATGGTTTCTCCAAACTTCGACAGTTGTTTTCATCAGCTCTTTTTTTCCCCCCAATTTACCTTAATTGAATGTTAACAAAGCATTCACCTAATTTTCATAGAAACAATGTCTTCTTTTTGCACTTATTTTATTAGACAGTATAATTATTTAATTAGTTATGTAACTAGGGATACAGCAATCAACCCAGCAGAAAAAAAATTCTCTGCCTTCATTGAGTTTAGGTTCTAAAAGGAATGAGAAAGACAATCAACAAAATACAAAATAAGTAAGATACATTTTAGAGGGGAATAATATTTGGAGACTATGGAAGAGCAAGTGTGGATACAAGAAGAGCAGGTAGAAGCTCACACAATAAATCAGACAAGACATAATCGTGGCTTTGAATACGGGAAAGTGGAGATCATAGACACATTTTGACCGTACAGCTGATATGTATGGCTAACAGACTGGACATTAGAGAGAAGGAGAAAAGTCAAAAATACCTGAAAACTGAAAAAATGAATTTAGTGGCAAGGAGGTCACTGATGACAAGTTCAGTGGAGTCATGAGAACAGAAGCTTGACTGGAGTAAGATCAAGAGAGAACAGGAAAGAAACTGAATACTGTAAGGATATACAATCTTTGAAGCAGTTTTACTGGAAGAGAATAGAAAAGTGGCTATGGGCATGAATTAGTATGTTTCACAAAACTATTGTTAACACATTAAGTTGGTGAAAAGTCATGTAAGAATAGGTGCATATACTCAGTGTGTATATGCAGATACACATGTGCCCTCCTACACTCGCTTATGCTTATATATGTAGAGAATTTTAAAAAATTCTACATCAGAAATTAGTATTGCCATGGCTAAAGATTGGGGTGAGAAAGTAGACTCATTATGTATTTTTAACTACTAGAATTTTTATCACAAATCATTACTTTAAAATTAATTGTAAAATTGTAATTGAGTTTACAACTGTCAATAACAACAGGATACCAACTGAGCTGCTGGAAATTCAAAGCGGGTTTAGGTTTGTTTGCTGTGCAAATAGCATAATCACTATCGGTTCTAGTAATACAAATCAGACACCCTAATTAAGTGATTGCATTATATCCAAATGGAATGACTGTAACAGACTAGAAATCCATTAACGGCACAGTTTTGCATTCAGAGGCCAAAATATTTTTACAAGTGAATACAAATAATGAGAAAGAAATGAACCATGGATTAAACTCAAGAAGTTGAGCAAAAACATATAACGTCCCCAAAAGGAAAAAAGAAATTAAAACACATGACTGAAATAGAAAATAAAAAATAATAAACTTGATTAAGACAACAAATCTGATATTTAAAGAAACAACCAAAGAGACAACTGTCTTATAAATATGACCAACAAAATAAAACAGATTAGAAAGAAGAGATAACCATAGATGATGAAGTTTACACACTAGAAGAAGTTACATGAAATTATTTGCCAAAAAATTTGAAAGTATGGCTAAAATTGTTTTTCTAAGGAAACAAACTATGACAACTGATGCAATAGTTTGAAATTCTGAATATACCCAAAACAAAAATCATAGAGCATATAATTACTAAAAAAGTTCCTTCACCCCCTCAAAAGGCAACAGATTCCGATGGATTTGTAGATGAAATTTATCAAACCACTAAGGGACATATTACTTCCTATGGAATTTATATTGTTCCCCAAGCACTAAAATGTTTTTAAAAATTCCAATTCATTCTAAGAGACCAAAATAAACTATAAAAAACTGACAAAACAAATCTCTCCACCACAAAACTATAAATGAGTTTTTCTCAATGGGATCAGAATTGGCTTTGGGGATGGAAAACTTATTTGTTGCAGGTAACTGTTCCATGAATTACAGGGTTCTTAGCACCCTGCCCATTGTGGCCAGCAAAAACTACTCCCTCATATTCCCAAATGTCCCTGGAGAATACTCAGTAGGAAGTACCACCTTTTCTTGAGAATAACTGTATAGACCGTCAACTTCATGAGTATAATTGAATTCGACATTATGTTAGCAGAATGCTATGATACAACCAAAAAGGGTTAACACTAGGAAATCGCTTAATGCAATTCACCACACAATTAAGAAAAAATATTAGCATCAATGACTAGCATGGTAAAATTCAACATTTGCTTTTTTAAAAGGAAGATAAAACACCACCAACAACAAATCAAAATATAATTACAAGAACAACACTTAGTAATCTGGGAATAGGGGGAAACTACAGAAAACTTATTAGAAACCAACAGAAATCTTATTTAACAATGATATACCAGAAGTATTCCATTAATATAAGGGATACGAAAAGGATATCCGTTTGTACTGACGTTCTAGTCAATGAATTAAGCTGGAAAAGAAAAAACTGATAAACAATTGAAAATAAGTTGTCTTCAGATTGCCTACTTGTTAATAGAAAAACTAAAATACCCGATAACTATTCAATCAACTATTGGAAAAAAATTTGTACCTCAGAAAAGTGGGCATATATAAATTTTTTTTTGACATGGAGTCTCGCTCTGTTGCCCAGGCTGGAGTGCAGTGGCCAGATCTCAACTCACTGCAAGCTCCGCCTCCCGGGTTTACGCCATTCTCCTGCCTCAGCCTCCAGAGTAGCTGGGACTACAGGCGCCCGCCACCTTGCCCGGCTAGTTTTTTTTTTGTATTTTTTTAGTAGAGACGGGGTTTCACCATGTTAGCCAGGATGGTCTCGATCTCCTGACCTCGTGATCCGCCCACCTCGGCCTCCCAAAGTGCTGGGATTACAGGCTTGAGCCACCGCGCCCGGCCGCATATATAAATTAAAGTGCAAAACTAAATGGATTTCTTACAATAAATATGTAGGTCCGATTTGCAAGATAATCTTCATCTAGCAAAAGTATGTTATTCTTCAATAAAGAACATTATATAACTTTTAAGAAAAAATACCTAAATGAATGGAGCTAGTACCATATTCTTGAAGGGAAAGATTCAATACTTTTAAAATAGGAATTCTTTCAAAATTAGTTAGTATATTAAACACATTTGCAGGGGCAAGTTAATGAAAGGGGCTTATCTCATTAAAACATGCTATAAAGCCACAGGTTTAAGCTAGTTTGGTACTAGCAGGAGGATTAGTGGCACACATTAGAATCCAAAAATGAATCTCTGCATAACAAAATCTAATACATATTTTAAAACATGAAGAAAAGATCAAATGCTCAATAAATAGTCTTGAAATAATTTGACATTAGGTTGAGGGAGGGATATCAAAGTTAGATTCCCATTATATATCAATACAATAATAAAATGAATAATCCAATTAAAATGCAAAATATTTTAATAGATGCTTCTCAAAAGAAAATGTATAAATGGCACATTAAGCATATGAAAAGGTGATCAGCTTCACCAGTTATCAGGGAAATGCAAATTAAATCCACAATGAGATACGACTGCACACCCACTGAATGTCCAAAATTTAAGAGTGACCCTAGCAAATGCTGACTTGGATATAGTGGAACTGAAACTTTCATCACGGCTGGTGAAAATGTAAGATGGTATTAATTATTTGGAAAACAGTTTGGCAGCTTCTTCAAAAGTTAAACATTCACATATCATATGACTCAGCCATTCTACTCCTTAATATTTATCCAAGAGAAAGGAAAGAATATGTCCACACAAAGATGTGT
Source organism: Colobus angolensis palliatus (assembly GCF_000951035.1). Classification (NCBI taxonomy): domain Eukaryota; kingdom Metazoa; phylum Chordata; class Mammalia; order Primates; family Cercopithecidae; genus Colobus; species Colobus angolensis. Next base: position 2,196,328 of record NW_012117221.1, read on the forward strand.
ATGAAATGCTCAGAGCAAAATGTTTGTAATAGTAAATAACTAGAAACAACCCAAAAGTCCATCCACAGATCAACAGATGAATATACGGTAGTATTTCTGATCAATGGAATACTAGTCAGTAATAAATAGAAACAAACTATCAACATATGCAACAACATGTTATATGTCAATTATAGTTCAATAAAGTAGGAAAGAGAGAATGACAGAGAGTGAGGAAGAGATTGACCAACACTAGAAAGGCGAGCACCAACCATCTTTAGTTTCTTCTTCTTGTTACCTGTATAAAGTAGCTCATAGCTCAGGCCGGCGCGGTGGCTCACGCCTGTAATCCCAGCATTTTGGGAGGCCGAGGCGGGCAGATCACGAGGTCAGGAGTTCGAGACCAGCCTGACCAACATGGTGAAACTCTATCTCTACTAAAAACACAAAAATTAGCCAGGTGAGATGGCGTGTGCCTGTAATCCCAGCTACTCGGGAGGCTGAGGCAGGAGAATCGCCTGAACCTGGGAGGCAGAGGTTACAGTCGGCTGAGATCATGCCACTGCACTTCAGCCTGGGTGACAGAGTGAGACTCCAAGAGAAGTCTCACTCTATGAGGGAAGGAAGGGAGAAAGGGATGAAGGCAGGCAGGCAGACAGGCTAGCTGGCTCAAAAACACTCAATAAGCTTAGTGGTACAGGCTGTGCCCTTCCTGGGGAAACCCATGATTGTCCAGCAATATCTGTGGCTGGGTGGTTGAGTCTGTTGATCCAGGGATGAAATGGTTAGCAAGTGCTTTGGCTTCAGAACTAAAGCTCATCAGTATTAAATATGTTATTCTGATCTTAAAAAGAATAGCTAGCAGAGTGGGAAAGATTTAAAATGCTCTTACTAATGACATAATGGTAATAAATAAATGGGCACACTCATACACGGTTGATAGAAGAGTCATTTGACCATCTTTTTGAAGGGCAATTTGGCAATATCTATCTAAATGTATAATGTCCTTTTTGACCCAACAATTCCATTTTAGAAGTGTATCATCCAGATATACTTGAAGAAACATATAAAAATACGACCGCAAAATGTTCAATGAAATATATATAATGGTAGAAAATTAGAAACTATCTCAATATCCACTGATAGGATACATAAGTGGAGTAGTAAGCAGCCATTAAGCAGATCGGCACTGCTCTACCATATTTACGACATGGGAAGATATGCACATTACATTAAGTCTATAAAGTTACATCATGTACATAGGTCGCTTATTATAAAATTGCTATAGGTACTTATATGCATGTGTACCCTATATGCATTTCAAAAAATGTCCAGAAGGATACACACCAAATCATTGGCAGCAGTTACCTTTAGGAACCAGAGGCAGTTGCATGGACTTTAAATTTTAATGTAAACATTGTTTTTGTAAATTTTTTGGTAAGAAATATGTTTTTCTAAGCCTGCCCAGGGCAGGGTGGAAACTGATGGGAAAAAAAGTCCTGGAACCCACTGGGGCACAAACTTGGTTTCAATTGCTGCTCTCATCCAGGGTAAGTGTTTGTAACTAAAAGTGGTATGGGACTGTCTGTTTCATGGACATCATTTTCTCACCTGCCTACACGTGGTCTCAGGGTGCTGGCCTGCATGAAGTACATCTACTACGCTCCCTGGTCTAAGCAGGAGGAGAAAAGAGGAAAGACAGACAGTGGACTTTGATAATGATATTGATGTAGATAACCAACCTTAAATTATTACTTTTTTTAATTCTGTGGAAATGCTTCATTAGAATAAATTAGAAATGCTTCAATGGAAAGAACTTCATTAAAAATGTTTTAAAAATAATGATAAAACCTTTAATAAACACTATTTACCATTAAAAAAAGAAACATGTTTTTCTTTAATAATTAAGGAAATGAATGACAATATTCACATGGGAACTCAAGAAGCTAGTTAGTGGGGAGGAAGAAAACTAGAGATATCTTGGAAATAAAATTTCTTTTAATCTCCAAGGCTACATAATTTGGAGGACTTTAAAGGTGTGTATTCATCTTTTATAGAAGGAAAGAGACAGACCTGAGGTCAAATACTGTTTCTTTTCCTTACTGCTTATGGGACATTGGACAAGTTATTCACTTTTGTCCAGCCTCAATTTCTTTATGTGTCAAATGCGGATATGATCTACTTTCAGCACTATTGTGAGGACTGAATGAGACACTGCAAGTGGAATATGAAGCACACAGCCACCTAATGGGTTCCCTTCATTTATTTCCTTCTCAGTGAATACCCAAAGGTTAAGCCTCCAAGAAATGTGGATATTTTGGGTGAACTGTTATTGGTTCTCCCAACCTAGAGATAGCAAAGTGGGAAGCTGTACTCCCTACAATGCCATTACCCTAGTGACAGAGTGACATCAGGCTGTCCTTTCATCTGAAACGATTCTGAAGTCACCCATCAGCATTTCTTGATGACTTCTTGAACTTCAGAGCCAGTCCCCTTTTTGCTTAAAATTAAAAATAAGGGACAGGTGCAGTGGCTCACACCTATAATCCCAGCCTTTTGGGAGACTGAGGTGGGAGGATCGCTTGAGCCCTGGAGTTCAAGACCAGCCTGGGCAGCAAGGTAAAACCCTATCTCTAGAAAAAGTAAAAAAAAAAAACAAAAAAAACCAGCCAGGTGCAGTGGCACACACCTGTGGTCCCAACAACATGGGAGGCCGAGGTGTGGGGACTGCTTGAGCCCAGGAGGTCGAGGTTTCAGTGAGTTATGATTGCGCCACTACACTCCAGCCTGGGGGACAGAGCAAGACCTAGTCTTAAAAAATAAAAAAAGAATCTAAAATGAGTATTTGCTTTTAATGTCTTAATTTTAGACCCTATCTCATTTGAAAAAGAATTTGAGGTAAGAGTCAAGTTTAAAAGTTTAAATGGTCCTTTATTTTACCATCCTTCAAGTAGAGGGGAATAATTTCTAAGAGGAATGCGCTATCTCAGCCTGCTAAAGTACCACATTCTGGAAAAGGATGAAATCCTTCTGGTTTTAGAGAGCCTGGGAAGACAGGGTGTAGTGGATGCCCCTGCACAGCCAGAACAGCTGCCCACAGCCAGGTGTAGCCAGCAAAGCTTCTGGGTGGCTGGCTCCAACCTCTCCTCTCTGGGGCATACACTAGGGCCTGGTCACTCGGCTGTGTAGGCTGCACCATCAGTTATCGCTGCACGGGGACCCCCAGTCAGGGCCTAAGGCAGAGGCCAGATCTTCTTAGCTGGGAAACTAGGGGAAACCCACTTGTTTTTCAATGACAGGGCCTGACCTAGTTGAGATATTTGAGGAAAACAGATAAGCCAGGGAGGGAACTCTTTAGGGAGCAAACATGCAGGCCTTGTATTTCTGTTTTTCACAGGTTACAGCTTGGGAGGGTCTGGTGGAGACTTATCAGACCACATAGCACTGACCAGGGGGTGTTCGGAGCTGGATGCACTCCGGCCACCTCGGTAAGATTGGACCCCACCCTACAGAAACAGCTGGGCTGCTGGGCAAAGGCCAGCACTGAGAGAATTTCATTGCAGAACAGTTCTGGCTAAAAAACAATAAAAAGAATTTTCCTAAGAAATAAAGTAGCAACAAAAGAGAACCAGACGCAGCCCAGAGGGGCTTCATGTTGGCCCCGTGTGAAGAATAGAAAGACAGCCTTTGGGACACCTGGGTACTTCTCTTGCTTCTCATGCCATTCACCCATCCATTTTGTATCCATTTCTTCGTCAAAGATCTTAATCAGATCAGGTTTACAGAGTGAAAAACTTCGTTAGGGAAGATGTAAGCTGGGTCAATTCCTTTGTCTTCCTTTAACTGTAAACTAGTAAAGTGCTCACTTCCAGTTTAGATTAGAGGGAGAAATGTACTTGCTCCATTTAATCCCGGTATATGATGCTAATGAAGAACTTCAAGTCCTGCTCATAATTATTCTTGTTACCACGAAAGATTTTTAACTGTGCTGGATACTTTCTAGGGCCCTCTTATTTTCAAAAACATTGCTGACAATTTTCTTTTTCACAGTTAGTTTTCAGACTCCTGCTATTTATTCAGGTCATTTGTGGCCTTTTGATTTTTAACTATGTAAAGTTTTGAGGTGCAATTACATCTTTTAAATGCATTTATATATCTTTATAATGCCTAATTAAATTTATCAGGGGCAACCCACACTTGAAACATTAAAAAGGCATCTCAGAATGCTTTTTATTTGCTTAGTCTAATTATAACTCAATTACAACTTATTTTGTGTTTTGCACATAAGTATTTGATTTTTTACAACATTCCCCATTGTACTCCATGGTATGATCTAGAAAATAACCCTACACTTAAGTAGGCAACAAAAACAAAGGAAAGGATCTGCTAGAATACTACACTAAGGATTACCCAGAGTGAGGTTACTAGATTGGTGACTTTGGGATTTAAGCACTGTATGAACTTGAAATAAACACAGAATACATTGAAGCATGACTTAAAATTTGGGAGGGGGTGAGTTAAATGACTTGTATTTGAATATGCAACTTTTTAGTGAACTCTTTAATCAGACAGAGACATTTATTTTCCTGAATCCTGCCTTCCTACCTGACATGGTTTGGCTCTGTATTCCCAGTCAAATCTCATCTTGTAGCTCCCACAATTCCCACGTGTTGTGGAAGGGACCTGGTGGGAGATGACTGAATCATGGGGAGGGTCTTGCCTGTGCTGTTCTCATGATAGCAATGGGTCTCATGAGATCTGATTTAAAAACAGGAGTTTCTCTGCATTAGGTCTCTCTTTGCCTGCCGCCATCTGTGTAAGATGTGACTTGCTCCTCCTTGCCTTCCTCCGTGATTGTGTGGCCTCCCAGCCATGTTGAACCATAAGTCCAATAAACCTCTTTCTTTTGTAAATTGCCTAGTCTCAGGTATGTCTTTATCAGCAGTGTGAAAACAGACTAATACAGTATGCTTCAACTCCCTTAGCATGCTGGCAAAGTTCTTACGCATCAGAATTACAAACAGATCTTATAGGGAGAAACTTTTGCATCCATGTCATCTGTTTATCTGAGAGTGGAACAGCATTTGGCTTCTTCTTCCATAAGTTAGAGGCATCTGTGTTCTTCAAATCATAGCGTCCTTACTAAGCTCCATCACACTGTCTTTGAAGATAAGACAACATAGGTAGAAGGAAAAAGACAACTGGAGAACTAATTCTAGAAAGATAGGGAAAAACATTTAAAAGTAGAAAAAATAACTATTATATAGATTAAAATAAGGCCTTTGATTTTCTTTTTCTTTTTTTTTAATGAGCAGATATCCACACTACTGTAGTCAAGGATCATTGTCTCTGCATTGCTGTTATTGTTGAATTTTTATTACTTGGGGATTATTTCACAAGGGATACATAAAATCCTCAAACACAGAATTTCTGGAGGAAGGAAGAAAATACTTAATAGCAAAAACAGTGAGCTCAAGAAAACCTAGTAATTAGAATCATGGTCTTGACAAGTCAGATTTTCACTGGTCTTCAGATACGTATTTCAAGAGTTGAAAAAACTAGTGACTCATTTCTGTGACACTGGTGCCTCTGGGAGTCCACTGAAAGCCATGGCTCTATCCCGAAGGGTAAAAAGGACTCTAAAACAGCACAACGCTTAGAATTCCAAGCAGTACAAACCAATATTTCTGGACCAAGTTATTTTTTCCAGTGCTAGTTTTGCTTTTAGAAATTTAAAAAATATGTGTCTGTTTGACTTTGCCCAGTAGCTTTGGAATTACAAAATTATTTTATCAGAGAATTAACATAACTTGGCACTTTTATTCATTTACATAGGAAGTAAAAACGTTTTTATGTAGATTACCGTGTGCAAAGAAACATGAATTTAAATCTAACTTTTGTACTAGTATTGTAGTGACAGCTTCCATCCATTTACCCATCCTTTTCTCCAGACAGAAATAGTCTACAGTGAGGCAGTATGAAACTATAAGAACACTATATTTAGAGTGGGAGAACCGGATTTAAAATGTTTTAAAAGTTGCAAGGTCCTCAAGGGTCATCTGGTTTACAGCACAAATTTACGAGATGAAGACAGCTATGTTTAAAAGCCAGCCTCCAATATTGTCCTTTCCACAAAACATGCAATGGTTTGATCTTTTGACTAGCACCAACTTCTCGAGGCCTCAAATTCTTCATCTGCAAAATGAAGGAGATCACTTAACAGCCTGAGAAATCTCTGGCTAATTAAACTAGAATTTTTAACTTGCTCCTTTTCTGTAGCACTGAATTCTTATTTTTGTTGTAAGATGCAGTATTCATAAAATCAGGCCTTTCACATAATGTGTGTCACCTTAACTCCAAAACATCCTATGAGTGTTTTCACTGCATTCGTGCAAAGAAAAAAAATGAGATAATTCCTTGTAGTTGTAGCCATCATATAAAGTAACAGATTTTGATAAATACCAAAAACCCGTAATCCCCTTAGGCTCCTTGGACGAATATCAGATAATTGCTTTTTAAAAATATAATACAAATTATTCCATTACCCAAATGATTGTTCTGGTGAATTAATGTTAAGAATGGAAATACTGGCTACATTTTATTACACATAAAGAATCAGAATATAGGATACTTAGGATGAGTTTCCTTCTTCACACTGTGAAATCATTAGGAAGCTTCAATTTACTATGAAATTTCTAGACATTTGAAATGACTATCTTTTTTCACAGTTGAAACTCTAGGAAATGTCTGAATTAAAGTACAAAGTAAAAATGATGGCAGCCATCCATTCAGTTACAACAAAAATTATCTACATCAAGAATTTTCAGAAGCTCATTTGATCCATAGTATCAAGCAGCTATCTTGTGCAATGCAATGTGGTCAGTGTCTTTGGGAGAATGTAGAGACGAAATAAAACACAGACCCGGCTTCAGGAGACTAGAAACTGAAGCTGGGAAGAAAGGCATTTATGTAGCTAAACGGGAAACATAAGTGCAGGGAGTAGCAGAGGGAGGAGAAAGGAAATGACAGGGAGAGAAAGAAAGCAAGAGAAAGTCACCTAGACCAGTGCTTTATCAACTTGAATGTGTACATGAATCACCCAGAGATCTATTAAAATACAAATTCTGATTCAGTAGGTCTGGAGTGGGACCTGAGAGTCAGCATTTCTAACAGCTGTCAGGTAATGCTAATGTTACTCATCCATGTACAGCACTTTGGGTAGCAAGAGTCTAGAAGACCAGCACTCAATAGAACTTTTTGCAATGATAGAAATGTTCTGTATCAGAGCTGTTGAATATGGTAGCCGCTAGGCACATATGGCTATCAAGCACTTGAAAAATGATGACTGCAACTGAGACACTGACTTTTTCAATTTGTTTAACTGTAATGAATTTAAATTTGAACAGACATGTGTGTCTAATAGCTACCCTATTGGACAGTGCAGCTCTAGACTATGCAGTTAGTTAGAGCAAACTGAATAGGGAAGCCTCAATTTCCTACATGCTTTGAGTATATAAATTAACCTAGCTCAGAATTTCTCTACAGCTGGCTTTTGCCCACTTGGTGCCCGTAATACACCACCACCTCCCATGGCCCCAACTGCGAAAATAAAAAATGTCTCCAAACATTGCCAAATGTTTTCCCAGGGCAAAGTCAGTGGTGTAGATAATGCTTTTACATAAAAAGTTATATGAGACAAATAGCAACACTCTTTAAAATAACTCACTTATTTGTATTCATTTTCTATTTCTGCTGTAACAAACTATCACAAAACTTTGTGACTCAGAATAACCCAAATTTATTATCTTATAATTCTAGAAGTCAGAAATCTGATGTGAGTCCTTGCTAGGCTAAAATCAAAGTGTTAGCAGGGCTAACACTTTCTTTAGGATCCAGGGAAGAATCAGTTTCCTTGACTTTTCCAGCTTCCAGAAGCTTCCACTGCTCATGGACCCTTCCTCTATCTCCAAAGCCAGTGATCCAGCGTAAAACCTCCCTGTCTCAAGGCCTTTAACTTCATCACATCTGCAAAGTCTCTTTTGCCATGTGGAGTGGCATATTCACAGGCTCCAGGGAAAAGGATGTGAGCATCTTTAGTGATCCATATTTCTCACTTCCACCATGTTAAAATTAAAATTGCAATTGTAAATGATTTCATACCTAGAATAACTTAAGATAAAGTTTTCCCCCAAAATTCAAGAGAACAGGAATTTTCTTCTGTGCCGTAAGTACTTTCCTACCTGAGAACACTTCATAGCATTTCTAGTCACACATAAATTCATCTAAAGAAGAACCAATGTTACAGTTTCTGGCACCATTCCCAGGCTTTCTTGACCCTGTTGCTATCACTAGTATAAAATTACATTTTTAATGCCCAACAAATGAGGAAATATGGTTCATTTCTGAATCTTTGGGTGTTTCCTGAAATTTAAGAATTCCATTTGTATTTTATAGACTTGTATTTACTACTTTAAATTTTTTCTTTTAGATTTATCTTAAAAGTGAAGGTAGTATTTGGTTATTTGAACCCTCATCCAAAACCTTCATCAGTACCTTCCCTGTGTTTTTTAGATTTTTGCTCATATGTGCCAAGGGCTAGGACATCTTAAGTTACAGAACACTTAGTGACAAATTTAATTGAATCTAATTATAGTGCTGAAATGTTTTAAACAAACCTTTTCTTCAATCTGTTCCTATAAATTGCTCTTTAGAGTGAAAGCCTGCATCTGCTCAAAGTGTTTCTGAGATGGGCGAGGATGAGTAAATAAAGCCAGATGGCATTTACACTTAGGGTTTCTTTCCCTTTTTGAGTTTGACATATAAGATTTGACTGTCTTTAAAAGCTAATTTTTCCCAGCCGGTGAATTTGACAAGAGGTGACTAGGAGGAAGTGGTGAGAAGGAGAAGTGGTGGCCTAAAGATAGAGTATTTGTTGACTCACATTCCCACTACCACAAGAGTGGCAAAACTGAAAGTGAGGCTTTAACTCTTCCTCCACACTCCTAAAGATGTTAAGAACTTCAGCTCATTGAAGCCCATAGAGGCAGCATGTATTAGTCTGCTCTCATGCTGCTAATACAGACACACCTGAGACTGGGTAATTTATAAAGGAAAGAGGTTTAATGGACTCACAGTTCCATATAACTAGGAAGGCCTCACAATCATGGTGAGAGAGCAAGGTATGTCTTACATGCAGCAGGCAAGAAAGAGTGTGTGCAGGGGAACTGCCCTTTATAAAACCATCAGATCTCATGAGACTTATTCACCATCATGAGAACAGCATGGGAAAGACCCACCTCCATGATTCAATTACCTACCACCAGGTACCTCCCATGACATGTGGGAATTGTGGCGGCTACAATTCAAGATGAGATTTGGGTGGGACACAGCCAAACCATATCACAGCGTGATTATGAAGTAGGGGGAAGAAAGAAGGCAGGTAGACTGCATTTCAGTTTTGTTTACAGGGAACTATGAAAGGTAGAAACATAAAGAAATAGAGAACTTTCTACTGAAACAAAGCCACTAACCAAATTCATTTTTTCTATTATGAGTAGTCTTAAGGGTCTTCTCCCAGCCCACCTCTACCCAAAAATAATCCCTGCACAAGAATTCTGGTCTGAACAAGATTGTATGGATACTTTTTCCCTGTTCCTCCCAGCTAAGTATAAATATATACCCTAGAAAAAACACAAAAAGAAGCCAGAGAACTCCAAAAGATGAACTGGTTAGATACCCCACAACTAGAGGAATGTCATAGTGACAGTGTCTTACAACCCACAACCTCACAGAGGGTCACCCAAGCCCAGTGTTTCTAGAGCCTCACCCTAGTGGCCAGCCCAAATAGGCTCATTCCCACTCAGACCAAAGGGGAGTCCCAATAACACTACCAGGCTGGCCAGCGGTACTAGCCAGGGAAAATGGAGCAGGAGCCGTGATGATACGGTTTGGCTGTGTCCCCACCCAAATCTCATCTTGAATTGTAGTTCCCATAATCCCGTGTTGTGGGGGACCTGGTGGGAGGTCACTGAATCATGGGGGTGGATACCCTCACGCTGTTCTTGTGACAGTAAGTTATCACGACAGCTGACGAGTTCATAAGGGGTGTTTCCCACTTTGCTCAGCACTTCTCTCTCCTGTTGCCTTGTGAAGAAGGATGTGTTTGCTTCCCCTTCCACCATGATTATAAGTTTCCTGAGGCCTTCCCAGCCATGTGGAACTGGGAGTCAATTAAGCCTCTTTCCTTTATAAATTACCCAGTCTCAGGCATGTCTTTATTAGCAGCATGAGACCAATATACCTGCTGACCATGAGATAGGAAAGCACTCTCCTTACTCACCAAGCCTAAGACTTCCTTCCTCCAATAAGAAACAGCAGGTGCCTTGCAGCACTAGCAAAGGGGATCCTGTCACAAAAAAGGCTCCACTTGGGAAGTGTTTTCCTTGGAGAGAGGGGCAGTCTTCAGCACTAGTGCCTGTCTCCAGGATATCTGTATTCCCTCTACCCCCATCAGAGGCATCATGAGGCTCTACCCAGGAGCTCCACTCCTTCAGGCAGCACCAGCAGGTACCAGGAGGAACCCCAGCAGCCCCAGATAAACCAAGCAGACCAAAATAGCACCACAAAGTCTCTGAAAATGTAATTGTCATTGGATGCACAGCCCACAAAATTAGGCCAGGATTTTCTTGCTAAACCTAAATGGGATGACTGCCTACTAAAACAAAAGATTTAAATCAGACTTGGAGTCTCCTAGCACCATAGCCAAATTCCAGGATAGAATGACAAATTACCCATCAAATCAAAAATCAGGAAAATCACAACTTGACTCTGAAATGACAATGGACACTAACCCTGAGATGAATCAGATGAAGAACTTATTGACAAAGATTTTAAAGCACCCATCCTCAAAATGGTGCAATGAATAATTGCAAATTATTTAGAAACAAATGAAAAAACAGAAAATCTCAGCCAAGAACTAGAAGTTATAAAAAAAGAACCACAGCACTCACAGTTCAGCAGAAAATACGCTAATATTTGAACAGCATAGATAAGATTAGCATGGCCCCCTGCACAAAGGTGACATGCAAAGTCGTGACGTGTTCCATATTTTTTGAGAAGCTAAAAAACAATCAAATGGAAATTATAAAACTAAAAAGTACAACAAATATAAACTTAGTGGGTTCAATAGTAAAATGAAGGCAACAAAGGACAGAATCCGTGAACCTGAGAACAAATCAACAGAATTACCAAACTTACTCACTATGAACAAGAAGAAAATAGACTAAAACCCAACAAATAACAGACCCTCCAGAACTTGTAACACTAAAACAAAATGTTCAACACTCATATTACAGAGGTCCAGCACAGAGGGGAAAAAGAGAGTGGGTCTGAAAAAGTATATTTAAAAAAATGGCTTAAAATTTTCTAAATTTGGCAAAAAAATTATAAATCTACAGATTCATAAGCTGTATACATCTCAAACAGGATAAACCCAAAGAAATGCAGATCAGGACATTTCATAATTTAAATTTGAGAAGTGAACTGAAAAATAAAAAAGTCTTGAAAGCATTCAGACATTCCGAGAGCAACAATATATTACCCATTAGGGAACATCGACTCAAATAACAGCAAATTTCTTACCTGAAACCATACAGGCCAGAAGGACAAGGTGCATTTTCCAAGTGCTGAAAACAAAGAACTGTCATCTTCAAATTCTATATCCAGGAAAATGATACTTCAAGAATGAAGGGAATATAGAAACATTATCAGATGAAACAAAAAGATTGTGTTACTAGCAGACCTTTTAAAAATTGCTAAAATAAGTATTTTGAACAGAAAGAAAATGATGGAAGATGGAATCTCAGAGCATGAGGAAAGAAAACAACAAAAAACAAGCTGAAATATGGCTACATATGATAGATGATTCTCCTCATGAGTTTCATAAGACATATTAGACGACTGAAACAAACATTATAACACCATCTGATACTCAAGGTAATAATATTTAAAAGTGGGAAAGGTAAAAGCGTTTCAATGGAAATAAGGCTCCCATGTGTCACTCCAAGTGGTAAAACATTGATATCAGTAGACTGTGATAAGTCACATGTGTATTGTAATGAGAGAGCAACCAAAAGGAAAATTATTCAGAGGTATATTCAAAGACATAATAAATTGAGGTATAATCCCAAAAGTCCTCAATATCTTTGAGATTCTGTATATTAAATGACTCAATATAAATAAAAGCATAAAGTTGTTCACAGCAAAGCCCTAGGCTATGAGCTACCTCATTCTGAGACAGAACTAGACTGGAGCATGTTTCTGACTCTTAACTAGGAATGGGGATCACCAGAAATTCCTGGACCTTAACTGCCACATCTTTGAAATAGGAGTGGCTGGAGAAGTAGGTCTGAAAGACAACCTGGACCACACCCAGTGATAATTCTATACATTATTACAGGTTTTAATTCTTCTCATCCATCCTGTGTTATCCCTTATGATTCAGATGTCTTTCAAAGTGCTCTGAAAACTGTAAGGAAGTTCACAATCCAAAGAGGATACTGTATGACACACTCCAGTCTCTCACAAACCCCAAAGTACAGAGGAGAGGAAGTGACAGAAGGAAGACACTTTAGGTGTAGCATAAACCCTCTGGAGCATGGACCATTTCCACTTAGAGGAATTATTCATTTCTTTCCCACCTCTGGTAGGGAACACAAATAAGAAAAGCAGAGTCAACTATTTACTATTGTTCATTCAGCATCCTCTTAGATCAGCTATAACAAATCCCTGGAACTAAAGGAACTATATGAAAATTGGCTGATGCTGATCATGGTCCACCAACTTAACATGCTCTCACTTCTTCCTCAGTTCACCATGCTATCCTATTCCAAGTCTGCATAAGTGGAAAGATAATTTGCCTTTGAGAAGTGCTAGGTCATATATGGATGGTTGGGTACACTGTACAATGACATGCATTTAAAAGAAAATATGCGTTTGCTATTTTTTTTTTTTCACATGGAGTCTCACTCTGTTACCCAGGCTGGATTGCAGTGGCATGATCTTGGCTCACTGCAACCTCTGTCACCCAGGTTGAAGCGATTCTCCTGCCTCACCTTCCCCCAGTAGCTGGGATTACAGGCATGTGACACCACACCCAGATAATTTTTGTTTATTATTATTTTTAGTAGAGACGGGGTTTCACCATGTTGGCCAGGCTGGTCTCAAACTCCAGACCTCAAATGATCCGCTTGCCTCGGCCTCCCAAAGTGCTGGGATTACAGGCGTTAGCCACCGTGCCCAGCCTGCTATGTTTTATAAATAAGTATAAACACCTTAATTGCACCATTTACTATAAAAGTTAAAAGGCTTCCATTTTCTTATCAGTAATATGTAAAGATTTAAAAGGCTCTAAATATTTCCTCAGTGTCTTATGTTCTACGGAATTATTTTTCCTAGACAGATAGTGGTGAACCTACCTGGGCTAGAACATGCCAGTGTGTGCACTTGCTGGCTGAGTGTCCTGGCTCAATACCCTGGGGTTCAGTTTCTTTGTTTATGAAAAGGATATGGTAATACCTAATTTATAGCAGTGCTATAAGAACCAAATGAATTTCTGTATCTCAAACACTTGACATGTAATAAGCTTTCTACAGTAGCTATTATAATCCAGGAGCATGCTCTTTGTCAGAAACTTTACCATAGGTAGCAATGGATTTGGAAACAAAGTAAAACATTTCAAGAAATCAGATTAGTAAAGGTTATGGCACAAAAATACATCAAGTTCTATGGACAAGATAGATGTTACCTCTAAAGCTAAAATTCTCCCTGCTTATGTTAGGGACTTCTAAGATCCTTGGAACTCTAGAATCAACCATCTGACTACACTGCTGGTCCACTCTCTGTCTTCTACTATATGTAGGATGATATTAACCCTTCCTACCTTGGTGTAATGTGTTTCATTAAAAAAAGGAAAAAATTTGGCCAGTCGTCGTGGCTCACGCCTGTAATCCCAGCACTTTGGGAGGCCAAGGCGGGCGGATCACGAGGTCAGGAGATCGAGACCATATTGGCTAACACTGTGAAACCCCGTCTCTACTAAAAATACAAAAGCAGCCGGGAGTGGTGGCGGGTGCCTGTAGTCTCAGCTACTCGGGAGGCTGAGGCAGGAGAATGGTGTGAACCCGGGAGGCGGAGCTTGCAGTGAGCCGAGATCACACCACTGCACTCCAGCCTGGGCGACAGAGCAAGACTCCGTCTCAAAAAAAAAAAAAAAAAAAAAAGGAAAAAATCCTACTTCTTAATTTTTATAATATAATGTTGACACTGGTGATGTTTTTAAAAAACTTATTTCAAGCCGTGTGTTCTTTTCTTTGGGTGAAAACTTCTGATTAAAGACACATAATCATTAAGAGTATCAACTCCATAATTTTAGCCTGTGCTAAAAATGCAAGTTTATCTTTTCATTTTTAGTACCAACCCAACACATGCCAAAATGGTCATCTCCAAATAATATCTAATAAAAGTACATATTCTGATCATTGTGTGGTAGAACATTTTTTCATATTAAAATATTTTTCTTGGGTTTGACTCTGACACTTAGGAAAATAAAATGCTTCACAACAACAATACTATTATGGCTCATAATCAGTTATCAAAATACTTTTAAAACAGCTTATTTTCTTCTAGAATGAAACTTTTTAAATTAAAATGCTTTTCCACATAAAATGCATAAGTATGTTCGGCAAATACAAAATGTAACAAATACAAAACATAACAAATACATCACATAAAGTAAATGAACTATATATTTACTTGCAAAACCAAAGTTTCTATGGAGTGATACTGGATATATATGTTATGAAGGCCAACTTAAGGATAAAGGAAGTTTCTCAAAATTATGATATAAAAATCCTTTATTGATGCAAAATGGATTCACATTAACATTTTAATTATGTAACTTAAAAAACTAGAATTAAGAACAAAGCAATTTCTATGAATGTACATTTTCTGGTATTACATGCAGCTATCTAATTTCAAAAGTTGATATATATTTGAAAAATGTTAAAAATTACATTGATCACCTCACTTTAACAAAAGGGAGAAAAGGATAATACTACCTCTGAGAAAGGGCTAAATCTTATTTAAGAATTTGATGGCCCCGAAGTCACAAACAATAAATATTACTGATAATATTCTGTCCGGCGAAAAACCAAGAGAGGAAGAGAGAAGCTAAGATGAACAGAGATATATGGTGAACAACCTAGAATGACTCACTGGAGACTTGACGGGCCCTGAGCCACTGATGGTTCTAATACCCTTAGCTCTGTAAAAAGGCAA
Organism: Colobus angolensis palliatus; assembly: GCF_000951035.1. NCBI lineage: Eukaryota > Metazoa > Chordata > Mammalia > Primates > Cercopithecidae > Colobus > Colobus angolensis. Next base: position 2,211,643 of record NW_012117221.1, read on the forward strand.
GGGGTAATCATTCTTGGTCTTTAATGGAACAGACTCTGTTGAAAGAAAGGGAATAGAGAATAAACTATAAGGATAAAGAACACACAACCACCTCAGCCAAAATAAACAGGTTACCTGTAAAGGGAGAATCATCAGACTGATCCCAGACTTTTCTATAACAATGTTAAAAATCAGGTTCCAGTAAAGCAACATCTATATGAGTTCACAGAAACTGTTTTGATCCATTAATTCTATATTCTCTCTTGACATTCACATGTCTGGACAAAGGAAAATCTTCTCAGATAAAGGATATGTGTTGTCTTTACATGGTGGGACTACAGGTTACTATTTTCTCTCTTTGATTCTCAATATTCCCTATATATCTGTACTGAACATATGTTATCTTTACAGAAGAAAATAACTTTTATTAATAATAATGCAGAGATTAAAACAGAAAAAGCAGAAACTACAGAGAGCATAAGGATGGCTTACTATTCAAAGAACAGTAATTTGATTTATATCAGTTTAATTGTTCTAAAACTTTCACATCAAAAAAGAAAGACTTAACCTTTGACAAAACACACATACACACAAACACACACACAGCTATTCTGATTTCAGGGAAAAGCTAAAATAGATTCATAAGAAAATTACACTACAGAAGATGGAGGCTAAGGCTTATATCCAACCCAAATAATTCTGCTTCTCATCAGTTGCTTCTTGTTTACTTGTTCTTTGGAAATAAATAATCAGTGTGTTTTTCTTTTCTTTTTTTCCTCTTATGCATATTTTAGGAACATTTTTCTATTTAAACTAAGAACTAAATTATTATTAATTTTAAATATCTAAATGTTTATAAATAGTAAGTTATTTTAAAATATTTTAAATTATTTTAAAATAACATTTGTTTAAATATTTTTACAATTCATTAATGCTTAATAAACTATTAAAAATTAATATGGATTATTATAATTAACTATATATTAATAAATTGATACTAATAAGTTATTATCCAGATGCTATTTTATTAAAATTTAAATGTACTGAATTGTAATTACTTTCATCATAAAGTATTAAAACAGGAAATTACTACTGAAATTAGTCTCTTGTCATATATCATATTCAAGAGAAATCCAAAGGGAAATATAAAGTGGAATAACCTTAAAGGAAAAATACATTTTAGTAACTGCATTGAATGGAACATTCTGGTATTTCAGAGAGATTCATTACTTAGTGAAGTTACCTAAGCACTATGAGGAAGTACCTTTTCTTCTGTGGACCAGGAATTCCCTGACATGAATAGGACTTCCTAAGAGGCCATGAAAATGCAAAGGGCCAGCTCTTGGAGTTGCCCTTGCTGGAAAGAACTATATTGAAGGGAAAGGGCAGGTGTGACCAGCATCCTTTCAGAAGAACTGGTGTGGTCACATAGAGAAAAATGTTCAAGGAGTCTTATAGTTTCCATTTCAGAAGGGACAAGAGAACTACCAATCAGATGCCAGGGTAGTACTGAAACCAACCCCATTGTTCCACAGACTGTTCTTTTTGATAAACATAGAAATTGACCTTTTTTGTTTTAAAGCTTACTTGAAACTTATATTTATTTCATCTGAGTTCCCTTCTTAGGAAAGGACCTTCAGGCCTCTCAAAAAAGTATCAAAGAAGTAAAACTCACCAGATCACTACACCAAATGCCACATCCCTCACTCGTCATGATTGCTTCATTGCCCCTCCCTAGTTCCTGTTTCTTACACATTGTGACTTTTTTTTCCCTTCTATATAAACCCCCGGTTTTAGTCAGTTAGGAAGACGGGTTTGAGTCTGGCTCTCATCTCCTCAGCTGCAGCACCCAAGTAAAGCCTCCTTCCTTGGCAATACTTGGCATCTCAGTGACTTACTTTCTGTGCAGCAGGCAGCAGGTCCTAGACCAAACCTCTGGTGTTTCAGTAACAGTATAAGTTACATGATCCTAGCACCTTCTTGTACAGGCACAGCTCATTTCACTGTGCTCATTACATTTTTTAGAGATTGAAGGTTTTTGGCAACCCCGTATCACACAAGGATAGTGGCACCTCTTCTCCAGCAGCATGTGCTCACTTTGTGTCTGTGTCACATCTTGGTAATCCTCACAATATTTCAAACTTTTCATTATTATATCTGTTCTGGTGATCTGTGACCCGTGATCTTTTTGTTTTGCTTCATTTATTAAATAAAGTGTTGTATTTATGTATTTATTTATTTAGAGACAGGGCCTGGCTCTGTTGCCCTGACTAGAGTGCAGTGGTGTGATCTCGGCTCACTGTGACCTCTGTTTCCTGGGCTCAAAAGTGATCCTCCCACCTCAGCCTCCCAAGTAGCTGGGACTAGCTGGGACTACAGGTTCCTGCCACCATGCTCGGCTAATTTTTTGCAATTTTTGGAGAGAAAGGGTTTCATCATGTTTCCCAGACTGGTCTCAAACTCCTGAGCTCAAGCTATCCACCTGCCTCAGCCTCCCAAAGTGCTGGAATTATAGGCATGAGTCACCACACCCAACCCAAATGTTATTTTTAGAGCAGGTTACTTTCACAACATAACTGACCAATAAGTACAGAGAGAAAATTCCACCTAGGACTTTTCATAGCTGGAGAGGAAAAGTCACTGCCTGGCTTCTAAGCTTCAAAGGGTAGGCTGACTCTCTTGTTAGGGGATAATGCAGCTGGTGTGTCTTTAAGCAGAAGCCAGTGCTCATTTACCATTCCAAAAATCCTACAGCCCTTAAAAATTATACTAAAGCTACTCTGCCTGTAGTCTACAAATGGAACAACAAAGCTTGGATAACATATCTGTTTATATCATGGCTTACTGAATATTTTAAGTCCATTGTTGAGACCTGCTAAGAAACAAAGATTCCTTTCAAAATATTACTGCTTGTTGACAATGTACCTAGTCACCTAAGAGCTCTGATGGACATGCAAAGGGATATTAATGTTGTATTCATGACTGCTAACCCAATATCCACTCTGCAGCCCATGGATCAAGGAGTAATTCTGACTTTCAAGTCTTATTTAGTAAGTACATTTTGTAAAGCTAGAGATGCCATAGATAGTGATTTCTCTGCTGGATCTTGGCAAAGTTAGTTGAAAACTTCCTGGAAAGAATTCACCATTCTAGATGCCATTAAGAACATCCATGATTCATAAGAGGAGGCCAAAATATCAACATTAATAGGAGTTTATAAGAAGTTTATTCCAACCCTCATTGATGACTTTGAGGAGTTCAAGACTTCAGTGAAGGAAGTTACTACAGATTTGGGAGAAAGAGCAAGAGGAACTAGAGTTAGAAGTGGCACCTGAAGATGTGGCTAAATTGCTACAATCTCATGATAAAACTTTAATGGATGAAGAGTTGCTTCTTATGGAGGAGCAAAGAAAGTGGTCTCTGGAGATAGAATATATCCTGGTTGTCACTGTTGAAATGACAACAAAGGATTGAAAATATTCCATTAACTTAGTTGATAAAGCAGCATTAGGGTTTGAGAGGATTGACTCAGATTTTGACAGAAGTTTTACTGTGGGTAAAATGCTGTCAAAAAGTATCACATGCTACTGAGGAATCTTTTGTGAAAGGAAGAATCAATCAATGTGGCACACTTCATTACTGTCTCATTTTAAGAAATTGCCACAGTCACCCCAACCTTCAGCAACCACTACTCTCGTTAGTCAGCAACCATCAACATCAAGGCCAGACCTTCCACCAGCAAAAAGATCATGACCTGTGCAGGGCATGGTGGCATACGCCTGTAATCCCAGCACTTTGAGAGGCCAAGGCAGGTGGATTGCTCGCGCCCAGGAGTTTGAGACAAGCCTGGGTAACATAGCAAGATGTCATTTCTACCCAAAATATAAAAATTAGCCAGGCGTGGTGGTGCACACCTGTGGCCCAGTTACTTGGGAGGCTGAGGTGGGAGGATTGCTTCAGCCTGGGAAGCAGAGGCTGCAATGCACCAAGATTGTGCCACTGCACTCTAGACTGGGTGACAGAGAATATCTTATCTTAAAAAAAAAAAAGTGGAGGATTTGAAAAATTAAGCAACAACTTAAGATACTTTTTTTTAAGAAAAAGAAAAAATATTTTCAAAAGATTATGACTTAAGACTCATATGATAGTTAGCATTTTTAAAGAAATAAGCTGTTTTTAAATTAAGGTATGCACTTTTTTTTAGACATACTACTATTGCACACTTAACAGTCTATGGTATATTACAAACATAACTATCATATGAACCAGGAAACCAAAAAATTTGTGTGACTCACTTTATTGCAGTATTTGCTCTATTGCAGTGGTCTGGAACCAAATCTGCAATATCTCCAAGGTATGCCTGTATCTTTCCCACTTGCCTATTTCCCAATTAAGATCAGGATTAACACCTGTAATACAGAAAAGGGCTGAGTGATTGTTTTAAGGGCCAGTTGGAAAGCAGAAAGGCTAGGGAGACAGTATCTCAGTCTGAAGAAAACCTAAAGGGCAGAAACCCTTGGGTGATAGGAAGTGAAGGTAGGTAGATAGAAGAATAAACATCTGGGTTACTGAGGGCTGTGGGAGGGAGAAAGGAAAGCACAGTATCAATGCAGAAACAATGTGACTACATCACAGCTTTTAAATACTTAATAATAGAAAATGGAAAGAAAAACTACTTCTTTCTAAACACACCCTACTTTTGACCACCCATGAGGCCAGAACTCTTTGCTGTGACCCTCTCCATCATCGAGGTGACTAGAACTTCACATTACAGAATTGTGCAGCTTGTGAGCTTGAAAATTGCCAGGAATCTCCACCCCTCAGAGACAATTCTGATTTCTTTACAAATGCAAATATTTGATCTCTGACCCAGGGATAGAATACAAAACTTTAAAACTCTTATCTTTTCATGACAGTTTTTAAAAGAAGAATTATTAGGGGGCAAAGATCTTTTGGCTGACTACAGAGTTTTCTTGTTTTTTTTCTTCCAAAAGCAAAAAGAGAAGAGGAAACACCAAATGAGCTTCTCCTTTCACAATAAAACCTGTTTTCAGACATTCCTCATTCTGGGAACATTGAGGTTTTATTAATGGAGATAGTGTTTGGATATTCAGGCCTTCATCAACCATAGAAGCTGGCATAGTCTAAATTTGAACCAACTATTGAAATACAGCCATAAGTTTCTTGCTGGAGAGTGTCTCCATATCACAGTTTTTTCATTACTCAAACAGGAGAAGGGTTAGAGATTCCATTCTAAATGTCACCAGGACACTCTGTTCTTCCTTCTTCACCCACCAGATGAGAAGGGTTCCTTTCAGTTCAAAGGATGCTAATCTTGCCTCTCTTGGGACTGTCCCAAATAATAAATGGGCTGACCTCAGCTAAACAGAGCAACTGGTCAAACCTGGGAAGATCAGATTTTCTGCCTCAGAAAGTCCTGTCACAGGAACAAGGTTAGGAGGTTAACAGGCATTAAGCCAGTTACTCTTTAGGACATCCTATGAAGTGGTGTCATGTGTGCTATTTGTGCTATTTCCCAGAGCAGAACTTAAACTTGAAAGTAATTGACTTGTCAAGCACCATTCAAACTGAAGTCTGTATTCAAATCCAGATCTTTCATTATATTCCCTGACCTAGAAAACCATCTAGGATATAATGGGTGCCATCTATCTAGGAATCTAGCTATGTATCTATGTAGATAATTCTTGTTTATATATATCAGATAGGTGTTGAACTGTCTGACTCCAAAAGCATTTTTCTGCCAGACCATGCTGCATAGAAAGTACAGACTTTTAGAGCACCTGTTAGATTAAGTACAGGTTTCCAATAGGTAGTATTTACCACTACCACAAGTCAGCCAAATCAGAAAGGTTCATTATCCTAAAAGAAATTAAAATCAGTGCCAACCTGTCATAATATACATACACACAATTTGTTTCTAAAAGTCTCTAAATGAAAGTTTTGCAAAAGTATTGATGAAAGGTATTTATACATATATATATGTATATGTACACACACGTATCAAGTTCATTTCAATAAATATATATATCCATTTTTAGCTTTAGATATTACAAAACTATGTAATAATCAGAGTAGACCAGCAGATAAGCCTAATCAAGTATGTCCAGAAACAAAAAGCACATTCTGAATGGAACAAAGCAAGTGAAGTGGAGTTATGGAAAATAAGACTAAAGGACAGGCTGCAATGTGATTTTGGAAGGATGAGAACATTAGGGTAAGAGATTTCTGCTTTCCTTCTTAGGCAGTGGAGATCCATTTAAATTGTTGAGTAGGAAGATCAAAGTGACTATTTTGTAGAATGTAGATGAAAGGTTACATGCTCAAAGAGGCGAGAACATCTAAGAAGCTCAATTGGGTACCTGCTATATTTTTCCACAAGAAGGCTGGTTATTACCAGACTGTATGAACAAGACATGTCCAAGCTTGACAAGCATCACTGACTTATTTTTGGCAGGCGATTTGGGACAAAAAGAAGTTCCCTCATTGCTTTTTTCCTTTGGTTCCTGTCCACAAAGGATGCCAGCATCTCAAAAGACAACTCTTCCCAGGAACAAGCAAGCTCCACACCCAAGAACTTACAAACTGCTTTGCCTGATTCTAAACCTGTTTCCCTTTGTCTTATGTCACTGTCTCCCTAACTTTTAAACCATTTTATCATTGTGTACACAAATGCCTTTGTGTTAGTCTGTTTTCATACCGCTGATAAAGACATAACTGAGACTGGATAATTTATAAAGAAAAAGAGGTTTAATGAACTCACAGTTCCACATGGCTGGGGAGGCCTCACAATCATGGTGGAAGGCAAAAGGTACATCTCACATGGCGGCAAGCAAGAAGGAGAAAGAGAGCCAAGAGAAAGGGGTTTCCCCTTATAAAACCATCAGGTCTCATGAGACTTATTCACTACCACCAGAACAGCACGGGAAAGACCCACCCCATGATTCAATTATCTCCCACCAGGTCCCTCCCACAACACATGGGAATTATAGGAGCTACAATTCAAGAAGAGATTTGGGTGGAGACCCAGCCAAACTATATCAGTCTTTAATAAATGTGTTTCTACAAAATTTCTAGAACAATTCTGGTTGTGAGAATAATTCTTGGTTTCCTTCTTTCCCAGGCTGTCTTATCGAGAGGGGCAGAATGCTGATACTGACATGTAAGATGCCTAGTACAGTATGCAGAGACAGGCTTCTTTTTATCTCTTTTCACTTCCTTTCTTCATTAAAGACTCAAGGAAAAAAAAAAAAAAGCTTGTTTTATTTTGCTTGCTGAGATGATACTTCTGTTTTACTTTTCGTCCTTCAAAATTAATGTTTTAGCTCTCGAGCTAAGTCAAATGCTAATCTCATCCTCAAAGATGAAACCTATCCTTAGTTCTAGCCACTTAGCTTGAAAAAAACTTGAATAAAACAGATTTCACAAATTTAAAAAAAAAGAATTTAATGATCAGAATGATAGTGAGAGCCCCTTTGTGCAAGCTGAATGCAAATGCAGTCAAGGAGGTCTCTCATTTAAGATGCAGACATTGTCCTTAAGGACAATTTCAATGGTTTTTAAACTCCCCATATAATTGTATCCTCTAAAGTGTGCTTATGATTCATAGTTTTTCTTTATCTTCTTTCGTTTTAAAAAACTGTAATATTTATTGTTATTTTATGATCATGAGAATAAAAAGTATGCATTATAGACTATTTGAAAATGAATATACAACAGGCCGGGTGTGGTAGCTCACGCCTGTAATCCCAGCACTTTGGGAGGCTGGGGCAGGCAGATCATTGGAGGTCAAGAGTTGGAGACCAGCCTGACCAACATATTGAAACCTTATCTCTACTAAAAATACAAAACTTAGCCAGGGGTGGTGGCATGTGCCTGTAATCTCAGCTACTTCGGAGGCTAAGGCAGCAGCAGCAGAAGAATCACTTGAACCCAGGAGGTGGAGGCTGTAGTGAGCTGGGATCATGCCACTGCACTCCAGCCTGGGAGACAGAGTGAGACTCTGTCTCTCCAAAAAAAAAAAAAAAAAGGAATATACAACAAAAAAATATCTATAATTCCTTCTCCAGGATCCAAAATCCAATCTGTGAACATATGATACAAAATATGTACATGTGTATATACAGACATACATATGTCCACATGTGTACGTACACATATAACCACAATCATATATTTGTACATACTCATTTTTCTTAGAATAAATTTCTGGAATTATTAAGATGTAAATGGATACGAATGATTTAAATTCCTTAGATGTAGATTTTAGCTATTTTTCCATGTTATCATCACAAACAAAACACTGACTACCCTAAGAAAGAAGAAAAATTGAACAAGTGTGCCTTATTTTTCTCTCTTGCTTACTTCTGAGTGTCTTACTTCTTACTTCTGTCTGTCTATATAATAATAAGTTATCAAATTATCAATTTGAAAATCATGGTAATAACATGAATGACTAAAATCAAACAAACAGGTAAGTATAGAATGATATAATCTTATGGTAAAATGTTAGACAGATGTTAAATTTAAAGGATAAAGGAACCTTGAGTATGATATCAATTATATAACACTACTATATACATTTAAATGCATGTGTACACACATATAAGCATGCAATAGCCATTATCTACTGAGGCCTATCATATAATTGGCACTGTGCTAATAAGCTTATTGAATATACTTTCTCATGTAGTTCTTGGCAATAACCTTATGAGATAGGACTGTCTGTATTTTACAAATGAGGAAATTGAGGTTCAAAGAAGTCATGAAACTTCTCTTGGCAATACAGCTAGGAATGACAGGGCTGGGATCTTACTCTAGATCTGGATACCTCCAGAGGCCTTTGCTCCTAGCCACTATGCTACATTGGCACAAGAAAAAATACACTGGATGGAAGTATGTCAAAATGGTGGTCAAGTTCAGAATCACTTTTGTATCTTTATTTAAATGATTCTGTATACTATAAAACACTGATCTAGGATACAATTTACTTTTATAATCAGAAATAAATTAATAAATGATAAATATTGCATGCAGGCTTTGCGACTCAGACCCAGGTGGCCTGAATCACTCAGACCCTCCGTAGGAAGCCATTATTATTATTATGCAGAAACCCTTGGGTTGGCCATGATTCTTTTTTCCTCTTCTTTTCTTGTAGCTAACGTGGAACAGTCTCCTAATGAGGCAGACGTCTTTTTAAATTCCTCCAGTTTTCTCTAGAGAATGCTAATTACTCCCAAACCACCCCCTAAAAAAAAACTCCACTGACTTTAACTGGAAATTATTAAAAAGGTATATCCAGATGTTAGCAATAAAGATAATATTTTTAAAACTTGGAAAAAATAACTGTAACAATATGCATGGAGAACCATATAATTCATTCTTTTGGATAGGCCAAAACAACGTCTTTTCTTTTCTTTTCTTTTCTTTCTTTTAACACTGTTGAGGGCAGATACAGCAGAATAACTAGTGTTGAATGTGTACCTTGTCAATACTGTAACAACTTTGTAGTTGGAAGATAAAATAACTTCTTTTCAAATATAAGCTAAGATATGAAAAACAAAACTTCAAAATGTTCTTGGCCAGATGCAGCGACTCACACCTGTAATTCCAGCACTTCGGGAAGCTGAGGCAGGTGGATCACCTGAGGTCAGGAGTTCGAGACCAGTCTGGCTAACAAAGTACAACCTCGTCTCTACTAAAAATACCAAATACAAAATAAAAATTAGCCAGGCATGGTGGTGCATGCCTGTAATCCCAGCTACTTGGGAGGCTGAGGCAGGAGAATCACTTGAACCTGGGAGTTGGAGGCTGCAGTGAGCTGAGATTGTGCCATTGCACTCTAGTCTGGGCAACAAGAGTGAAATTCCATCTCAAAAATAATAATAATAAAAAGTTCTTAAGCTTTTTGGGGGCAGGACAATAAGTTTTTAATAAGACTAAGAAACACTGTGCTAAACCTGATTCTTGAGGGAGCCAACCAAATATATTAGAAAGCCACATGACTGGGCTGTATCTTTTAAGCCCCAAAGAATTGCTTTCATTGAACTGCACTTTGGTTACAGACCACCAACCTTCACTGAGAAATGATATGACATGACTTTATAGGCCATGGCACTGAATGTGCTATAAAGAATGCAGAGCTCTCCAGAACATCACATCATAGCTGATGCATCCATCACAAAGCAACAGCCACATGAGAAAAGTCTCTTTGGACTCAGTACTTAGAAGGATTATTTCTCCTGATTTTACTTTATGGCCACTAAATCACGAATCTTATTGTGTTTTACATCTTCATTAACTGCTGGAAAGTATGTCTTTACCTGACTCCATGTCAGTTTCTTAGATTTCGTTTTCCCTTTCCTTCTTTTTTCTTGCTTATTTTAAACTCAACTTTGTCCTCTGAACTGAATACATCTTTTTAAGCTGTCTTAAATACTTTTCGTTAGAGACTGGGTCTTGCTCTGCCACCCAGGCTGTAGTACAGTGGTACAATCATGGCTCACTGTAGCCTCCACCTACAGGGCTCATGGTATCCTTCCAACTCAGCCTTCCAAGTAGCTGGGACAAGACACCACACCTGACTAACTTTTGTATTTTTTTTTTTTTTTTTTTTTGTAGAGATGTGGTTTTTCCATGTCATCAGGCTGGTCTCGAACTCCTGAGCTCAAGCAATCCATATCCACTTTGGCCTCCCAAAGTGCTGGGATTATGGGTGTGAACCGCTGCACCCAGCAAAATTCTTTTTTTAATGAAAGATTAAGTATAAATAAACAGGCACATACTCTGTCCACTTTTGTAAGACTGTTTATGCAATACCGCTATTGGACATAAATACCATCCAACACGAATGAAACCAGCATATTTCCTATACCAAAAAGAAAATAAATTTTCATTTGTATTTTAACAGTGAGATTGAAACAATCTAAGGTCTCTCACCCACAGGTCACTCAGCAGACACTCAGGTTACAACCTGAACCCAACAGAGCAGCTGGCTTATCTATGGGGTCATGATTACATTGTGATTATGTGTTTCAATGCCACTATGTTCAGGAAGTAAGTGGTCTGGATATAAGATTTCTAGCCATCCTTGAGGAGAGTGGACAGAAGGGACCATCAGGTTAGAGATGCAGCATTTCAAAAACAAACAGAAGGGATGAAGGAAGTGGAAGTGAAGGAACAGGTAAAGAGATATGAGACTCAGAAAAGAGTAATGTCTCTGTAGCCAAAATTAGAGAAAAATTCAAAAAGGAAGTACTAGATGATACATTCTTTACCAGATGACTAATATTCCTGGCACAAACTTTTTAAAAACTAAGCATACATTTAAATACATAACATTCCATCCTTTAGTCTTCAACCTAACAACATCAATTCCTTTAAAACAGCATTTTTGAAAAGCTGATTTTTTTTTCCATCTGTACTCAAAATGGTACATCTATGGTGGACACACCCTAAGATGTTCCAAAATGAGTCACACTCTTGCGTAGTCCCCCCTCCCCTGGTATGTGAGCAGAACCTGTAACTTGCTTCTAACCATAGAATATGACAACTGTTATAGGATGCCACTCCCTTGATTAGGTTCTGTTAAATAGCAAAAGTTTTGCAGATGTAATTAAATTGACAATAAATTGCTCAAAAGGGAGATTATCCTGGGTCAGTTGGACTTACTTAAGTGAGCTCTCACAGAGGCCAGAGACTGGAGTAAGTACAGATTTCTCTCTCTCTCTCTCCCTCCCTCTCTCCCTTGGCCCACCCCCTGCCCGCACCCATTGCTGGCCTTGAAGACACAAGTTGCCATGAATTCTACAGCCACAAGGAAATGAATTCTACTAGCGACCTAAGGAACTTGGAAGCAGATCCTTCCCTAGTTGAGCCTCCACATGAGAATGCAACCCAACTGGCATGCAGACTTCAGCTTGTGAGACCCTGAGCACAGAACCCAGCTAAGCATGCCTGGACTTCTAACCTACAGAGACTGAGAGATAATTCGTGGGTATGTTTTAAACCACTAAGTTTGTGACAATTTGTGATACAGCATAGAAAATGAATACAACATCTAAAGATAGAGACAATTTGCTTGGAAATTGCCTTTTAATCAACTAAACAGAAAAAAAATGTAATGGAAACTTCAGACTCCTCTCTTAACTTCACATCATTTAGCCAAGTTCTCCCACATTAGATGTTCCAGATACTTAAACTAAAGCAGCTGTCACCATATCCAAAATGCTTCACTGGAGAACCATCACATGATACCATTGTGGGGGTTTCAATGCTTGCTTGCCCAAGGAAATCTGCCTCCAATAAACCAGGAAATGTTTAACCCAGACAGCCTGTAACTTCCACAATTTTCTAATCAGCCACCAGAGAGTCCTCTTTAGAGTGTCATAATGACTCAGCACACACACATCAATGCCTTCAACCCTAAAGCTGCATATCTATGTACGTAGTTGTTCTCCCTTCATCTACTTGGGCGTGAAAATCACCAAATGAGCACAGAATCAGCAAATGTTGTATAGGCCTCACAGGAGGAGGTAATGTTTCATTTCCATTTTAGCACTGAGATCAAAACACAGCCAAAGGCCAGGCTATTCAGCTGAGACTTGATTCCATAATAGCATGTTCTCTCTGCTCTGCACAAAATTATACCCTGATTATGTATTTCCATGCCACTGTGCCCAGAAGGTGGTTAGGCAGCAACAGCTCTAACATGGGTGGAAGGGTTAGGCATCTGAATATTTAGAAAAGTAGAGAATGGGGGGAAGGGAAAGTTTGTCTGTTTTTCTGAAGCATTTTTCTGTCAACTGGAAATCAAACTTACCAATGCTTACATTATACTTTTCTGAGTGAGGAATATGCTGCTTTGGATGCATAGTTTAAGTAAGGTCTATAAGCAATTTATCTTTTGAAATTATTTCTAATGAGAAAGAATTGGTAATTTTTTTCAACTGTTGTGTGATTTTTATGCACCAAGTAAAACCATTATAATACTTATATATACTAGACACAGCAGAAATAGCAAATTTTCATTGTTTAAAAACAAATCAGAGAATAACAATCTTCTTTTCCTTTTTTTCTTCCCTTCCCCTTTTGTTTTTAACTTTTGAAATACTAAAGGCAGCAAAATAGCAAGTAATAAGCACCAGCATTGAAACTACAAGTCCTAGGTTAGGGTATGAGGTCCAGCAAATACTGAATTTCCTTCAGCAATTCACACCATCTCTCTGAATCTGTTTTATCATCTTTAAAATGGGTAAAACACTACCTGCACTATCATACCTATAATTTCATAAAATCATCACAGATCATATGTCTACCAAGATATTGTAGAATATATAAACCAAATGTGGCCAGGCACAGTGACCCATGCCTGTATTCTCAGCACTTTGGGAGACTGAAGTGGGAGGAATGCTTGAGGCCAGGAGTCCCAGTCCAGCCTGGGAAACATAATGAGACCCCATCTCAACAACAATAAAACTTTTTTTTTTAGTTAGGCAGATGTGGTGGCACTTGCCTATAGTCCTAGCTGCACAGGAGACTAAAGTGGGAGAATTCCTTGAGCCCAGGAGTTTGAGGCTGCAATGAGCTATGATTGCTACTGCACTCCAGCCTGTGTGACAGAGCAAAACCCTGTTTCAAAAAACAAAAATAAAAACAAAACAAAAACAGACAGGTTGAGGTGTGAGGATGGCTTGAGCCTGGAAGGCTGAGGCTACAGTGAGCTTTGATCTAGTCACTGTACTTCAGTATGGGTGACAGAGCAAGACCTTATCTCAATTTAATTTTAAAAAATTATATGAATGTATTTTTCATTTCAATATTTATGTTTCCTTTCATGAACTGACAAACTAAACTTTAAAAGCCAGTAGTTTATTACTCTGTTTCTAAAAAAATTAAAATAGTTAAAAGTAAATTACAAAGTTACTGTCAGAAAAATACATATAGTAACAGTTAACATTTAATAAATGTCAGACATTGACTAAGGGGCATCACATAACTTCTCATTTGATTCTCACATGAAGGAAACTAATTATCTCTATTTTACAGATAGGGAATCTGAAGTTTCAGGAAGTTAAAGAGTAAGTGGTAAACCTGTAATAAAAAAAGTTAAGCAGATTAATCCAGAGTCCACAATTAACCACTCAACTGTTTCAAATACATTTTCTGGGTTGATATTCCAAGAAAAGGAGCGACGAGATGTGGTCTCGGCATACAGGTGGTCTTTGTTGTTGTAAAGCAGAGAGTGTTCCTAGTGAGCTAGGAGACCTGATGTGGAGGACAAGCCCACCCACACTGCAGGGAGACCGCCACAGACAGAACCTAATGGCCAGCCACATGGAAGGCATGCCATTAGGGCAGGTTATGATGGACATAATGCTCCCTGGAGTTGTGAACTGAAGAAGTCCTGTAGAATTTAGAACACATTGATTGACCTACAGCCAGCTACCAAACCACATCAGAGCCTATACCGGGCTGCATCTAGGTCTGCAGAGAGCAGACCTGAGCAATGGAGAAAGTAACCAGACAGCTGGAACCAAGAAATAAAAGTAGGAATTGAGGAAGAAGAAGAGTCAATGAAACCAAAAAAAAAAAAAAAAAAAAAACTGAAGTAAAGCCAGAAACCAGAAATACAGTAGGGCTCTGGTTCCCAAACTGTGCCCCAAGGCACCTTGGGGTGCCACAGTTAATTCAGAGGAATACTATTAGATATTTTTAATTTGAGGGCAACTAACACTCGACATCTGTCAGACATCCTATGAACTACTAGCATGAAGTAGTTCAGCGCTTCAACATTAGATGGCATTACATTCCTTTCAATGACATCATGTCCTTGCAATATGGTATCTGCTATAATAAAAATGAAGTGTAAACATAAAATTCAGTGTGGAACAGAAAATGAAGATGGTGTTTTCCAATCTGAATTCAAGTTTTGAGAAGTTGCGGAGTGCCCAACAGGTGCATACATACCTCGGTAAATATGAAGAATTAGATAAAAATAATTTTTTCTTTCAACTTTTATGGTTTTGTTTTACAAAATGGCTACTAATTTATTAGGACCTATATACATATTAAGTTGAATTAACTAATTAAGTTGAATATACTTCTTAAGCTGATTTAATAAACGAAACTGTTAGATATTTCTTTTAGCTCTGGAGCACTGTAAAAAAACTGCGATAGTATAAGCACTGAACTGAGAAGTCGTGGGAACATTACTTAGGGATTAAAGTTGTCTAGGGAAGATAGAAAAGTAAAGGATCTCAGCAGTGAGTTGCATATCTCTTTTCAAGGCCTTCCTATTATTATTATTACACTTTAAGTTCTGGGGTACATATGCAGAACGTGCAGGTTTGTTACATAGGTATACACGTGCCATGGTGGTTTGCTGTACCCATCAATCCATCATCCACATTAGGTATTTCTCCTAATGCTATCCCTCCCCCAGCCCCCAACCGCTGACAGGCCCCGGTGTGTGGTATTCTCCTCCCTGTGTCCATGCTTTGACATGGCAACACCACTCAATACAAAGGAGACTTGCCCCACTGAGTCCCAGAAGCATCATGGGTCCTGATCCTTGTAGTCTGGTCCTGCTCAAGGCATAATAAAGATCTGCCACAGTAAGAGGATTAATTCAGGGACTTTAGATTTCAGCAAGGCAATATGATAATCTGATGAAAACAAGTTATGTATCATGTATTTTATAATAGTACCTGCTAAATACTTATATACTTGGCATCTTAAAAAGACGGTCCCTGACTTACAATGGTTTGATTTAGGATTTTTTGACTTTACGACAGTGTGAAAGTGATACAAGCATTCCTTAGAAACTGTACTTTGGGTACCCATACAACCATTCTGTTTTTTACTTTCATTTCAGTATTCAATAAATTGATGAGAAATTTAATGCTTTATTGTACAACAGGCTTTGTGTTAGATTATTTAGCCCAACTGCAGACTAATGTAAGTGTTCTGAGCATGTTTAACGTAGGCTAGGCTAAGCTATGATGTTCCAAGGTTATGTGTATTCAATGCATTTTTGACTTACAATATTTTCAATTTATGATTGGTTTATGGAGATGTAACCCCACTCACTGTTAAGTCTGGAAACATTTGTGTAATAATCTTACTTAACCTTTTGAGGTTTTACTGTTTCTGCTGTGTCTCTCATTTAACAGACAAGGAAACTGGAGCTTGCAGCAATTGGATACATGGCTCAAGTGGACTCTGCTAGTATGCAGTAGTGTCAGGATTAGAATCCAGGAAGTTGGGACTTCAAAAGTAACACTGCTAATCACCATGCTGTACTGTTCAGCTGTTAGGCCTTTGGGTTTCTAAAGAAGTAAATATACACTAGACTTTCACATGGAACAAAGTACTTCAAAGGAGTACGTATATTTAAATGTAGCCAAATGCATTACTATTTTTGTTTATTCTTAGTTTCTAAATCCTTAAAAAGTTTCCATCTCTTTTTTAGGTTTGCTAATGTTTATCATCATGAATAAAGATAACATAAAGGTTGTAACATAGTGCCATTAAAAAAAATCCAATATTGGCATGAATGTGACAAAAGACTCCCAATTCCCTTGTGATAAGAGTATAAATTGGCACAAACTTTCTGAAGAACATTTAAAAATAAGTCATTATGATTCATTACTCTCTGAGGAAGGAATCATAAGAGATATTTATCTTAATGCTATAATAGCAAAAACAAAAAAATTAGATGTCCAGTGATTATATATTTATTTCATCATATGAATGTACCAAACTTTGGGTAGAAAAATCACACTTTCAAAGATTACTTAATGGCATAATAAATGCTCAAGGCAATCTTTTAAAGAATCTATAAAATTGTATGTGTTGTATGAATTGAATTGTAAACAATTAGCAGAGGACTAGAATGAAACAGTATATTCAATTTAATATTTTGATTAACTATGAAAGGTAACATTCTAAATGATTTTCTTTTTTTTCTTAATGAATATGCATTAGTTTGCTAATCAAAAAAAGAGTAAGCTGGGTGTAGTGGCATGCACTTGCAGTTCTAGCTACTCAGGAGGTTGAGGCAGGAGGATCACTTAAGCCCATGAGTTCAATTCCAGCCTGAGCAACATAGCAATACACTATCTCTTAAAATTAAAAAAAAAAATTTAAAAAGAGGAAATGTGATGTGATTAAAATAAGATTCAGTACTTAACAAGGCAAATGCAGTCTAATACTTCATTCTGTAAACATCACCTATACGTCAACACCCAAGTCATAAAATTCATTTATATAAAGCTTTCCTGATTTTGCTTCCAACAAGATAGTCTCTCTCCTCTAAATTCTCATACAGCTTTATTTGTACTTCTTTTATGGTACTTTTGTCACTTTTTGCCTTTCTCAATAATTATCTATGTATATGTGCCATCCTTCCTACCAGACTCTAGGCATTGGCAAGTCAGGGCCATATTTGCTTCATAATTACATCTGCCATGAGTCTGACTCCCATTCTCTCTGTATTTTAGTCATATTTGTAAGTGAATAGGGATTATACATTTTGGTTTCTGTTTTCCCATCACACAATAGGCAATATGACACCCAAGGTGAATTGGTTTGTATATAGTTGCAGTGCTCTTTATGGCACCCAAGGAGACAAATACACTCAGTGGATGGTACCCCAAAGTACAATTTTTTTCTGAGATTTTGGATAGATTTAGATATATTACATATATATATTTAATTTTATATATCTTACATATATAAAACAGTCCATATATCTAAAGATTGTCTGGCCTCTAGGGGGCCAGTATCCCTGTATCCAAGATGTTTGAGCAGATGCTGAAAAACCATTTATCATTGCTACCATACAGACAATTCAAGCCTGGCTTTGGAAGACTGTATGAACATCATAGTCCTGATAGTCTCACAATCCTGATAGATGATAGTTTATAGAATCCTGCTGGGATTCTACATTCATTGATTGAATGAATGATTAGAGAATGAATTTATGGATAAATACACAAATTAATGGGTGGAATCCCCATATAGAACCTTCAGATCACCTTGTACAGGCAGAGAATGGGAAAATGTCACTCATCATTATACAAGCCTATAAAAGAAGCTAGATAACATCAAGGAATGACCATCCTGGGAAGGTAGCTCCAACCACTAACCACAGCAGGCCACAGGTGGCCCTTTCATGTATGTGAGCCATAGGAAAAGTATGAGAGCATTATATTCATCGCAGCATGTGCCAGGCAGCATGCTAAGCACTTGAACAAATCTAATTTTCTCAACAACCTCCCCATTTAGGGCAGAGTACTCTCCCCAATTATAGATGGGAATAGAAACTCAGAAAGGTAAATATACTACTCTAGGTCACACAGTTAATATGTCAGCAGAACTGGGCTTTTGCACACAAGGACATGTAAGTCCAACTCCCAAGCTCTTCAGATTATACCATGCTGACTCAGGAAGAAATTAAAGCCTATGAACAAGCAAATGATTGACTTACCCTTTTTCTTCAAAAGTTTCCATGCAGACACATGCAATTGTATTAGGTTAATGCAAAAATAAACATTGTTGTTCCATCCCCATTCTTGCGGGAAACAAATGGTTTCTCCTCTGAATAATATAAAGTCATATGCCTACTTGAAACATTCTTAGATACCCCATAATTTCTCAAGATACCTTTTAGTAGATTGGGTGATTTTCAGACATTAATTTACAGGTGACAAATATTCCTAGGGTGATAAAACTAATTAGTGTGGATGTTTCAAATATTTTGAGAGGAAAGTCTATTTAGTGTGAAACAATCTATTTTCTTTGATAGCTCTTCAAGAGCCAAGAATTTTGCCCTAGTGGTTTTGTGGGATTTTTTTTTTCCTAACTCTCCTTTCCTTTCCTTTTCCCTTCTGATCCTCTCCCCTGTAAAGCAAGTGTGCAAACTCACATGCCTGGGGCAGTCACAGATACTTACAGTACCAAAAATGTATCCACTCCGGTGGAAAAGGTGAAAAGGGTTTTAAAATTGAGCAAGGACAGGTTGAATGCCATGTAATTTAAACCAAAGCCAGCAACTCCTCATGTGGTCATTGTCGAGGTTTGTGTGACGTAAGTACTGATGCCTGAATCCCAACACAAAGATTCTGCTTCAATAGTCTGGGCTCAGGCCCAAAAATCAGCCTGTTAAACAAGCATCCCAGGTGACTCAGATGCAAGGTGGCCCTTGGACCACACCTGGAGAAACACTGAGGTGGTGAAGTCCTTCATGGTACAGATAAAGAAGTTGTGTAAAGGTTAAGTGGATTGCCCAAAGTCAATCCAACTAGTAAGCGGCAAATCTGGAATTAGAATACAGCTAACGCCTTTGCAACTACGCTACATCACATTTTTTGCTTAGCATTCCGCACTTTTTTTTTTTTTTTTTAAATTTGGGTCACTGCTCTATAAGCAGCAGCTGCAAAAACATTCATAGCTTACATTTGTGTGGCACTTCTTATAAAAAGAGCTCTCACATTTATTATCCAATATGATCCTCACAAAAATATATTTTCTGTATTTGGCAGATGAAGGGGCTGAAATTCAGAGAGATTAAGATTCTTGCTCAAAATTATACTCAATTTGGGACAAAGTAGGACTTAATGAGTCCTAATAACTAGTAAGCACTCAAATGTTAAACATTATTATATTTTCTTTTTAGAAACTCTCAAAACTAAAAATATTGACCTGGGAAAAGTTTAGAAAAGTAGGAAAAATTGAAAACAAAACTGAAAACAGCCAAATCGCACGCAATAAAGTTTAATACATATTAGAACTTCAAAAATGAATCAAATCTTTTTATAAAGTTCAGCTGTAAAATGGGGCCAAGGAAAAGTAAACGTGAGAGGAAAAATAACTCACAATAATAGATAGATGCAGTAACTAAAGTTACTGCAATTTGATATGTTAAAAAACTAATCAATGAGTTAAGCCTTCATTGTGTAACTTATACACAAAGATTTTATTGTTATGAAAATTTTAGCTGTATCTGAAAATTGTGGCAAACTAGAAATATTTTAACTGTGCTATATGTTGAAGGAATTAAAGTGAATTAATAATATACACTCTAGAAATGTCTTCTCAATAAAAATCAATGTTACTGTAATTCTGATTTAAATATCCATATTTATAAAGATAGTATAAAAATGTCCTTGAAGTCTAATCAAAACAATGGGTCAAAATGTCCCATGATCTCAATAAGCTTCCTAGTAATAAAGTTACATCTGTTACTATTAAAGTTATAAATCGGTAACTGCAGAAGGACAATACATTGAACATGTAATATTTTATAATTTAATGGTAGTAAATCAGTTATGTAACATAGATAGAGCAAT
This sequence comes from Colobus angolensis palliatus, assembly GCF_000951035.1. Classification (NCBI taxonomy): domain Eukaryota; kingdom Metazoa; phylum Chordata; class Mammalia; order Primates; family Cercopithecidae; genus Colobus; species Colobus angolensis. The sequence continues at coordinate 2,231,991 of NW_012117221.1, forward strand.
ACATAGAAATGAATACGTTTTGTTTCTGCTTCTAATTTTAATGTTTTTTAAATTTACAAATGCTTTCAGACAGATTTCTTGCCTTAAAAGTATTAATACTAATTTAGATTGAACGAAAGCATTATGAAATTCCACTAAGGAATTCTATTAATGCTACTATCTCACTATGCTATATAATAACATAAACTACTGTTAGAATTACTCAAATTTTGTTTCTAAAGCATGCTCTTCCACTCTAAATAAGTAGTTTTCATGTACTGGTAATTTAGAGTATATGTATGATGCCCTAATTAAATAGTGTTTTTAATTAAAACATCTTCACTTTTCTTCTAGAACATTAGAATTTGCCAAAATAAACAAAGCCAGTGCTCTAATCTCTACCATCTGATCGTTTTATACACACACACACACACACACACACACACACAGGCACACGCTTTTAAAGAATGTCTAAATACAGCCTCTTTTGCTTTAGTTCAGAAACTGACTGATTTCAGCTCCTCAATTTATAGCTTAGCCTTTCCTCTCAGACTGGACCAATATACAAAGGAGTACCACGTGCTTGGCAAGGTTAGCAAACCCAGTCCCTTCAGCATAAAATGGTGAATCACTTGCTGGCTACAGCAAAAGCTTCTTGGCTATTCAATTCATCCATCTTTTCTGCATGTTCTTTAAGGCTAGGCTCCTAAGTGACTACCTTCTCTCTCTCCCAAGAGAAAGGAAAATAACTTGAGTGAATGAGTTCATGCCTGCAATATAAATATGGGAAGCTTTTTGAAGCACAGAAATACCTGTTTAGAATGAACTCATGGAAAACCCAACTTAAAATGCAGTGTTCTTTGTGTCAACAAAAGTCTACTTGGGCAGAATAAATAAGTGAAGCCATGAATTTCCAGTCTCCCAATGCCAGATTAAATCCCATTTCTTCAAAAAGACCCTGTTATTGCTGTGTCACCCTATTAGAACTTCATATTTGCTTTGGATCATTATAATAACTCCTCTATGGGTGCAGGAGCCCTGCCAGGGTTTAAGTAAAGCCATGACCACATTCAGTCTAGACACTATCATCTTCACTAAAATACATGAATAGAAAGTAACTTCTCAGAGGCACAGGCTCTAGTTAGGCCTCAAAGAAAAAATATCAAAGGTACCAACAGAAGAAAAAAAATTGTTTATATGAAAAAACAAATTTCATTAAAATGCTTTTTTCAAAGAGCATGACAAAGACTATGTAACAGAAGGGAAAAATTCAATTTTGACATAGAAGTATACAACATTACCTGTTCATAAGCAAGCGAAATTTCTGAGAAACAAATACATGATTCTATAAACTGAATACAATCCTTTATTTCAAGCCAACTCAAAATAAAATGCAGAAATAGTAAATAAGTGAAACTTCTTGTGTAGTTAAATTGAACTCCAGGATAATATGGAAGCCTGTAAGACAAAGGAGAAAATCCACGTAACACAGAATTGATTGCTATCCAAAATGCTGTATTTCCCAGTCAATAGTGTGTGTGTGTGTGTGTGTGTGTGTGTTATAGTTGCCAGATAAAACACAAGACACCCAGTTAA
>NW_012117221.1:2240910-2260327 GCF_000951035.1 Colobus angolensis palliatus
CTGTAAAATACCATAGAAAATTATATTACCATTATGCTTCAGGTATAGGTGTCAACTTCTGGCAATGATCTTTCAGATCCTGAAACACATACATGTCGCTGTCAATCCCTTCTTCTCCATAGGATGTTATTTTGACATATAGAAATGAATCCCTTTCCGCCGGACGCAGTGGCTCACACCTGTAATCCCAGCACTTTGGGAGGCCAAGGCGGGTGGATCACCCGAGGTTGGGAGTTTGAGACTACCGTAACCAAAATGGAGAAACCCTGTCTCTACTAAAAATACAAAAAATTAGCTGGATGTAGTAGCCTATAATCCCAGCTGCTTGGGAGACTGAGGCAGGAGAATCGCTTGAACCCAGGAGGTGGAGGTTGCAGTGAGGTGTAGATCACGCCATTGCACTCCAGCCTGGGCAACAAGAGCAAAACTCTGTCTCAAAAAAAAAAAAAAAAGAAAAAAGAAAAAAAAAAAATGAATCCCTTTCCTTATACGTCAGTAACCATTCAAAACTCATTTACTTCATAACCAGTCTGATGATGTCAAATTGCTATCTCTAGTCAATTTAAAAAGTGAATATTGGGCTGGGCTCAGTGGCTCATACCTGTAATCCCAGTACTTTGGGAGGTCAAGGTGGGCAGATCACCTGAGGTTGGAGTTTGAGACCAGCCTGACCAACATAGAGAAACCCCATCTCTACTAAAAATACAAAATCAGTTTGGTGTGATGGCACATGCCTATAGTCCCAGCTACTCGGGAGGCTGAGGCAGAAGAATTGCTTGAACCCGGGAGGTGGAGGTTGTGGTGAGCCGAGATCGCGTCACTGCACTCCGGCCTGGGCAACAAGAGCGAAATTCCATCCCCAAAAAAAAAAAAGTAAATATTATGCCAGTGCAAAATGCAGTCAAAAAGTTATAAGTAAATATTGCCTGACAATTCCGGAAGCTTCCCTTTCCACTCTAAGGATTTATACAAAATGTACATGCCTAACAAGGGTTATTGTCATAGCTAAGTGACATACTAATTACAATATAAGAAAGGTAATTGACTATTTCATTCAATTCAAGGTATGAAGAATATCTAATAGAAATAATTCATTTGCCTAGGCTTACTTGGAAAACTTCTATACACCATCTAAGATGAAATTCCAACATCAATTTCATCTTGAAGTCTTTTCCAGACACTGCCCAGTGAAATACAGCATTCATATAGCACTTTGCCTATTTTATCATATTATATTGTATTTATTTACCATATTATATTGCACTTATTTAAATTATCTGTCATCTACTATAATGAGAGCTTCTTGAAAGCAGTATACATATTTTTGTTGATCTTTGCAGTCATCCTCATTAACAGAGGTTCTAGAAGACTTCAATGCATGTTTGCTGACAAAGTAAACTATTATCAAAAAGTTTGCACTGGAACTTAGCCTTAAAAAAAGTCCTGAGAGGCAGGAGTTATAGCTGCTTCATTACAATGACCTTACGGCAAATATCCCTTTGAATGGGACCCATTATTAAATCTCATTGAATTTTCGGATACCTGGGTATATTACTGTTGTAACTAGGCAACCTGTAAAACTCCCAATCCAAAACAAGAGGTATATTTCATGTAGTCATTCAACAAATATCTAGAGTGCCAGGCCCTATTCTAGGTGCTGGAAAGTAGGATTAAAGCCCTAGCATCATAGAACAGCCATGATGATTCTTCACAGAGATTTATGAGGTAGCAGTGAGAGATTAGGAGCTATTAATAAATATCAGTTTCTTCCTAAGTAAATGACGATGAATCCCAGACTAAAGGATTCCTAGGTGGTCACACTGTGAAGTTAGGACTGGCTAGACAACAGCAATCAAGTGTCATGACCCCAACCATTTGCCATTTCTTCTATACATGCCAGACATGGCCCTTCACTGTTGATCAAAAGGAGATAGAACAACAGAATGGTGCCCTAGATCAGGGGTTCAAAACCCCCAGGTCAAGGACCAGTACCAGTCAATGGCCTATTAGGAATCTGGCCGCACAGTAGGAGGTGAGCAGCAGATGAGCAAGCATTACTGCTTGAGCTCTGCCTCCTGTCAGATCAGTGGTGGCATTCGATTCTCATAGGAGTGTGAACCCTATTGTGATTTGCAGATGTGAGGGATCTAGACTGCGTGCTTCTTATGAGAATCTAACTAATGCCTGACAATCCGAGGTGGAACATTTTCACCCCAAAACCATCCCCTCTCCTCCAACCCATCTATGGAAAAACTGTCTTCCATGAAACTGATCCCTGGGGCCAAAAAGGTTGGGGACCACTGCCCTAGATGATACCTGGGTTTTCAGCTGTGCCTTAAGTACTGCAGATCCATCTGAAGGAGCTCATGACTTTCTTATATTGACAAAGTGGCCTGTTCCATTCCAAAGTTCTTTTTAATAGTCAACACCATTTAACCATCTCTGAAGAGTTAGCAGGTCAAAACTATTAGCATTTCCTGTGATGCTAACAGGATTTTTCATACACAGGGCTGAGGCTCAACGAGTAGGGTGTAGGCAAAGCTGCAGTAAAAGCAAAGGCCATTCATTCGGGATAAAAATTTGCAGAGTATAATTTGAGCCAACAGTTGCTGGAACACAACAGTAATTTCATACTACATCATAGAAATGAAGCACCCTCTCAAACATCAAATTATATGTGGACGTGGTGTGTAGGTAGATGTGAATGGATGTGGTTGTGTCAAAAAAAAAAAAAAGAAAGAGAAAGAAAAAGAAGGGGAATGCTCATGAGGACACAACCTAAGAGTGATAATACTTGCTACCATTAAGTGTTTTCTGTAAGCCACATGTATGTGCTTTACATAAATCAGTTCATCTAATGCTCACAACCATTTAAGGAAGGTCCTACGATTCTTACTTTATTAATTCTGAAACCAAGACTCAGAGAGGTTAAGTCAGTTTATTCGGGATTATGGAACTCGTAAGTGAGGAGCCAGGATTTGAACTTCAAACTCTGGCCTATCTTACTGCAAATTTAAACTCTCAATCCCTAGGCAACAGTGATTCTCAGTGGTCACCACACTTAAGAAATCTTTGCATCATTTATTACCTTTAATGACAAGGAAAAGTAAATGACTTTCCAACATTCATATTTGGATGAACAAGAGTCTCAGCCAGACAAGGCCTGAATCACTCTCAAAAGACCTAAAATAAGAGCTTCATGTTCTGGTTCCTCTGTCCACACTTCAAAAGGAACTCTGTTAGGTTCATGTGGTATTTTTGGTTTCTGTTTCTGTTTAAACGTTTCTTCTGAGAAAAAATATTTGAATGGAGATGGGCAACAAAAGCGTATAAAGAACTGGTGTTTGAAAGTTGTTTTCTGTTTTGACCCAAGCCCAGGGTGTGGGGTCTGGGAAGCACTGTGGGACTTTTGCAAGGACTGTCTCCTGGCCACCACCCATGCCTAGTGGCTGGCCAAACAATGGAGGCTCTCATGGATATTCTCTCAGGTTCTTCCTCAAAGAGGCCTTTACAGGGATGCCACTGGGACCTGAGGAGACTTGTGGTAGCTTTAGTTCCTCTTCAGAGTAACAGAATGTGTAGCTGGTCACCTGTGGCCAGGGAATAAGAGACTCTGTGTCCACTCCCTGCCCCTAGCAACAGGACCAATTGGGAAGTCTTCCCTTCCTGCCACATGGCTCTCCACAGGAAAGCAAAGCCCCCAGATTCATCTCTTTGAGAGGATCCTTTATACACTCACCACTCCCTTTAATGGGGGATAGTGCATCTAAAAGCTTATTATTAGAGAAGGTAATGGCTGGTCCGAGTGCAGGGAGGTGTACAACTAATTGATCATAACCAATTACAGATTTCTTTGTTCTTTCTCCACTCCCACTATTCTACTTGACTAGCCTTAAAAAATTAAAAAGAAGGTGGGATGCATCGTTTATACAAAGAAGAATCATAGTCTCTTATGTTTGTCCTAATCCCCTTTCAAGTTTTTCTCTAGAAAGCTCTACATGGTTGATCCACAGTAGTTACTGTCCTTATAATTTTATTTATAGAATAAATAGAGTTCTAAGTGATCTTGGAAATCAAATTGGTCAACTTCATTCTACAGAAAAAATTAACACACAGGGAAAGTAACTTGCCCAGAATCATCCAGATAGTTCTTGTCAAAGAGTAGATTCCAGAGGTGCCCTGTCTTAGTGAATATAAGTGAACACACACACACACAGAGAGAGAGAGAGAGAGAGAGAGAGAGAGGGGAGAGAGAGAGAGAGCACAAGCTTAATATAAAAACCAAGTGGAATGAAAAATAGTAATATAATGCTGTTGTAAAGGAAGCTAACAGGATGCTAATATATGTGAAAAGCTACTATATGTGATGCTAATAATATACAAGCAATTCGGTTTCAGATGACTTTTTTCAAGGTTTCATTAGGGAGGGAGATTACCAATTGGTTATAAGAAGACCTATTCAAGGAAACTCTTTCTGTGAGAACCAGTTACCTTCACAGCCACAATGTTTACACCTAATCCTGGCTAGCCACATAAATACATGGCTGAAGTTCCCAAAAAAGATGAAGATGGAAAGTGTGGATGGGACTGAACAAGGCAGGGGCAGTAAAAACAGCACCTTAGTGGAAGTCAGGAAACCTGGATCCTGCCTTGGATCATGAGCTAACTAAGATCTGAAGTTCTCAATTAACCTGGGGGTCTCAGTCTCCTCATCTGTAAGATGTAGGAGTTGAATGATGTAATTTTTAGGGATCCTTTCAAGTTCTAAGAATTGTAAATCTGGACCGACTCCAGCCAAAAAAAGAAAAAAAAAAAAAGCTTTACCAATTATACGCAGTAATACAAGTCCAGTGTTGAAAGCTACATTTGAAAAGCTGAAAGAGAACCTAGAAAAAATATTGGCTGGGCATGGTGGCTCACACCTGTAATCTCAACACTTTGGGAGGCTGAGGTGGGCAGATCACTCGAGCTCACGTGTTCAAGACCAGTCTGGGTAACAGGTTGAAACCCTGTCTCTAAACCAAAAAAAGAACAAACAGAGCAGAGCCTCAGAGGAGGGTGAACATACATCCTAGGTTGCCCTAAACAGTCTTGATTTACTCCTGTTATCCCAGATTCCCAACAGTTAGTGCCTGTTTTCGCTCCCAAAAGTGTCTCAGTTTGGATGATACATTATGTGAGGATGCTGCCTATAAGGAATTGGTGTTCATTTGATCTTAGGGGACCCTTCACTATCTCCCATCTCCCACAGACAGAAGCTCAAACTTCTTAGTATGTTACAAAGGTTTTGACTCTCTTGTCAAAACTCCATCCGGCATATCCACTAGATGCTAATCACACCTGACTACTTTCAGTTCCTCAAAGGTGATCATCATTGCTCATGAACTGGTCACCTTCTCCTCCACCCAGTGCTACAGTAAGGCAAGATCCTCTACATCCAGCAAGACTCAGCTCAAGATTGCCTCCTCTGGGAGTCCCTCCCATCCCTCCACTTGTCATCATCACTTGCTGCCCATACCTCTACTAGCACATGAACCTGAGTGCTTTGCAGCTCTTTTTTAGTCTCCTCTACTACATCATAAGCTCTGTAAAGAATTTTTTCTTTTATCCCTTAGTACACAATTAGCACTCAACAACATGTTCACTGGAGTAAACTGAAAAGAAAAGCACATATAGATTTGCTAACAGGATACTAGCCAAATTAAATCTTTCATCAGAGTGAACAAGAAAACAATGGTCTTAAACTTATCTGACTCCCGCCACTTTCGTCACCACTGGTGACAGTCACCATGGTATGTGAAGAGTCAGTGTCCTGTGGTCAAAAGGCATGGTCTACAAGAATCTGAAAGCTGATTTCCAGTTCTGCCACTTACAAAAAGAATGATCTTAGACAAGTTATTTATCCTATCCTAATCAGTTCCCTCAACATAAAATGAAGGAAATGTAACTCCTTGATGTAAGATTATAAATAACACAGGAAGAGTAGGGCTGCGTACTGACCCTAGCACAGAGTAAGACAGACATAAGGAGTAATTTGATTTCCATGGTAATAGTTTCCAACCAGAACAGATCAAACTAGAAAAACAGTGTATCCCTCTTCTTCTCCAAAGAAGTAAGTCACACCTGGATTCATTTTACTTTATGTCTCTCCCCAGGACTCAGATGTAAAAACCTCCACATCTTCACCATGATTTTCTCTCTTCAAATTCTGGATTTCCTCCTTTCTAAGTTTCCCAGACAGAAGTGTCATCACAAAGAATACAGCCAGAAAGGAAAGGACTTATAATTCAAGACATGCCGTGGTCAAATAAGGAAGAACATCTTGACTGCCACTCTGACTCAATAGTGGAACCGACTCAGAAGGAATTCTTGGTAAAATGTCAAGTAGGGAGACTTCAAGCCTAGGGAGGGATAACATGACTTCATGCTAGGGCAATGAACCTTCAAGTTAACTATACCTTGAACAAAATCCTCCCTCAATCAGAAGCCATCAGTTAGTGCTAATGCAACACCAAACAGTGCAAAAGGGTGGATGAAATGAGAGTCATCAGAGGCAAAAGGAAGAAAAGATTGCTCCCTTAAAAGCCTTCCCTGCCCAGGCAGCAAAGTTAGGCAGTTTCAACAGAAACAAATGAGATCACAGCGTTTCAATTTAATAGCACACTGCTGGCTGTTCAAATGTTATAACTAAATACAGCATGTACTGCTAGTTGTTTTGATTAAAGGGAAGTAGAATAACATGGAGGGGAAAAACACTCGGGCTCTGAAACCCAAGTGCCCAACCTTGAATCCCAGCTCCTGACCTTGAATCCCTGTTCCTATACTTACTAGCTGTGTGGCTGTGGGAGAGTTACCTAACCTCTCCTTACCTCAGTTTTTATCATCTGGAAAATAAGGATAACAAATCAGTAACAGTACCTATATTCCATAGGGTTGTAATTTACAAATACTAATTTCTAAGGTAGCACCTGATTTATGCCAGGTAAGTATTTCACAACTAAAAATAATTATTAAGATCCAGTACTCACTCAAAAGCAGCTTAATACAAGATTATGCTTAAAAATCAGCCATTGATATTGTCCATCATTAATCTCAAAGATGCCTTTATTTTAATATAAGGTGACTCACAGGAAGTCAGTTGCTGACCAACAAATTCTTCTCTTGATCATGAAGGCTGAATAGGTCTAAAACCCAGGGATCATTTTGATGAAGTTAAAATGGAAACTGAGTAATCATTCCCAGAATAAATGGAAGTAAAACAAACATATTATTTACTGAGCACCCATTGTAGCCAGGCATCTTCCAGGCTGTTGTATTTTGAAGGCATGGAACATAAAGGTGTCACTAGGTTTGGCTCCCACATCGTTGAATAAAGTGGCATTTACTGTAATGAATTCACTATGGTTCTGGTCTTCAGTTTTGAAGGCACAGAAACTTGGTTTTGTCATCACATGCATTTCCTCGGCATTCATTGACTACCAGATAGCCATGACAGGCAATGTGGCAATGTGGAGAAAACAGACAACAAATCATTACAATCTTGCCTGCCCTTACACACCTGGCAATCTGGCAGTGAAGAAAAATATTAAAAACCAAATGTGCACAAACTAAGGTAAAATAACCAGAATTATCAATGGACTAATTTACAAAGAGAAGAACTTCGAGTAGACCAGAATTCTTGTTCCTACTGAAGTGGGAGATCAGCAGGACTTGTTTTCACAACCTGCTGATCAAAACAGGACGTAGCAAAGAAACCAACCCAAACCAGCAAGGACCAGGAATCATAATACATATGCATTAAACATTCCTACCAGCACCATGACGGTTTACAAATGCAATGGCAATGACTTGGAAGTTAACCTTACATGGTTTCAGGAATTCCCCACCCCTTTTCTAGGAAGTTCATGAATAACCTGTTTAATTACATTTATCATTAAGAGTGGGGGCCCAGGCATGGTGGCTTATGCCTGCAATCCCAGGATTTTGGGAGGCCAAGGCAGGAAGATCACTTGAACCCAGGAGCTCAAGACCAGCCTGGGCAACATGACAAAACCCCATCTCTAAAAAAAAAAGAAAAAAAATCTGGGTAGCTGGGTGTGGTGGTATGCACCTGTAGTCTCAGCTAATTGAGAGGCTGGGTGGGAGGACTGCTTGAGCCTAGGAGGTCCAGGCTACAATGAGCCAAGATCATGCCACTGCACTCCAGCCTGGGTGATACAGCAAGATCCTGTCTCAAAGAAAAAGAAAAAAGAATGGGTACAAATATAACTAGCCAGCAATCCATTAGTGCTGCTCTGTGCTACCCTGCCTATGAGATAGCCCTGCTCTGCCTATGGAGCAGTCATTTTGCTGTACACTGTTACCGTAACAAACTTGCTTTCTTTCCCTGTTGGCTCACTCTTGAATTCTTTCCTAGGCAGAGCCAAGAACTCTTCCAGGCTGAGCCCCAATTTTGGGGTTTGCCTACACTACGACAAGACCAACCCATGTCTCCCATGTTACCACGCCTATCTAAGGATGGACACTTACAATTCAAATAGGGGAGCACATTGTAGGAATGGCATTAGGCACCACGCCTTGAAAAACATCTGTAAAGATTGCGACTTCCCTATTCTAAGCTTTCCAACCACTCCCTGCCCACATCCTGCCCATTCTCTTATTCTTGCCACTTTTCTCAAAAAGGCTATGGTCCATTTAATTTCTGCTTCCCCTATCACAATCATATTCCCATCTTTCTTCACCAAATACCTTCACCTATCACTGTGATGGGGTTTTCCATGTTCTAAAACTTCTTCCATCCCACAGCTTTAGAAATCATGCTCTTTATTCCAGAGATGTCAACTGCATTCTATCTTTGTGGAGTATACTAGTTTAAACATTATTTCTGTTATTTTAAAGTTAGTGGTTGTGTAGTGGTAGTAGTTGGGCATGAGAAAGAGGCATTTAGGGCAGATGTACACTGAAACACTAGCTCCTACAGCCTCAAAATTATTATTTCAACATGAAAAACAACCCAATGAGGCACAAAAGTATGTCAATCATTCAGTACTTTGCACACTGGAATACACAAGATATTATAGAAAGGTCAAAATTAAAACAAGAACTTGGCAAGTTAATAGTCCAAGTTCAGTAGTCATTTGCTGCTGGCAATTCTGTGAACTATGAGTAGCCCTTTTCGTAATAGAAAAAGTTCACGCATATAAAAAATGTCAACCAACATTTAGATCATCAGCAAATAAACATTTGAGTCAATACAGAAAAAAGGTCTCATGTTATTTAATGTCTCATGTTTTATTTCATACAAAAATAGCATCCATGGTAAACGAAGATGTGTTTCATCCACATTATGGAAAATACGGCCTTGTGACACAGGTGTGCTTAAGGTCCTGTTAATAAACATACAGAGAAATCATTTTTGTAGTTCTACTACTAATTTTCATTGGATGAAATAAGACAATCTCATATCTGAGGTGACGGGGTCCTCCGTGTTTCAGTTAGTGAGGCAGGGTTTTAGGTGTGTCAGTGATCCCAAGGCTTAGTTGCTATTCTCACGGGTCTACAAGACAGTCAACAATGAGTATAGCTGAAAATGATGTCCATGATGCATTCACCCTAACCAAAACAGATGAGACCTATGCATCAATCTGAATGCTACTTTATATAATGATCATTAGGACCCTGTCTCCTTTCAGTGACTAAAATTAAGGTCACTCCCAAAGTTTCAGAGGAACCACATAATCCCATGTTACATTCACTCAAAAATGCTATACAAATTGGAGCACAGAGAATTACAGGAACTTCCCACTGGATTTCTGCGGGGAAAGAGGAGGTGATAAAATTTTTTTTTTTTCAATTTCCATAGGGAAAGATGAAATGATAAAAGGTTTTCAAAAAAGATTTTTTAATGTGATCAAATGTTAACCTGAATACAGTCTATGGAGAATGTGTAATTCCACTGGGTAATTATTTTAAAAAATTCTCACTCCAAAGGAAAGCTCCAAAGGAAATGTCTGTATCTGTCCTTTTCATGGGTATACCTCCAGGAGCTAGCACAGAGCCCAGAACATAGTAGGTGCTCTTTAACTACCTTCTACACACATAAGTGAATAAATATGTTCCTCTTGATCACTACTATGAATTTTTCATCCAAGAAAAACAATGCTTATTTAAAAGCAGAAGGTATTTGACTCTACAAATCTTGCTCTTCACCTTGAAATAAGGATTAACCTCCATTACTACAAATAGAAAATTAATAGAAAAGAAGGAAGTTTTCATGAAGATGACGGTCAGAGAATATCATTAATTCCAATCTGTTTTGTTCAGTAAATCTATACAAAACTTTGATATACTTACCTATAATGTAGTAACAATTACAGAATAGACTAATAAAAATAACTATACATGGAAGCATATTCATATTCTATGAAAGCACTTTCTGTCTGAAAATACGTAATACAGAAACTACAATGCAAAAGTTTCACAATTTAGGCTGTAAGAAAAACAAAACGAGTTTGATTGGTATTTCTAGTATTTTCAATATTAGATAGCCAAACTCTTCAATGACATTTTTACATCATCATCATTTATACTGCACCACTGAGACCCATGTTTCCCTAACACTAATTCTATAATTTTAGAAAGACTCATAAGCTGACATTTAATAAAAAGGTGCCTCATCCCCTTGTGATTCCTGCATATATACCTGGTGAATATTCATACTGTTGGTTACCTCTGTCACAAAAAAAAAAATGTGGTTTATGTTAAGTCATTGAGAATCTATAAGGTAAGTTACAGTCAAGACAAAACTTACCAAGCACAATGACCACAGTCTTCAGAAGACTCATCATGGTATCCCGATTCCGCCGGGGTCCAGAACTATGCCGAGACATTCTCATAGTCCTCTGGCGAACATAGCCAAAGATGTGAGCATAGAGAACCACCATTACCACAAAGGTCACCAAGTTGAAAATGGCCCAGAAGACTAAGTAAGAGTCGCTGTAGAGGGGTGCCATGTTGGAACAATTTTCAATATCACAGATACAGTTCCAGCCCACACTAGGTATAGCACCCATAACGATGGCCATAGTCCAGATGACCACAATGACCACCACTACCCGCCGGTTGCTCATCCGTGTGTGGAGCTGCATGCGGAAAACCGTAATGTGCCTCTCAATTGCAATAGCCAGTAAGTTGGCCACAGATGCCGTCAGGCTGGTGTCAATGAGGCCCTGACGAAGGAGCCATGTGCTAACAGTCAGCCTCCGAGTATTGGGTCCTGTGTTGAACATGAGATAGAAGTAGGCCAACCCAGCAAAGAAGTCTGCAGCAGCCAGATTAGCCATTAGGTAATAAATAGGAAAATGGAAGCGGCGGTTGACATAGATTGCCACCATGACCAGTAGGTTGGCCAACATGATGAAGATACAAACAGTGATTCCAAGTCCCATCACCAGCTTGCTGACTGTGTTCCATTCTGTGGCAAGATGCTTTCCACTTCGGTTATAAAAGAAGGCAATGGATTCGTTGTAGAAGCACTGTGGTTCATTCATGGCTGTGAACTAAAAGAAAAAGGAGAAAAGATGATGAAAAAGAAGCCACAGGTCCAAATTTAAAGCTTATATAGACAACACAAGACTTCTATAGTACATGCAACAGAAAAACAAAAGCAAATAATTTGAACATTTGATCCTGCATACCATCTTGTGATTATGTTGAAACCCCAAGGTTTCTCACAATATTACTGTCCTCAAGATTAAAGGCAGTTGGAGTTAAATAAATGACAAGGTCTCTGTTTAGTGGTTTCATGTCATTGAAGTCTACTAGAAAAGCCACATGGCCAAGAAATCTTGCTCAAAATATATGAGACAGACAAAAATTTTGCAGAACATTGCAATTGGATATTTACCATAGTAAAATCTATTTGATCTGTTATTTAGGGAATCTGTAAACACAGTTGGTTTCTAGATAGGGTATCATTGCCCTATTATTCTCCATTTCTATTCTCACATAGTATGTTCTATGTGGGATAGACATTTTGTAATGCAGGTTCCCACAAGGACCATCATTCCGAACATTTCAAAGAAGTCACTGTGCATCAAAGGTTTTTTGCCCAAAGCCAGCATTTGCTGCTCAACATTCCTGTGGTCAGCGCTGCCTACTCCCATAACTCCTTAACCTCAGAATAGGACTCGTCAACCAATCTATGACATTTGAGAATTTTTTTCTTTTTGGAGGACCCAACGTAACCTCCAAAGAGTAGGTGACCCTTTGACAATTCTCTACAAGTAAAATATACTTAGATTAGATACAGCGTATTTTTTAAAGTATGGAGTGATAATGCTTTATAACATGTTTACTTATTCTTCAACATCATTGATAAGAATATATTTGCTTATTATTTATACTCTCACTTAAATCTAAAAAGGATTGAGACAGTGTAAAACAGAATAATATATATTATAATATATAATAATTATATATAATATGTAATTATATATAATAATATATTTAAACAAAATTAGAAAATAAGTAACAAAAGAGAAATTAGAAAATTGTACATCACATAGAGTAAGTCATTCTTCTTGAAGCTGTAAGCTTACCTGGGACCTCTAAAATTAAAAAATGTATCTTGAAGACAGTTCACATTCTACTATTTCATTTTTATTTTGCTTTGCATCTAATAAATTACCCAAAACATATGACACTTTTAACCATTATTTTTGATCAAATATTCTACTGAATATCCATAGGTTGTACATAAATGTTTACCAAACACTGAAACTTCCAAGAACAATGTGAAACACTTAAGTGGTTAAGTCTTCTGACTTACCCAGGCATCTAAAGTCTCTTTCCTTATCTAGACTTCAATAGCTTTTAGACTACGCTTCTAACATTATACTTAATACACTGTATAATTATTTATCTCTTTACTTGTCTGCTTCTTAAAGAGATTACAGTCCTGGGCACGGTAGCTTACACCTGCAATCCCAGCACTTTGGGAGGCCAAAGTGGGTGGATCACTTGAGGTCAGGAGTTCAAGACCAGCCTGGTCAACATGGTGAAACCCCCTCTCTACTAACATGGTGGTGGGCACCTGTAATCCCAGCTACTTGGGAGGCTGAAGCAGGAGAATCACTTGAACCCTGGAGGTGGAGGTTGCAGTGAGCCAAGATCATGCCACTGCACTCCAGCCTGAGTAACAAAGCAAGACCCTGACTCCATCGCCAAAAAAAAAGACAAAGTTGATCAAGCTGTTTCCCCACTAGACATGTTTTAATGGCTTATGAGCACACATTAGATAAAAGTCTAAACTCTTCAATCATCTTATCAGACCTTACTTACCTGCCTCTCTAGCCTCAACTCAAGATATTAATGACTCCAAACCCTCAGGTTCAGCTCTATTTAATGTGTTGCGCTCTCTCTCTCAACTTTGGTTCTCAACAGTGAAAACAGTGGTTTCCTGTATCAGAATTACCTGAGAGTTTGTAAAACACTGATTGCTGACATACCCCGCAAGAACTTCTGATTCAGTAGATCTGAGGTAGGGTCCCAAGTAATGCTAACGCTGCTGGTCCAGGGAATCACTGTATCATAATTGCTTAATTATTTGTTGATCCCCTCTACACTAGGCTGTGAAACTCTATAAATGCAGAGATTCTAGCTTGCTTATATTCATTGTTGTATAGTATTCAACTGTTCTATGGACTACATGCTAAATACATATTGATTTCCTTAATAAATTAAAGATATTTCCAAAAATGTTTAAACTTTACAACTTTCCTTTCTGCAAAGGATATTTAAAACTTTGTCAAGACAAATATAAAAGTCTGTTCTTTTCATTAGTCTGTATAACCATTTACCTTCTCTGAATCAAGAAAGGTTTAAACCAAATATCAAGCATATATTATTTCACAGCATTCCAACTTCTGAACACCAAGTAGCAACAAAGTTAAGCAGAGATATAAGAAGCTTCTTAGCCCTTTCCACAGGGAAAAACTATAAAGTTAAGGATGGCAAAATTAAAAAGTATAAAGTATCTCTTTAAGCCACAATGTACAAAGATGAGTAAAACTGACAGATTTTCTCTAATGGTAGAGAAAAGTGCCCTGTCCTGTGCCATTTTTTTTCTCTCAACAATTGACTGTAATGCCATAAAAACCATACATATTTAATGGCATAACTTTAATGATTTTTGAAACTCAGTTTTATCATCTGTGAAATGAGAAAATTGGACTAACTTATACATAAGGTCTATTTCAGATTTAAAATCCTATACAAAGAGGATTCTGGATAAGAACTCTGTATTTCATGAAAATTAGCAGCTAAATATTGAAAGAGTAGAGAATACACCAGGAATTAAAAATTGGGAGTGTATAATATGCTTGAGAAGAAGTGAGAGGAATTTCAGTTGGTTTTATGACAATAGAGGAATTAAAAGAGAGGAATTAAATCTCCTCTCTTATCGTCTGCAGAAAGCAACAGGTCAAAAGAATAAGCAGTGGAGACCCTGAAAGTACCTCCAATGGCAGTCAGAAGGGCAGTGTGAATGGGCTTTCCTACTTCTTCAGGAGCTGACAGACTTAGAAAACCCACATGGTTCAGAGAGAATCCAATCTAACTGCGATTGGACTATAAGCCAGTAAGATAGTCAGTGCTATAATGACAGAAAAACAATTATGGAACATAACGGGGAAAAATGTAATCAAAGGAGGTGGCCACTCATCTCCCACCAAAGAAGAAATCACCTTCCACTGAAGCAGATGTATGGGAGGGGGAAAAAAAAGAAGAGATAGAAAGAGGAAAAGATTAAATGATGGGACATCTCTGATTTGTGTCCTCAACGTGTTTCATTAATATAGTAACACTGAAAATAGAACAAGCCATTATGAAGACAAAATAAATCAGTAAAAACTTCACAAAAATAGTTTTTTATTGCTACTTTAACAAATTGCTATAAATTTAGTGACATAAATATACAAATTTATTATCTTACAGTCCTGGAGGTCAGAAGTCCAAAATAGGCCTCATGGGACTAAAATCACAGAGAGGGCAGGGCTACGTTTCTTTCCAGAAGCTCTAGGGGAGAATCCGTTTCCTTTTCTTTTCCAGCTTCTAGAGGCTGCCCACATGGCTTGGCTCATGGTCACCTGTCATCTTCAAAAGCTGGTAATGACTAGTCAGGTCTTCCTCACATGACTGACAGTCAATCTTCTCTCTCACTCTTCCACATTCAGTGACCCTTGTGATTACACTGAGCCCACCCAAAAATCTAGGAGAACCTCCGCATCTCAACATCTTTAACTGAAACATATCTGAAAAGTCCCTTTCTCTATGCAAGGTAGTAGTCACAGGTTCTGAGGATTAAGTAATGGATCTCTTTGGAAGCCATTATTGTGCCTATCAGAACAAACTGAAAAACAATTTCTGAATTAAAAATGACAATGCAGACAATGAAATGAAGAATAAAAATTACAGAAAACTGAAATGGCAGGTAGAAGACTTAAGAAATTCACTCAATACTCAGAAAAGAGTCAGAGATGACAAGAACAAAAGAAAAGAAGGCACATACAGGAAAAAAAATTCAAGATGCACCAGGAATCCAAGAAAGATCAGAAGGAACCTGAAGAAACACAGCTCCAAACAGAAGACAAGTTATTGCCTGAAAAGAAAGGTCTCAGATTACTGATTTAAACCTATATAGATTACAAAACAAAGTTAATTAAAAGCAACTAAAATGTAGGCATATCCTGATGAGATTTTGGGATCTCAATGATAAAGAAAAATTGTAAGAATTTAGAGAAAAAATAAATAACAAGTCAAATATCTAAAGAGAGAGAGAATCAGAATTGCAAAAAACAGACCCATTATGCAGAGAAATTTTTTGAGACACACAGCCAACTACATTGATGTTTTCATATGAGGACAATAAAGAACAGTCACAGAAATGTAAGTATTCAGAAAGAATGCCATCTACACTTCCTTCGTAGAGAAAGTATATATACTATTTAACTCATGAGAAAAGAAAAAAACAAATATACACATACAGTAAATACGAGACCCTGGCAGCAAGCATTAAAACCCACAGAACATGATTCTTAATCATTGTTCCTCATAGGGTTATAAAACTTAAAGCAAATACCAAAAATAATTATTGAAAGAAGCTATACCTATTAATAAAATAGCAATTTAATAATAATCTGGGATTAAAATTACTGTGCAGATAAAAACTTGAAATGGGGAAGCAGAATGTAAATATATTAATTTTCTCTTATTACTCAAGTAAAAATGAGACAATTTAAATTGTGACAAGTTTATGCTGATTCAAAACCACTGAATTGAATAATTAATACACTAAAGCAGAATGACAACTTTTTGTACTACTGGAGAAAAACAGAGTGCAAAATAGGAGGAATGCATAAGCAATATACAGAATGACAATTTTGTAAAATTTACATAGGTGAGATTATAGATGATTTTTTCATCTTTAGAAAGTAGCTCATATTTATTGCAAGAAATTTTGGGAAGAACAAAAATACATCATACAAAGTTCAATAAGTACTTTTCTAAAAAGTTCATTATGAAATCCAAATCACTATAATTAGAAACTTCTCTGTAATAAGAAGTTATAGAATTTTACCCTGCCCAAGCAACAAAAACATTAAATAAGATAGCATTATTCCCAAAATAAGTTGTCCTCAAAACTGAAAGAGAAGTTCATATTCATGGCCTTTTCTCATCCACCAATTATTTTATCTTAAGATGATAGGGTTCAAGGGAAGTGATCTCGCTGGCTGCTCTGTACAGTAGATGTTCCAAATCTCAGAAATTTACCTCACCTTACTGTGTGATCTCAAAATAAGTTATAACAAATCTGCCAAGCCTAAATTCTAAAGCGTTACATATGGTGTTCACCTTCACCGTGCACTTCATTCATCCATGCATACATTCATGAACCTTAATAGGATACCAGGTTGGGCATGGCACTGCATTATGCCTTCTGGGGTATGACTAATGCACCCAAGTGCCTGCCATGGAGCCACTCATAGTACATCTGATGTGTCCTTTCATCTCTTGAAAGACAACTACATACGCATTAGCCAAGAGGAAAAAGGAACAGTTGGCATAAACTCACATACTAGTAATTACATCAATGTGGTTTAGTATTTAGATATGAATGTAAATATGTACTCTACTGAGAGACTGTAATCTCTGCTGATAAAGAACTAGTAATAAGATATAAAACAAAAAAACTTACTTCCTCCACTTCCGTTAAAATACAACAGAGTGAGCTGAGGCGGGAGCCTGATCTGTAGCTTTGGTTAAGCAGATCTCTTTCTGATTCTCATGTTCAACCAGCTAATTTGTTTTTCAGTACGTTCCAAAACTGTTCTGAATCTCAGTTGTCTCATTTGTAAATTAAGGTAAGGATGACCTCTAAGACGTTTTAAATTCTTATTCTTAAATTCAAAATAATCAGGCCTATTTTCTTTCTCCAAAAAAAGATCAGAAAAGAGACAGCATAGAGTTTAATTAAATTCCATTAAGTCTCTATTAACAAGAAAAAAGTCCTCGCCCTTCTTAGAGCTTGAAATTGGACATTTTCAAAAGTGAGGTGTTTTGTCACAAGAACTAGAAAATGGGCCACAAAACAATACTGTGATCCACTAAAAATGATTTTAAACTAGAATACTTAAAATTGCTGAAGAATATGCAACTAGTAAATTTTAGGAGGTTTATCTGAAAAAGTACATAAACTGCTACTTCTTATAAAATAATAATGTATATCAATGTGATATACACATAGGCAAAAAGAAACTGTGGAACACATAAATTGTAAGTGAATAAAAGCACTTTTTATCTATTACAGCCCATTGTCTACCATGCTGAGAAAAGGTACACATCATCATACTTGCCAGATTTCCAAAGAGAATTCTGTGTCAGTCCTAAGAGGAAGGAATGGAAAAATTCACTAAAAACACTAAGATGTACTGGATAAAGTACAATAAATAGTCCTTAGATGCACTGCTAAGCTAAGAGGGAACTTAAACCAAGGTGAAAGGCTGTCCAGGCAGCAGACTGTCAGAGATCATGGGGACAGGGCTTTAATACTACTGGGAAACAAGATAAGCCCTTGAGCTTGACTGAGGCAGTGAGCTGGAATTAAGACCTACCCATCAAGCTAGCAGCCTCAAAGATCTTCATATCAGTAAGTGTGTAGATCAGAAAAAATAAATAAATAAATAAATAAAGATATCCCTACTTGCATTGGGAAGAACAAGGAAGTTTTGTTGAGCTCAGGCTCCAGGTTGGAAAATAAATAAATAAAGAGTCCCTTAAGAAATCATGACTCTAGTCACATAAATCACACAAGGCTAGGATTTGAAGTTAGACTACGTCAAGTCTGAGAACCCCCAGGAGAAGAAATTAACACAAACCAAAGTCCCGAGTTTGGGATATCCCCATGCTCCTCCCACTCACCGCCTAATACTAGCGAACACCAAACTTTTCTGGAGGACGAGACCTCAACACAGTCGCATGGGATTCTCTCAAACCAGCCCCACTGAATATAAACTCATCTTCCAAAAGTGAAAAAACACAGGAGGATGCCACATGTGAGAATCCCCAGAACAGTCCACAGCAGGATTAGACCCAAGAATGTCAGATAATAAATGATTAAAGACAAAACTGAACTAACTGCATTCTCCCTTTTCCACTTCTATTGGTTCAAGAGTTATACACTGTTTCTATTCCTTAATGCTTAGTCTTAATATTTTAACATGCACACTTGATGAGAAGTCTAAAGGTAATCCTCTTCCCTTGATATGTTTTCTCTCCATTGCCTCCACTCCCATCTTACATGTTACTGTGGCTCAACATTCTACTTCCGTTTGTTCTGAAGCCTACCTAAAATTACTTGCTATTACTTATTTTCCAAGTTTATTTGGTTACCCCATAAGAAGCCAGTAGAATTATGTTACAAGAACAAACAAGGAGGGTAAGAACAAGATCAATGATGAGTTAATCTAAGACCATAAATGAGAGTTTCTAAATAAAATGCAAGTAAATAAAACATGTATCTTCAAGATACACACACACACACACAAGATAGGGTGTGTGTATGTATAACTAAATGGGTTGTGTGTATGTATATATATTTCTTATGACTAAATAGGGTTTATTCCAGAATGCAAAGATGATTTAACATTTAAAAATTTGGTTACATAATTAACCTCTTTAACAAATTCAAAGAGAGAAAAAAAGCCAATGATCATCTAAAAAGACATGGAAAATGTGCTTGGTAATTTTTAATACACTTTCATGATATATTTTTTTTTATTATACTTTAAGTTCTAGGGTACATGTGCATAACATGCAGGTTTGTTACATATGTATACTTGTGCCATGTTGGTGTGCTGCA
>NW_012117221.1:2261878-2274373 GCF_000951035.1 Colobus angolensis palliatus
GTTGGATTCCTAGGTATTTTATTCTCTTTGAAGCAATTGTGAATGGAAGTTCATTCCTGATTTGGCGCTCTGCTTGTCTGTTACTGGTGTATAAGAATGCTTGCGATTTTTGCACATTAATTTTGTATCCTGAGACTTTGCTGAAGTTGCTTATCAGCTTAAGGAGATTTTACAATCTATAATTAGAAGACAATTAATTTCCCTAACTTACTGAAAGGTAGCTATCAAATATGTACACTAATTGTCATATTTAAGCATTCGCTTTCCAAACATTCATATATTTAAATATGACATTTATGTCATATTTAAGCATTCACTTTCAAACAGAAACAAGGACAGGTGCAGTGGTTCATGCCTATAATCCCAGCACTTTGAGGGGCTGAGGCAGGCGGCTCACTTGAGGCCAGGAGTTTGAGACCAGCCTGGACAACATGACAAAATCCCATCTCCACTCTAATAAAAATACAAAATTTAGCTGGGCATAGTGGTACATGCCTGTAATCCCAGCTATTTGGGAGCCTGAGGCATGAGAATTGCTTGAACCTGGGAGACAGAGGTTGCAGTGAGCAGAGATAGCACCACTGCATTCCAGCCTGGGTGACAGAGTGAGACTCTGTCTCCAAAAAAAAAAAAAAAAAAAAAAAGAACACGAAATTTTTTTAAAAAACCTTATTTTTATCCACACATAATATAATCAGCTACACAGAAAATGCAAGACACCTATAAACAAACTGTATTAAGAGAGTTTAATAAATTTTCTGAATTAATCATTAAGCCATATGAATCAAGTGCTACTATAAAAATACCAGAAAAAGGCCGGGCGCGGTGGCTCACGCCTGTAATCCCAGCACTTTGGGAGGCCAAGGCAGGCGGATCACAACATCAGGAGAT
The DNA here is from genome assembly GCF_000951035.1 of Colobus angolensis palliatus. Lineage (NCBI taxonomy): Eukaryota > Metazoa > Chordata > Mammalia > Primates > Cercopithecidae > Colobus > Colobus angolensis. The sequence continues at coordinate 2,262,770 of NW_012117221.1, forward strand.
TGAGACCATCCTAGCTAACGTGGTGAAACCCGGTCTCTACTAAAAATACAAAAAATTAGCGGGGCGTGGTGCCAGGTGCCTGTAGTCCCAGCTACTCAGGGAGGCTGAGGCAGGAGAATGGTGTGAACTCGGGAGGCGGAGCTTGCAGTGAGCCAAGATCATGCCACTGCACTCTAGCCTGGGCGACAGAGCGAGACTCTGTCTCAAAAAACAAAACAAAACAAAAACAGAAAAAAAATTCCAGTTATTATTTCCAGACAGAACACATTTACAGTAATGAAAGCTCTAATGTATCCAGGAATAAGTTTAACTTTACAAAAGCATACAAGCAAACCTAATTAAATGAAGAAATAAAATATTTTGTGAATAAAGATGTAAAGACATCAGTTTTCCCAGTATCAATATATAAATTTAACATGATAAAATTAAAATCTCAACAGAGTTTCTCATGGAACTTGACAGACTCCCTGAACATTGATATGAAAGCACAAAAGAACAACACCCAAGACAACTGGAAAACTAATAACTAGATGCCTTATTAAATACTACATTTTAAAGTGATGGTAGTTGGGACATTGTGATATTGGCATAGGAATACATGAATAGCCCAATGAAACAGAATAGAGAGCCTGAAATACACATATTATAACTTGATATGAGAGATATGATTTTACCCATCAATTGAGAAAATGACATATCTCTTCATTCATGTAAAAATACTTAAAAACTTAATATTTATTTTAAACACAGAAATCCATTTCAGGCAATATGAAGATATACATATAATAAAATATAATTTTAAGAAGAAAATGAAAAAATATATTTATAAGCTCTGAAGAGGGGACTATTTCTAAATATGACCAAAAAGCATCGATAAAACTAGACTAATCAAAATTTTAAGACTTCTGTGCCGCAAAATCTAATGAGTGAAAAGAAAAACTAAATTAGTAGAAACTTTAGAAACACACATAAGAAAGACTTTCTCTACAGTGAAATGTAAAGACTTCTTGCAAATCAAGAAGGGAAAAGCCAAAAAATCCAATAGAAAAAGGGGCACCGATGTGGATAGGCAATTCACAGAAAAGAAAACCTTAAGAGCCAATAATCACATGAAAAGAAAATTACACTTACAGGGAATCAGAGAATTAATTACAAACTGCAGTGAGATCCAATTTATTTTCATCAGGTTGGCAAAAATTACCAAGTCGGAAAATGTAGAGTCAGTGAGGTCAGTCCTACAGTGCTGGTGAAAGTAAAATTTAGTACAATAGCTTTGACAACCAGTTTGGCAAAAACTATTAACTATGAACATGTTCATACACTAGATCAAAAGATTCTAACCCTAGTTAAAAAAAATCACACATGTGCCTAAGGAGAGACACAAGAATTCCAGTTGCCGCTCTTTTATAATATCAAAATATCAAAAGTAACACAAATATTGAACAACTGGTAAATGAATAAACCACAATATTACCAGAAAGATATATTATAAAGCAGTTAAAATAAACAAAGTATAGCTTTAAATATGCTAATGATGGAAGCAATTTGCACAAGGATGCATGCAGTACATTATTCTTGTGAATATTAAAAACTTGCAGAAGCCAAGATGGCTGACTAGAGGCATCTGGTACTCACCTCCTCCACAAAGAATGGAAATAGCAAGTAGATAATCACACCTCAAAAAGACCACCTAAGAAAGAGTACTAGAATTCAACAGAGAAGTGACAGGAAACACCTAAGGCAAGGAAGAAGAGGGAAGCAAGGCAGCCTGCTGTTCTGGGACTGGTGAAAAGCCTGGAATGGCTCTTTGATGCCGCGAAAGGGGAAAGGACCCCCAGTGGTCCACAATCCCACCACAGATTCCAATTCTAGACACAGACGAGGCCCTCAACCCACAAGGGCCCTGAGACTCATGTAGGGAGCTGCCTGGAGACCATACAACAGTATTATTCCAGAGATGGAGCTCATGCCAATTCCCACCTTCCCCCTCACCCTCTAGTCCTAAGCAGCTACAGCAAAGCACCACTTTGAGAGCTCAGCCCCCACCAAATTGCATCCTACTCAAGGGGCCCAAGACCACCCTCGCTCCACATATCTGAAGTTACACTGACACCCCCTGCCTGCATCTACCACCACAGCTGACTGTCATTGGCAGCAACTCTGCTGCCCGGAATAGCAGAGCTACAACACATTTAAAAGTGCCCTGAGGAAAGGCTACTCTGCTTATAGCTGCCACCTGGCGCTGAAGCATGAGCGCTCCGGCCACCGGTCTATGGTTGCTGCCACTGAAAGCAACCCCGCCCTCTCCAGCAGCAGGACCACAGCACAGTCACTGCCACCCCCACCAAGCATTCCACTGGAGAACTGAGGATCACCCCACCCCTGCCTACCACAGCTAGCATCGGCACACAGCACTTGGGAGCCTGAGGACATGTCCACCTGGCCCAGCTCCGCCGTCTACTCCCAGTGCTCAAGCATGCCATCCAGGGGCCTCGGGATCTCCCTGCCCCAACCACCACCACTGGCATCTGAGCATGCTTCCTGGGGGCCTCAGGATGGGCTCACCCAAACTGCCACTATCACCTCAGTTGGCACACAGATATATGTGCCACCTGCAGGACTAGCGACTGGCGCTCCCAGTCTGTTGCAGCCACTGTCAACACAGTATGGACCACTTGGATCCCACAGTGTTATCCCATCACTAATACTGCTATCTCCCACATCACACCTGACACTCAGAGGGACCTAAGGACCTACTCACATGCCTGGCCCACTGCTGCCACTCAGGCAAGCCTGGAAGCCCAAGAATCAGCCTGCCTGGACCTCTTACACTGGTACCAGCATACACCAAGAACAGGCATGCTCAGCCTGCAACTGCCACTGAGGCTCAGGACTGACCCATCTGACATCCCTGGCCCCAGCAAATCTTTCCCACAGCCTCCACAACCAGCCATACCCTAAGACACTTAAAAAATTACAGACACGTAGGCCGGGTGTGATGGCTCATGCCTGTAATCCCAGCACTTTGGGAGGCTGAGGTGGACAGATCACCTGAGGTCAGGAGTTCAAGACCACCCTGATCAACATGGAGAAACCCCAACACTACTAAAAATACAAAATTGGCTGGGCATGGTAGCACATGCCTGTAATTGCAACTATGTAGGAGGCTGAGACAGAAGAATCACTTGAACCCAGGAGGCAGAGGTTGTGGTGAGCTGAGATCGCACCATTGCACTCAGCCTGGGCAACAACAGCAAAACTTGGTCTCAAAAAAAAAAAAAAATTACAGACACTACTGATGCATTTACAGCCAAAGAAATTATATGGAGACTACACTACTTCACATACTCAGAATCAAAGCCAAAGTGACCTACACAACCAACACCACAGATACATCTTCAGGAAAACATTCTCCCCTATGAAAGTAAATTCCCAAAACTGGAATAAGAAACTTTTATATCAGATGTGTAAATTATCAACATGCAAACAAAAGAAACACAAAAAAAGCAAGGAAACATGACACCTTCAAAAGAGCACAATAATTCTTCAGCAATAGACTTTAATGAAAAAGAAACTTATGAAATCCAGGATAAAGAATTCAAAATAATAATATTTTTAAAAACAGTGAATTATAAGAGAATTCAGATTAAACAATAAAAGAAATCAGAAAAACAAGTCAGGATATAAATGAGAAATTCAGCAGAGACAGATATCATTAAAAAGAACCAAACAGAAATATTGGTATTAAAGAATTCACTGAAAGAAATACAAAATACATTCAAAAAGCTTCAACAACAGACAAGATCAAGTAGAACAATTTCAGAATTTGAAGACAGGTCTTCTGACCCAGGCAGACCAAAAGAGAAACAAAAGGATAAAAAAAGAATGAACAAAGCCTATGTGACATATTGGACACAATACACTGATCAAATATTTGAATTTTACATGTTCCAGAAGGCAAAGAGAAAAATGAAATGGATAGAGGACCTATTTACCAAAATAATAGCTGAAAATTTCCCAAGTCTAGCAAGAAAATTAGACATCCAGATATCGGAGGCTCAGGGATCCCCAAACAGATACAATCCAAAAAGGTCTTCTCCATGGCATATAACAATCAGACTGTCAAAAGTCAAGGACAGAGAATTATAAAAACCGCAAGAAAAAAAAAAGCATCAAGTCACTTATAAGGGAACCCTCATCAGACTAACAGATTTGTCAGGAGAAATTGTATAGCCAGGAGAGAATGGGATGGGATGACACATTCATTTGAAGTGCTGAAGGAGGAAAAAAGAAAGAAAGAAAAAAAACCGGCCAGTAAAGATACTATACCCAGCAAAGTTATCCTTCATAAATGAAAAATAAATGATGTATTTCCCAAACAAGCAAAAGTTGAGGGAATTACCACTAGACCATACCTACAAGAAATGCTTCAGGGAGTCCTACACTTGGAAGTGACAGGATAATTTCTACCATCATGAAAACACACAAAAGTGTAAAACCCACTGGTAGAGCAAACACACAAATGAGGAAGAGAAAGAACTCATATGTTACCACTAAAGAAAACCACAAAACCACAATGATAAACAAAAAGAAAGGAAAAAGGATACATGAAACAACCAAAAATCAATTAACAAAACGACAGGAATAATCCCTCACATATCAATAACAACCAAGAATGTAAACCGATTAAATTTTCCTCTTAAAAGATATAGACTGGCTGAATGGATTTAAAAACGTGATCCAACTATATTGTCACCCACAAGCAACTCATCTCATCTGTGAAGACACATGTAGACTGAAAGTAAAAAGATAGGAAAAGATATTCCATGCAAATGAAAACCAAGAATGAACACAAGTACCTATACACATGTCAGATAAAATGGACTTTAAATTAAAACAGTAAAAAGAGACAAAGAGGATCATTATATAATGATAAAGGAATCAAGCCAGGAAGATATAACAATTCTAAACATATGCACGAAACACACAAACATCTAGATGTGTAATATTATTAGATCTAAAGGAAGAGACATTTTCCAATACAATAATGGTTGGGGACTTCAACACTCCACTTTCAGCATTAGGAAATAAATTAACAAAGAAACACTGGATTTAAACTACACTTTAAATAAAAATGGACCTAACAGACATTTAGAGAACATTTCATCCAACTGCTATAGAATATACATTCTTTGTATCAGCACGTGGAACAGTTCCCAGAATAGACCACACAAAAAAGTCTCAACAAATTTAAATAAAAATCATACCAATTATCTCCTCAAGACACAACAGAAACATAACAAAACAAAACAAAACAAAAATCACAAATCAATTACAAGAGTAACTTTGGAAACTATACAAATACATGGAATTTTAAAAAAAATACTACTGAATGACCACTGGGTCAAGGAAGAAATTAAGAAGAAAATAAAAAAAATTCTTGAAACAAATGAAAATTGAAACACAACGTACCAAAACCAATAGGATACAACCAAAGCAGTGCGAAGAAGGAAATTTATAGCAATAAATTCCTACATCAAAAAACTAGACAGATTTCCAATAAACAACCTAAAAATGTATCTCAAAAAAACTAGAAAAGAACAAAATCAAGCCCCATATAAATAGAAGAAAAAATATATATAAAGATTAGGACATAAAAAAGGATGAGTTCGTGTCCTTTGCAGGGACATGGATGAAGCTGGAAACCATCATTATCAGCAAACTATCACAAGAGCAGAAAACCAAACACTGCATGTTCTCACTCATAAGTGGTAGTTTAACAAGGAGAACACATGGACATAGGGAGGGTAACACCACACACGGGGGCCTGTCGGGGGGTTGGGGGGCTAGCGGAGGGATAGCATTAGGAGAAATACCTAATGTAGGTGATGGGTTGATGGATGCAGCAAACCACCATAGCACGTGTATACCTATGTAACAAAACTGCACATTCTACACACGTACCTCAGAACTTAAAGTATAATAATAATAAAAATACTATGTGTAGTAGGGAATAAAAGTTATTATTTTAAAAATAAAGAAAGATTAGGGCAAAACTAAATAAAATAGACTTTAAAAAACAATACAAAGGATCAATCAAACAAGAAGTTAGTGTTTTGAAAAGATAAACAAAATTGAACTGCTAACTAGAATAACCAAGAAAAAAGATGACCCAAATATAATATGAAAAAAAAAAGCAGTGCAACTGATACCATAGAAATACGTATAAAAGATCATCAGACTATTATAAACAACTGTATGCTAGCAAACTGGAAAACCTAGAGGAAATGGATAAATTCCTAGAAACATACAATGTACCAAGATTGAATCAAAAAGTAGAAAACCTAAACAGACCAATAATGAATAATGAGACTGAATCAGTAATAACAAGTCTCCCAACAAAATAAATTCCAGGACTAAATGACTTCACTGCCAAACTCTACCAAACTTACAAAGAACTAACACAATGCTCCTCAAAGGATTCCAAAATATCAAAGGGGGGGAATTTTTCCTAATTCATTATACAAGGCCAGCATTACACTGATATCAAAACCAGAAAAGGATGCAACACAAAAAGAAAACTGCAGGGCAATATCCCGGATGAACACAGATGAAAAATATCCTCTTCAAAATATCAGCAAACTGAATCTAACGGCACATCAAAAAGATAATACACCATGTTGGGTTCAGTGGCTCATGCCCGTAATCCCAGAATTTTGGGAGGCCAAGGTGGGAGGATCACTTGAGCCCAGGAGTTCAAGACCAGCCTGGGCAACAAAGCAAGATGCCATCTCTACAAAAAAAAAAAAAAAAAAGTTTTAATTAGCCAGGCATAGTAGCGTGCACCTATAGTCCCAGCTACATGGGAGGCTGAGGCAAGAGGATCACTTGAGCCCAGGAGTTCAAGACCAGCCTGGGCAACAAAGCAAGATGCCATCTCTACAAAAAAAAAAAAAAAAGTTTTAATTAGCCAGGCATAGTAGCGTGCACCTATAGTCCCAGCTACATGGGAGGCTGAGGCAAGAGGAACTCTTGAGAACAGGAGCTATGATTATGCCATTGCACTCCAACCTAGGTGATAAGAGCAATATTCTGTCTCAAAATAATAATAATAATAATAATAATAATAACAATAATAATAATGCACCATGCACCATGATCAAGTAGGATTTATCTCATGGATGCAATGATGGTTCAACACATGCAAATCAGTAAACACAATACATCATATGAACAGAATGAAGAATAAATATCATATGACCATCTCAATAGATGCAAAAAAATTTGATAAAATTCAATATTCTTTCATGACAAAAACTCTCAGCAAACTAGGCATAAAAGGAACATACCTCAACCTAATAAAGCCTATATATGACAAATCCACAGCTAACATCATACTGAATAGCAAAAAGCTGAAAGCCTTTCTTCTAAGAACTGGAACAACACAGGATGCCCACTTTCACCACTCCTAGTCAACATAATACTAGAAGTTGCAGCCAAAGCAATCAGGCAAGAGAAAGAAATAAAGGCATCCAAATTGGAAAAGAGGAAGGCAAATTGTCCCCTTTTGCAGATGACATCATCTTATATCTAGAAAAATCTAAAGACTCCACCAAAAATCTCCTACACTGGATAAATTCAGTAAAGTTGCAAGATACAAAATCAAGAAACAAAAATCAATAGTGTTTTTACACACCAATAATGAACTATCTGAAAAAGAAATAAATAAGGCAATCCCCTTTCCAAAGCTATAAAAACAAAATAAATAAAATAAAATAAAATACCTAGGACCAAATTTAACCAAAGAGGGAAAAGACTTCTTCAAGGAAAACTACAAAACACTGATGAAAGAAATTGAAGAGGACACAAACAAATGGAAAGACATCCCATGCTCATAGATGGAATGAATTAACATTGTTAAAATGACCTTACTATCCAAAGCAATCTACAGATTCAGTGTAATCCCTATCGAAATACCAATGTCATTTTTTAAAGAAATAGAAAAAACAATCCTAAAATTCATACAGAACCAAAAACAAGCCCAAATAGCAAAGCAATCCTGAGCAAAAAGAACAAAGCTAGAAACATCACACTATCTGACTTCAAAATATATCACAAGGCTATGGTAATCAAAACAGCAAGGTATTGGTATAAAAACAGACACATAGACCAATGGAACAGAATAGAAAATGTTGAAATAAATCCTTGTATTTACAGTCAACCTATTTTTTGACAAAAGCATCAAGAACCTACATTGAGGAAAGAAACCCTCTTCAATAAGTGGTGCTGGGAAAACTGGATATCCTCATGCAGAAGAATAGAACTGGACCCCTATGTCTCACCATATATAAAAATCAACTCAAGATAAAGACTTTATTAAGACTGCAAACTATAAAATTACTAAAATAAAACATTGGGAAACACTTCAGGGCATTGATCTAGGCAAATATTTTACGGCTAAGAACTCAAAAGCACAAATAAAAACAAAAGCAGGCAAAAAGGACTATTTTAAACTAAATGTTTTAAAACAATCAATAGAATGAAGAGGCAACTGGTTGAATGGGGAGAAAATATTCTCTAACTGTTCATCTGACAAGGTACTAATATCCAGAGTATACAAGGAAGGAACTCAAACAAGTCAAGAGTTAAAAAAAATAATAATAAAAGCAAATAATCTCATTAAAAAGTGGGCAAAGGATATGAATACACTTTCTCATAAGAAGACATACCAATGGCCAGTAGGTATATGAAAAAAAAATGCTTAACTTTCCTAATCATCAGGGAAATGCAAATCAAAACCACAATAAGATATGTTATGCCAGCCAGAATGGCTATTATTAAAAAGATTAAAAAACCACAAATGCTGGCAAGGATGCAGAGAAAAGGGAAATCTTATACACTGTTGGTGGGAATGTAAATTAGTACAGCCACTATTAAAAAAAAAAAAAAACACTAAAACCAGAAATTCCATATGATCTAGGTATCCCCCTACTGGCTATTTATCAGAAAAGAGAAAAAAGAAAGAGAAGGTAAGAAGGAAGGAAGGAAAAGAGGAAGGGAAGGAGGGCATCATCCCAGCACTTTAGAGGGCTGAGGCAGCCAAATTGCTTGAGCTTAGGAGTTCAAGACCACTCTGAGCAACATGGTGAAACCCCGTCTCTACCAAAAATACAAAAAAAAAGCCAGGTGTGGTGGTACACACCGGTGGTCCTAGCTACTTGGGAGACTGAGGTGGGAGGATCACTTGAGCCTGGATGATGGAGGTTGCAGTGAGCTGAGATCACAACACTGCACTCCAGCCTGGGTGACAGAGTGAGACCCTATCTCAAAAAAAAAAAAAAAAAAAAAAAAAAAAGAGGAAAAAGGTATCAGTATATCAAAGGGATACCTGCATTCATGTGTTACCACAGCACTATTTAAAACAGCAGAGACATAGATTCAACCTAAGTGCCTATCAATTAATGAATGGATAAAGAAAATGTGGTATATATACACAGTGGGATACTATCTGGTCATAAAAAAGAACGAAATCATGCCAGTTGCAGCAATATGAATGGAGTGTGGGCGGAGGGTGGGGGAGGCAGTCATTATATTAAGCGAAATAAGCCAGACACAAAACAACAAATATCCCAGGCATGGGGTCTATGAACATAGGACTAAAAAAAATTGATCTCATGGATAGTGAATAGAATGGTGGTTACCAGAGGCTGGGAAGGGTAATGGGGAGGTAAGGATAAAGAGGGGTTAGTTAATGGGTACAAAAAATATACAGTTAGATAGAAGGGGTAAGTTCTAACATTCGATAGCACAGTAGGGTGACTATAGTTAATGACAATGTATGGTATATTTCCAAACAGCTACTAGAGAGAACTTAAAATGTTCCCTACACATTGATATGGATGGGAACACATGGATGTGTTACCAACACATCTCAACAGAAATAATGAGTACATGAGGTGATGAATAGCCTGACTTGATCATTACACATTCTATGTGTGTAATAAAATATCACATATACCCTGTAAACATGTACAAACATTATGTATCTATAAATAAACCTGCAGAAGCCTGCTATATGTTTTTTATGTTTTTCTCACATACGTACACATTCACAAACGCATGCAGAGAGATGATAAGTATCAAGTAATGGCCTGGGCAAAGAGGAGGCTAACGGAATTAGGAAGGAGTAAAAGGGCTCCAACTTTATCTGTAATTACTGAATTGTTTTATGTATTAAGTCCCAAAAGATCTTGAAGAAATTACATCAAAATGTTAACATTTTACAAAGCTTGGTAATAGCTATGTTATTGCATTATAACTCCCTGTATGCATTTCATTTTGCTTCATTTTTTTTTAAAAAAAAAAGGAAAGAAAGAAATTGAATTCAGTCTGAGCCATTAAGAGGGAGAGGAAGAAACGGGAGGGGATGTTAGTTTACTCATCCATAAAACAAAGAGGAAAAAAATCACCTTTTTTTATATGTTGAGCATTGAGAACTCTATTTCTGTGACATCTATTCTCCTGAAACTTTTAATCAGGCAACCCAGAAGACTTGAACCTTCATAAACCAAATGCCAGCTCTAAAATGCAGCCTTACTTGAACTGACAGGTCAAAACAATATAATAATTCATCCTGACAAAAATGAAAAATTATTTTCCATTAGCTCATTTTGCTGAAAGGCTAATAACAATATATTTCCTTATAAACTTATTCCATTTCAATTTTAAAAATGGAATTTTGTATCTATTTTAGTTTTTATTATCTTCTACTACCTTCCATTATTGTCCTTTTATTAATTACGAAACAGCTTATCTCTATAAACTATCTTTTTCTGTGACGAGTTAAGAGACAGCAATAAACTTATACAATTTTTAAAAAACAGCATTTAATAGTTTAGATACTGAGATCAATGCATTTATAACCATTTTAACGGGGGGAAAAAAAAAGCCAAATGTGCTCCTAAGACTCCTATGAGTAAATGTATTAGTCCATTTTCATACTGCTATAAAGAAATACCCAACACTGGGTAACTTATAAAGAAAAAGAGGTTTAGGGCCGGGTGCAGTGGCTCACACCTGTAATCTCAGCACTTTGGGAGGCCGAGGCGGATGGATCACCTGAGGTCAGGAGTTCAAGACCAGCCTGACCAACATGGTGAAACCACGTCTCTACTAAAAATACAAAAATTTGCCAGGTACTTGTAGTCCCAGCTACTTGGGAGGCTGAGGCAGGAGAATCACTTGAACCCGGGAGGCAGAGGTTGCAGTGAGCTGTGATCGTGCCACTGCACTCCAGCCTGGGTGACAGAGCAAGACTCCATCTCAAAAAAAAAGAAAGAAAGAAAGAAAAAGAGGTTTAATGGACTCACAGTTCCACATGTCTGAGAAGGCCTCATGATCATGGCAGAAGGTGAAGGAGGAGCAAAGGCACATCTTACATGACTGCAGGCAAGAGAGTGTGTGCTGGGGAACTGCCCTTTATAAAACCATCAGATCTTATGAGACTTATTTACTATCATGAGAACAGCATGGGAAAAATCCACCCCCATGATTCAATTACCTCCCGCCAGGTCCCTCCCACAACATAAGGATTATGGGAGCTAC
>NW_012117221.1:2274563-2277041 GCF_000951035.1 Colobus angolensis palliatus
TACATCTGACCATGACAGCTCATTCCTAAGTTCCCATCAGTCATCTCTACACAATCCAGCATGTCAGAGGTGAGCCCTGCACTATGACTTGTGCCATTGAGTTGGGCTGCTTCTGGGGTCTTCTCCTCCATTGTCTTTACTAGGTTACTTCAGTAACCTGATCAACCACAATTAAGGTAATACTAAACAGAGTTCTAAGTATGCAAAGCTCTGAGAATTGGGGCCTACACCTGATCCACTCTAAAACCTTCCTATGCTTGGTGGTGGAAAACCATCTAAGTGCAAATGTTTTGATATCACCTGCTGGACATTCTGACTTTGAAATCAGCCACCTAGTTCACCAACACACACACACCCTACTCTTTCCTGCAAGATTGGAATTCCTGCTATTAAAGGCTGTCTGAATCATTGAAAGTTGCTTTATTTCCAAGCTATGCTTTCAGAAACTAATATGTTCCATGGCCCTCTAATACACATATTCTCTGATGCTGAGAAGCAAGTATTTTTCACTTTTCTCCTGGCCTGAGCCTGTCTAACACAATCATGTATGAAATGGGATAAGTTTAACTTAAGGGCAGCTCTTAAGTGATGTTATACAATTACCAAATGGCAGTATTAATATTATCACACAGCAGAGAAAGGTTGATATTTTTTAGTGACAGTCTTATTAAGGCAAGGTACAGATATTAAAAGACAGAAATTCCCTGGGCTCTATAATTACGATTTCCTCAGATGGAAAAAATCAGCAGGCCATTGTCCCACCTTAGTGTGTAGTCACAGCAAAGCTGCAACAAAAGTTCAAAGAAAGATGACTGGAGAATCCAGGGGTATGAAAAGATCGGGCAGTTTCCTAATGGGCAAGAAGTGGGAATAAGCCAGACCCACTTTGAAGGATAAAGGAGTAGCTCCATTAACCATTAAAGACTAAACCAATTAAAAAGGATGTATTAGAAAGAAAAATAAACAAACATAAGAGGTGTTATACATGGTTTACCCTAGGTGCCCCTGTACAATTTCATCTTATGAATAGAAAATTCAAAATGGGCTTTCAGATTCCAAAATAATATCTCTTTTCAAACCTTATCTGAGTTTATAAACACAAAAGGAGGCACAAGATGAATTTAAATTGCAATATGGAAACAAATTTAACTTCTAATAGAAAAATGGTTCAAGATGAAGTCAGAAGTCTCAATGTTTATCTCCAAATGCATTTATTTCTGGCAATACATTGGAGTTTTCCATAGAGTGTTTATCCAACGTTGCCTTCCTTTGATGGGTCTTCTGGCATACCACATACACAGACCATATGTAGTGGTTCCCCCTTTCTCCCTGTAAAGAACTTATAGAATAATCATGGGGAAAAGGGAAAGAACTAACATATGTCAGGTATCTATTAAAAGGCTGATACTCTACAAAGCACTTAGCAGTTATTTTTGCCATTTAAACTTGTGACCACAGTGTACGTTATTTGAATTCTAGAGATTTTAAAAAATAAAGCTGAAAAAGACCTATGTATTGAAGATCCCCTAGCTATGGTGTATAACAGTCTAGATTTGAACCAAAATCCACCTGGGTCTACGCCCATGCATTACCTTTTCCCAATTCCATGTTAGATGAAATTACTGTGTAGCACTGGAAACATACTTCATACTGCAATTAATTGTTCACATTTTAGTTTGAAAGAAAGCGCTATCAAGATAATCTGTAATCCTTACTTCAGAAACTCATAATTTAATAATTGCAAACACTGTATTAATTCCCTTACTCTGGAGTCTTCTGTTTGTCTCATTTTTGTATTCTTCAGTTGTGAAATATTCTGGTTATAATTTCAATCTATTTTCCCACTTAGAAAATAAAGAGAGGAAGTGGAATTGCCTTTTTAAACCTTAAGAGTCATTGAATCATTTTACGCAAAAGAGTAAACTCATCTAATCAATGTTTTTAAAAAATAAAAATAACCCACCAACTACAAAAACACATTTTAGAAAAGCAACTGAAGAAACCTGAATATCAATTGAGTATCAAGTGATATTAGGGAGTTATTTGTACTTTTGCTAAGTGTGATGATGGCAGTGTGGTTATTTAAGCAAATTATTTTTTAGACATGCATATTAACATAAGGGGACTTTTTAAAAGATGACAATGGTAGGGATTCTGAAATACTTCATCCCCAAAAACAGGAGCAAGTGAAGTAAGTATGTCAAAATGTTATTACTGAATCTAGGTGTTGGCTATATTGAGATTCATTGCTATTTTTATTTTTGTGAATGTCTGAAAACTGCCATAGTACAAAGTTCTATTAAAAAAAACAAATCTTTCAGCCTCAAAAAAAAAGCAACCCACTTAATGTGAAATTCCGGTGCTTTGATTAAAAAAAATCCACTTTTGGCCGGGTGCGGTGGCTCAAGCCTGTAATCCCAGCACTTTGGGAGGCCGAGACGGGCGGATCACGAGGTCAGGAGATTGAGACCATCCTGG